>NC_060125.1:182248439-182578439 GCF_021461395.2 Schistocerca americana | reverse complement strand
ACGTGTTGAGCAATTCGGCGGTACGTCCACCCGGCCTCCCTCATGCCCACTATACGCCCTCGCTCAAAGTCCGTCAACTGCACATACGGTTCACGTCCACGCTGTCGCGGCATGCTACCAGTGTTAAAGACTGCGATGGAGCTCCGTATGCCACGGCAAACTGGCTGACACTGACGACGGCGGTGCACAAATGCTGCGCAGCTAGCGCCGTTCGACGGCCAACACCGCGGTTCCTGGTGTGTCCGCTGTGCCGTGCGTGTGATCATTGCTTGTACAGCCCTCTCGCAGTGTCCGGAGCAAGTATGGTGGGTCTGACACACCGGTGTCAATGTGTTCTTTTTTCCATTTCCAGGAGTGTATTTCTCAATAGCTCTCCTGTATACAGTTGCCTTCCTTGATACTTCTTTCAACTAGAAGACAAGACCATATGTTGCATTGAAAATTTCTATTGCAAGCTTCAGCCGTACGATGTATCCGGACAGTCATCGTCCCATTACCACAAGACCCGATTTGGCCCAATTTTACAGAATACTGTTACAAGCTTGTATCAAGTACATGTATTTGAGTACATGAAGCTGCTGAAACGACAGATTAGGTGATGATTGAAAACTCTACTATATATATGTCAGTAAAAATGGTGTGAAAATTTCAGGAGCATTTTAGAAACTAAACGTGATTCGGAAGAACGGAGGTCTAAACACTCTGTGGAAGAAAAGTGTATTTATTTTCTGAAGGAGACAATAAATCCTGAACGCAAGTGCCAATTGCTAAAATTATGCGAGCATTTTTTTTCTCTTCTCGCGCAGAAAGACTATTTTTGCTGATCTCTGCTCAGTGGACTGATGAAAGAATTCGACTGCTGCCAGGGACTGGGATGAACCTTACAGTCCCAGTTTAGCTACAAGTTGACTTGCTTGGAGTTTTATAAACACTTAAAATGGAAAAAAAGAATTGCTGAAAAACGCGAATTATTCCGAAAAATATGGTCTACCTACTACTTACGCATCAAAAATTTCCATGTGATTGTACTCAAAATAATAGGTAATCATATTAAATAATTTTTTGTATTTCATTTCTGCGGCCCTGTCTCAGAGTGTGCCGTCGAAGTCCCTAATAGATATGTCATTGTTCTGACATAACAAACTACGCAGTTACAAACATAAAAAAATGGGATTACCTTCCAAGCTGGCTTTTACAATTTTCCCGTTAATATCATTTCCTCAATATCTTCCCACAAAATGTGTTATTACAAAATTCCTTTTAAATAATTCTACTTCCGCTGCAGCTTCCATCTTTTTCAAGCCAACTACATTTCCAGTCTGCTCAATACACACACTGACTGCTCTCTGACTTGCTCTGACCAACATATCTGGCCTCACAGTCTTACAACGAGTATGACTATAACGATATTACAGAGATTCGCAACTTTATTCACATTAATGGCCAAAACTTTTTGATAATCGTCATGGAAAATAGGACAACCCCATATCAACATTAACAAACACTTCTGGAGCACAGAAGAAAAGGCACAGAGCTTAAGGACGCAACAGGCAACTGGTAAATGGAATCAGAAAATAAGGTCAGAAAATGCATACAAAACTTGGAGACTTTTTGTTGTGGTCCAAAAGACAAAAATAATATGGGCACACAGTCCAAGAAGATGATCGAGATGAAAGAGGAGATTCAGCCCTTGCATATCTGTTCTAACAGTTTTGCACTAATGTGGAAGGAATGATCTCTTATTGATGTTAGGTCGAAGAGAAGAGCAAGAATTCGTAGAAGCTCGTGGGAAAAAATTATAAAAGTAGCGAGGCTTCTCCTGATTAGGAAACGAGTACATCAACAAGTTCAAAATGGTTCAAATGGCTCTGAGCACTATGCGACTTAACTTCTGAGGTCATCAGTCGCCTAGAACTTAGAACTGTTTCAACCTAACTAACCTAAGGACATCACACACATCCATGCCCAAGGCAGGATTCGAACCTGCGACCGTAGCGGTCGCTCGGCTCCAGACTATAGCGCCTAGAACCGCACGGCCACTCCGGCCGGCTACATCAACAGGGGGTAGGTATGAAATTAAAACTAATCTCCGTCTGAAAAGCCCTGAGAAGACGCAACTGTGCTGATCAACCGTCCTGTTACCCTCAGTTATCCTCAGCCGATTGGCGTCACTGGATGTAGAGAAGGGCATGTGGTCAACACACCGTTCTCTCATCCGTTGTCAGTTTTCATGACCGGAGCCGCTATTTCTCAGTCAAGCAGCTCCTCAATTGGCCACACTAGTTGTGAGTGCACCGCGCTTAGGAACAAGCATTTGGCAGACCCAAACGTGAGCAATCCAGGTATTACCCAATCCCGACAGCTCTGAACTTCGGTGACCTGACGGGAACTTGCGTTACCACTACGGCAAGGCCGTTCGCATGTTGGTATGAAAAATACATCCAAATACTGTAAAAATTTTTTCTGTTAAATATACTCACACGAGAATTTTTATAGAGGAGAGTAAGCAAAAATTGATGGTAGTTCGTCAGGAATCACAACTGATTTTGGAGAAGTGTATGCACCCGAGTCCCATTTTAGCACTTTGGCTAATAATAAAGGTCAGATTTAGATAAAATATTGAAACATATATCCCACTCGTATATTTGGAGAAGGTCTCTGATAAGGTAAAATAAAATATTTTTCATTCTGAGGAAATGTGGTATCCATTACGGGGTTGCAAGAGTAATCCATTAGTCGGTTGGCTAGTTGGTTGATTTGGGGGAGGGGACCAAACAGCGAGGCCATAAGCCCCATCGGATTGGGGAAGGATGGAGAAGGAAGTCGGCCGTGGCCTTTCAAAGGAATCGTCCTGGTCTTTGCCTAAAATGATTTAGGGAAATCACGGAAAACTTAAATCAGGATTGTCGTATGCCGGTTTAAACCGTCGTCCTCCCGAGCGCGAATCCAGTGGAGCAACTACTGCGCCACGTCGCTGGTAACTAATCCAGTCTGCATTCCCTTCATACTGGAGCTGATAAGTAGAGTAAAGCTGGCGAGCAATAGGGCAAGAGAACTGCATTACATCATCCTTAGAGGTGATAACTGAAGCCCCAACAGGTCGTAAAGATCTATAAGAAGACGAATTGTTACGGAATGGATCTGCAGTGCCGCTTCATGCCAAGAATCGAATTCACAAGAAATGAAAATGGTGAAACCAGGGCAAATAGTTTGCAGTAATCTATTGGAACTCTCCACATGAAGCGTATTTTTTCCATTGTACTCAAGTCATAGATAGTGCACGTGTGAACATAAAGGATGGTTATAACGTAGTACCCTACAACAACACATTTACACATTTTGAATTACTTCTTGCAGAGGGGCACTATGGCATGAACAAATTGCAAGAAGATCAACATCATTTCAGCAATGGCTGTTCAGCTCGAAACATTTTGTGAATTTGCAACGTTCTCAAACGCTCCTGGGTCAGACAGAACTTGCTAACAATAGATGTGCGTCAAAAATCAAATCGAAAAATCTTGTGCATAGATGTCCAAGATAACAAAATATGTAAACACAAGTCTCATTCTCAAGCGACACGTGTATAAAGACGTTTTACTGTTGTTTCACACTAATGCACAAACAGGTTCAGAGTTTACATTAGGATTGCCCCTGTTGCAGACATATCTTCAGTTACTTTATTGTGTTATGATTGATTTCAGGACTATCAGACGCATCATCAGACGCAATTGTACACAATAATAAAAATATTAGAAAAATGACATTTCACAAGAGCATACACAGTACAACAGTATTACTTATTGACTGTGTTACAAATTACTTGATCCCTTCCGGTCGAGGGATCAGTTAATGCCCTCACACTTAAGTTAAACTGCACTTACAGTTTCACATAACAGTCGGCAAAAACATTTATACAGTGATTTTATCCAACTAACACATGTTATCGTTTAATAACGTTCACATCAGTTTATAACTAGAATTAAGAAACATTTACAAGGAGAGTATGTATGCCACATTCCCCTATCGTCGTGAATTCTCGGCGCCAAGTATAAAGTGAAAATCTTATTATAAACCAGTGTGACATTTTGTTCTAAAAGATTCTAAAAGGTGCCGAAAGATAATAAGATACTGTTCCCTGCTACATGGGCTGGATGGCCTTGAAGTAAAACTACGTATGTTGTTCACCTGTCTGGCCATCACAAGATGAACAACAGATATTACAGTCATCACTGTATAACCTAATGCGTTGCAATTTACCATGGACTTTCGATATAGAAACGCAAGTCAGAAAGGTACGGTAACGTAAAGAAGATGAAATGCCATCAGAGAGGTATCACAGATTCATTAATGACTGACACACCGGCGTTCCAATACTGTATTGTGCACTTCGCCTTCCACCCTAAGGCTGTCTAACACAAAGTTTCTGTCTTCAAGACATATGTACCAGATAACATAATAGTGAATTGAGACATAACGATATGTGAGTGTTGAAGATCAACCCTTTCAAAATGGTTCAAATGGCTCTGAGCACTATGGGATTTAACATCTGAGGTCATCAGTCCCCTAGAACTTAGAACTACTTAAACCTAACAAACCTAAGGAGATCACACACATCCATGCCCGAGGCAGGACCGTAGCGGTCGCGCGGTTCCAGACTGAAGCGCCTAGAACCGCTCGGTCACAACGGGCGGCCCCTCTCCCTTTCCTGCATATGAGAGTTGTAGATACACTATCAGTAGATGGAGTATATGTTAGTGAATTGGCGTTATCCAAAGCAGTAATAAACAGTAATTACTGGCCGTCTGCCACCTTATGTGATCATAAAGTAGTTCTACACTACTGGCCATTAAAATTGCTACACCACGATGATGACGTGCTACAGACGAGAAATTTAACTGACTGGAAGAAGATGCTGTGACACGCAAATGATTAGCTCTTCAGAGCATTCACACAAGGTTGGAGCCGGTGGCGACACATACGACGTGCTGACATGAGGATATTTTCCAACCGATTTCTCATACACAAACAGCAGTTGACCGGTGTTGCCTGGTGAAACGTTGCTGTGATGCCTCGTGTAGGGAGGAGAAACGCGTACCAACACCTTTCCGACTTTGATAAAGGTCGGATTGTAGACTATCACGATTGCGGTTTATCGTATCGTGACATTGCTGCTCGCGTTGGTCGAGATCCAATGACTGTTAGCAGAATATGGAATCGGTGGGTTCAGGAGGGTAATGTGGAACGCCGTACTGGATCCCAACGGCCTCGTATCACTAGCAGTCGAGATTACAGGCATGTTATCCGCATGGCTGTAATGGATCGGATCGTGCAGCCACGTCTCGATCCCTGAGTCAACAGATGGGGACGTTTGCAAGACAACAACCATCTGCACGAACAGTTCGACGACGTTTGCAGCAGCATGGACTATCAGCTCGGAGAGCATGGCTGTGGTTACCCTTCACGCTGCATCACAGACAGGAGCGCCTGCGATGGTGTACTCAGCGACGAACTTGGGTGCACGAATGGCGAAACGTAATTTTTCGAATGAATCCACGTTCTGTTTACAGCATCATGATGGTCGTATCCGTGTTTAGCAACATCGCGGTGAACGCACATTGGAAGCGTGTATTCGTCATCGCCATACTGGCGTATCACCCGGCATGATGGTATTGGGTGCCATTGGTTACATGCCTCGGTCACCTCTTGTTCGCATTGACGGCACTTTGAACAGTGGACGTTACATTTCAGATGTGTTACGACCCGTGACTCTACCCTTCATTCGATCCCTGTGAAACCCTACTTTTCAGCAGGATAATGCACGACCGCGTGTTGCAGGTCCTGTACGGGCCTTTCTGGATACAGGAAACGTTAGACTGCTGCCCTGGCCAGGTCATTCTCATGATCTGTCATCAGTTGAAAACGCCTGGTCAATGGTGGTCGAGCAACTGGCTCGTCACAATACGCCATTCACTACTCTTGGAGAACTGTGGTATCGTGTTGAAGCTGCATGGGCAGGTGTACCTGTACACGCCATCCAAGCTCTGTTTGACTCAAAGCCCAGGCGCATGAAGGCGGCTATTATGCCCAGAGGTGCTTGTTCTGGGTACTGATTTCTCAGCATCTATGCACCCAAATAGTGTGAAAATGTAATCACATATCAGTTCTAGTATAAGATATTTGTCCAATGAATACCCGTTTATCGTCTGCATTTCTTCTGGGTGTAGCAATTTTAAATGGCCAGTGGTGTACTTCCTTATGTCCACTTATCATACGACAGCGTTAAGGGTATGCATCTGGAGTGCACTTAAAGCAAGTATAGTGTGACCTTGAAAATGGCGCAAAAGCCGAAACAGGTTGTTAGTGAGGAACACCATAAAAATACTTCTATCTTTTTGCGGAAATGATGTTGTCCTTCTTGGAATTTACATATCTGCTGTATTGTTTTACATTCTCCTTCACGTATTGGGCCGTTTTATCTCTGCAGGCGGCCGTATATTAAACCTGCTCCCTCCGGCCGTTGTGAGTGCGTGCCCGCTGTTTTCATTTCGTTGTTACACACGACACACACAGTAAGGAACGAGGGCCGGATGCATCCATCGCTCGCCCGCCACGCGCATGCGTGTCGCGGCTCACATCTCGTAATATCGCGCGCCGCCATTGGCTGGGAGCGGCCGTAATATCGGGGAAAAGTATTCTGCCTAGTTTATTGGTTTATCTCGCGTCCCGCCAGCCGCTTGCGACCCGTTGGAGCCGTGCCGCCGATGCGGCGACGTGTTCCTCGCACGCTAGCGGTCGCAGCACTGCGGCGGCAAATGGAAAAAAGATTTGCAATATCAAAGAGCGCTCAAGAAGCGATTAACGGTGATGCCGAGCACTCTCTGGCGACGCTGCGTTGTTATATTACACTGCGTACCTGCAACTTCAAGGTATATATCTTATAAAATAATGACAATCCATAATCCATACTAATATTACAAATTCGATATCAACTCTATTACGCTTTCACGACTAAACGGACCAACAGATTTGGGTACAATTTGGTACAGAGATAGCCTGAACGTTGAGGGGGAACCTAAGCTACTTTAGAAAGTGGGTAGTACAACATACTTACTGATTTGGAGAATATAACGCGAAATAAGCAACAATAATTACTCCTGGGAAACGTATTTACTCTTTGACTTTTGAACCTTGTCATATTCGTTCAAAATGGTTCAAATGGCTCTGAGAACTATGGGACTCAACTTCTAAGGTCATCAGTCTCCTAGAACTTAGAACTAATTAAACCTAACTAACCTAAGGCAACACACACATCCATGCCCAAGGCAGGAATCGAACCTGCGACCATAGCGGTCGCGCGGTTCCAGACTGTAGTGCCTAGAGCCGCTCGACCACCATGGCCGGCTGTCATATTCGTGAAAATGCTTTTATTATTTGGTGTATTTTACATAACACGATTAAACGTAATGAATAAAGTGCTTATATAACACTCTACGTGTTTAATCCTTACTTGCATACTAATATTAGTGACGAGCCCGTCACCTTTTAGCCGCTGAGTGTCTTGAGTCACGTACAACTTTTTTTAGCACTATGATTTGCGCTATACGTTACAGTTACTGTATTAGATTCCCGACGTTGCATTCAGATCCGCATGGGTTGGTTTTTTTTTCCTGTTCGCGTCTGGATGTGTGTTCTCCCTATTATCATTTTATCATATTGACGGGCAGGTCACCGAAGTGGGGTAAAACAAAAGTTCCCGAACATCCCTATCGTGGTTTCCCAGCCGTTAAAGCCATACGCACATCTCATTTTATTTTACTGATACACGAGCGCAGCTGTGTGTAACAGAATACAATGCTTACGCAATCCTCAATGTCTTTAACCGAAGCCAATACATAATTCCATACTAATGTTATGAATGCGAAAGTAACTTTGTCTCTTACGTTTTCACATCCATGAAACTTGGCGTGAGATAGCTTGAACCATGATGAAGAAGAGAGGCTACTTTACGAAGTGTGTAATACAACATACGTATTGATTTGCAGAACATTACGCAAGTTAAGCAAAAATTTTTACTCTCTGATAAAGCTATTTACTCTTTCTCTTTTCAACATATTTATTATTTGTCAAAATGCCTTTATTGGTTGATATATTCTGCGTCATATGACACTGCTTGTTCAATTCTCAACGTTTTTAATCCATACTTCCATTCTAACACCAACGTTATGAACTGAAAAAGTAGCTCATTGTATTACTTTTCGACGGCTCTAACCCTGAACCGATTCCGATGGTATTTGATATGGAGTAAGCTTGAACCCTGAGGAAGACCATAATGTACACTAACGGGGTCACCAAAAAAGCAATTTGCTTGAAAAAAGGACGTATAAGATTTTATTATTTTTTTATCTTGTGCATATAGTTGAGAGTACGTTGAATCCTAGTTTTCGGCCTCCAAATCCCTCGGGACTACTTTTTATGCCCAAAAACACCTAAAAATTTTGGCAGTTTCTTCAGGTTTTCGCCTATTACTCGGAAACTGCATCCTACTGAAAATGTAGCCGTCGCCAAAATGAAATAACCTCGCATAATCCACTTAAAGGTCAGGATCTGTGCAGTCACTTGGACGCAGTCAGTTGTTCATTTTCGTGAGCTTATATTAAAAGTCGGCTCCAATGCCTGTAACTCAAAAACGACTACTCCAAATGAAAAATGTCAAGTTATCAAAGTTGTAGAGAATGAAAGCTGATGTTATAAAAACATATAGTTTTTTTCAGTTTTAGGCACTATTAAGCGTTCATAAACGTGAAACCTAAAGTAATTCTATTTTACGTCTTTTGTAAGTCACAGTTATTCAATGAAATGAAACTTCCAGTAGGATGACATAAATTTCCCTCAACTTCGGGTGTAGATGTACCTCTATTTCTCCCGCTCTTGACATGTCTGAAACAGTAGAGGCTGCGATCCCCTCCATTCCTTCGTTATTGTTTCCACTGTTATCCGCGCCCAGTTTTCCTGTGTTGTGCGAGAGATTCGTACAAAATTCCTTGTGTCTTGCATATTTCTCGTTCTTCGTTTCAGGTTACTTTTGTTGTGCGGTAGTGCAGGTGAAATGAATGATCAAGACTATACGGAGGATCTTTTGTATGCGACGGTATTGTGGCAGATGGTGATGTGGTTAAAGCGAAACAGAAAGGATTGGAGACACTACTGCAATCCAGTAAGGATAGGAAAACCGCAGCAGATCGTAATTTATTAACTGGTGTGGCTGAAGGTGAAGCCGACTCTTCCGCAAGTATGCTAAAATATAGTGATTGCTGACAGAGATAAAAAGATCACAGTAATGTCTTTCAAAAGTACAGGCTATAAGATACTATTTGTTTAGTTCCTATCACAACAAGCTATCAGATCCACGGGAAGAGCGTCTGAGAACTGTACGCGCAGCTGCCGATGTACTTCGTGAGGACACCCGAACGCACGTCTATGAGAATCCGCAATAACCCCCAACTGATTTTTTCTTGGCAGATGTCCAATCAGTGCCCTGAATCTTTGCTACATGTCTTTGAGTTGTTGATTTTGTGAAACAAACGATGAACTCTAGATAAATGGAAAAAAGTGTGTCATTATGGCACATGCAGTGATTTCTGAGGTAAGGCCAGTGTCATTTCTATCTTCACTATTGACTGGACTCAGTACATTCACGTACAGAAGATTCGCATCTAGACTTTTTGTCAACACTCTTAGTGCAACTGGATTCGTAGCTCCGTACATCGAACCTTTTCTACTTGAGATGACCTCGACTATTTGACTTCAGCATCCTAACATAACCAGTGGAGGTTTCGTCTAGCTCATCCATGGTATCGCCATTTTAACATCTGCACGATTGACGGGTTGAAGAATTTCCATTCTATGGGAGGAATCATGACAGTCCCTCCCTGTACACCTACGGAGTCTGACAAGCACACTGATTAGGAAACAAGACCTTCAACTTCTGAATTTTTGTCTTCCGAAGTGATACTTCACAAAGGGAAGCAAAGTCTGCTGAAAGATTTCGTCGTTTCAAAACGCTATGTTCTTCATCAGATATCATTTTCGATGAAGATACAATTTCTGAGTCGCACAGAAGAAGTTTCTCGCAAATAAGAGCAATAAGAACCGCTTGTTATTGATGCTTACGAGGAAATTTGAGAATGTAGGTATTCAAGTGCTCCAGGCAGAAGAAATTGCGGATTCATTAATTGTGGAAATAGTCATTTCCCAAGTCTGCAGAGTCTGACAGTGTGGCAGTAGTAAGCGACGGCTCTGACTTGCTTGTTCTCCTCAAGGGTCGAGGAAATAACCACAACAACATGTAGTTCCACGAACTGGGAAGAGGGAAATCAGCAGGAATGTCATACTCCAGTAATTCTTTAAATTTCGATCAAGCATTTTCCCTTTTCAATCATGCCTTCACAAGATATGATACCACATCCTCTTTTTTTGGCCAAGGAAATAGGAAATTACTAAACTTTAAGGAGAAATAGCCACACCTCACAGTGCAAGCTGCTGGATTTGTTAAACTTCAAGTCTCTCAAAACGTAATAGCACGGGCAGGAGAAAAGCTGGTGTTAGCACTGTATGGGAATTCCATCTGCGTGACTTAGGATGAGCTCAGGTCCGAACTCTTTGTAAACTCCGCCCACAGAAAATCTTCCAAACATAAAGGCTGCTGCCAACATCGGACGCAGCAAAGCGCAATCTCTCCTGGGGAATAAAACTGATTCATGCCACTGGGCTTGGAAAAAACTCTTATTCGGCTTGTTTCCCGTGATTATGGCAAAGATGCGGCACCGCACACGATACTGAAGATGTTTTTCTACACGTGCAAAACAGGATGCACCGCAGTATGTGGATGTCGCAAACCTGGGCTGAACGGCTCCTCTATGTGCTAGTACTGTTGTGGAATATCTTGCTATAACGCCCCAGAAATTGGGCTTGGCAAAGATAAGGAACAGACAGAAGATATCTTCCAGGACGAGGAAGTTTGGCAAGGCGCCGCAATGGCTCCTGACGACCGGCTGCTGGACCGGGACCTGCCGCAGTCTCCCAAACGTTCTGGATGGAATTGAAATTAGATAAAATGTTGGTTTCTGATATTTATATGGTTTTTTAATGTTGTCATGCCCTTTTATTTGTTCATTTGTACTAGTTTTATAATACTTATGTGTAAATACGTATTGACCATTACTACATACTTGAATTCCATTTTAGCAACCCACTCTTGGCGTGGATAAAAACGAATTGAAATACGCATGAAGAAAACTGAAAAGATATACGCAGAGAACACTCATTATAGAGCAGACTTTGCACTGGAAATTTCATTTCATTCTATAACTTTGACTTACAAGAAAAACAACAAAATGAAACTACATTAGCTTTCGAGCACATGAACGCTTAATAGTGCGTAAAGCGGAACTACATGATTTTGTAATATGAAATTTCACGCTACATAACATTGATAACTTGACTTTAATCTTTGGAGCAGCCGTTTTTGAGTTAAAGATGTTGGGGCCGACGTTTTAGCCAAGTTGGTAAAAATAAACTAACTTCGACAACCGATTAAGGCCAAATGACTTCACCAATTGTAACATTTAGGTAAGAGTAATATTTTCAGTAGGATGCATGGTTTCCTAAAAACAGGCAAAAACGTGAAAAAAGTACCAAAATTTCTTGGTTTCTTGGGCACAAAAAGTTGTTCCGAGGGTTCTGGAGGTGGAAATCTTGGATTCTACATACTCTCAACTGTATAAAGAAGATAAAAAAATAAAATTTTCTTCTTCATTTTTTGCAAGCGAAAAGAACCTCGATACTGGACCAATAGGCTAATTTAGAAAATTGCATCTTTTTGAGTACTATTAACATTTTTAAATACGCTATACATGAGTGCTATGCAGATGACACTGGCGCGATGGCCAGCGACGCCCTAGTGTCCACAGATTATTCCCTGACCGTGCGTGTCGTTTTTGATATTGAGTTGCTACACCGTCTACAAAAGCCGGAGAAATTTGGTGGAGATACAACACTAAAATCGGTCGGTAAGACCGAGAACCATATTTAATACTATTACTGTAGGTCTCCTATACGTAAAGTCTGATGTGGCGTATACTTCTAAGAGAGTTAAAGTTGCGAAAACTACTCGAATCCAACGAACGTCAGAGCAGTCTCATGATCGCCGAAACTTGGATGCAGAATATCTGGTAGCCTTAAGAGCTACAGAGATATTTGAACAGTAACAAGCCAGACGCATTTCAGACATTGGCTATCAAGCGTTTCTTACAGCTTCGAAGACGCTTCAGGATTTACTATGAAGGCATCATTTAGATAAAGACTTTATTAAAAACAGAGAGTCGGACCTTTACATGTGGAAGTGGAAGGATTTTGGTGAGGCTGCGTTTGATTATGTTCTATTAACTATGTTAATCATAAATTAGTCATTATAGAGGGCTTAATCAAAAATGTAGGCACTACAATGTATTAAAATGCACGAAGAGAATGAACGGTTGGTATGTGTTGCTCTGGTGGCAAAATCTCACAAGTACCAGATGAGCCAGTGAAACTATACTTCTGTACGAATGTAATGAAACGAGACATTTTTTAAATACACTCCTGGAAATTGAAATAAGAACACCGTGAATTCATTGTCCCAGGAAGGGGAAACTTTATTGACACATTCCTGGGGTCAGATACATCACATGATCACACTGACAGAACCACAGGCACATAGACACAGGCAACAGAGCATGCACAATGTCGGCACTAGTACAGTGTATATCCACCTTTCGCAGCAATGCAGGCTGCTATTCTCCCATGGAGACGATCGTAGAGATGCTGGATGTAGTCCTGCGGAACGGCTTGCCATGCTATTTCCACCTGGTGCCTCAGTTGGACCAGCGTTCGTGCTGGACGTGCAGACCGCGTGAGACGACGCTTCATCCAGTCCCAAACATGCTCAATGAGGGGCAGATCCGGAGATCTTGCTGGCCAGGGTAGTTGACTTGCACCTTCTAGAGCACGTTGGGTGGCACGGGATACATGCGGACGTGCATTGTCCTGTTGGAACAGCAAGTTCCCTTGCCGGTCTAGGAATGGTAGAACGATGGGTTCGATGACGGTTTGGATGTACCGTGCACTATTCAGTGTCCCCTCGACGATCACCAGTGGTGTACGGCCAGTGTAGGAGATCGCTCCCCACACCATGATGCCGGGTGTTGGCACTGTGTGCCTCGGTCGTATGCAGTCCTGATTGTGGCGCTCACCTGCAGGGCGCCAAACACGCATACGACCATCATTGGCACCAAGGCAGAAGCGACTCTCATCGCTGAAGACGACACGTCTCCATTCGTCCCTCCATTCACGCCTGTCGCGACACCACTGGAGGCGGGCTGCACGATGTTGGGGCGTGAGCGGAAGACGGCCTAACGGTGTGCGGGACCGTAGCCCAGCTTCATGGAGACGGTTGCGAATGGTCCTCGCCGATACCCCAGGAGCAACAGTGTCCCTAATTTGCTGGGAAGTGGCGGTGCGGTCCCCTACGGCACTGCGTAGGATCCTACGGTCTTGGCGTGCATCCATGCGTCGCTGCGGTCCGGTCCCAGGTCGACGGGCACGTGCACCTTCCGCCGACCACTGGCGACAACATCGATGTACTGTGGAGACCTCACGCCCCACGTGTTGAGCAATTCGGCGGTACGTCCACCCGGCCTCCCGCATGCCCACTATACGCCCTCGCTCAAAGTCCGTCAACTGCACATACGGTTTACGTCCACGCTGTCGCGGCATGCTACCAGTGTTAAAGACTGCGATGGAGCTCCGTATGCCACGGCAAACTGGCTGACACTGACGGCGGCGGTGCACAAATGCTGCGCAGCTAGCGCCATTCGACGGCCAACACCGCGGTTCCTGGTGTGTACGCTGTGCCGTGCGTGTAATCATTGCTTGTACAGCCCTCTCGCAGTGTCCGGAGCAAGTATGGTGGGTCTGACACACCGGTGTCAATGTGTTCTTTTTTCCATTGCCAGGAGTGTATAATTAGAAGCGGTAATGCAGGCATTGAGATTCGACATACAGCAAAATAATAGACGTGTTCATTATGTACCTACATATCGGCACTGCATATATTTTCTACACATACATCCCTACAACACTATATAACAGAGATATACCTTATTTACTCACCATCACTCATCATAAAAAGCGACTGGTAAGTGAGCGAAGAGCGGGTAACATTTACTACTACATGAAGACAAGACATTGTTTAACGTTGTTATCAAATATCAGGAAAAGTACTTTACCGCTTTACTCTAAATGTTTACACGGCACTATATTTTTGATAAATATAACAAATCAGTATATATGTAGCATACAAATGGGAAAGTTTGCTACACATACTACTCTTGCAAGGTTGCTACATAGAAGGTTGGGCCAATGTGTTCGGCAGCGATCGGGCGCTTCCGTGTGACGTCACTGTCGAGAAGCGTCAGCAACGCGAGACGTTCGCATGCGGCACTATTGCGCTTAAACTAACTTTAATTTACGAAAAGTGAAGGGCAATATAATGAATTATGGATTCGATCGAAGCCTACCAATACAGGGACTGAATGTTAATACCTGCTACGACTGTGAAACTCTTATATTGTCTCTCTGGTAACGGCAGAAGTAAAACTACAGATTTGTGGCTCCCCCTCAATTTATATTCTATTACTCAATATTTTTTGTTAGATAACAACAATCTGGTATGCTTCAGTCCCTTTTTATATATTTTACAATTTTTAATAGTGTTGGAAACGCAACAATTACAAGAGCTTTCAGTTTACTAAACACATTATGTGCATCACAGTCGGTAATAGTGTGTACCATCTTTTTCATGCAGGTATTAAGCAGCAACCGTACGTCTAGTTAGTTGAGCCGTTACTACACATAATGATACCGAAGCCCGGTTCAATGAACTCACATTCAAAAATTTTAAAAAGAATTTAAATACCTTAATCAGACCTGGAGGGGACTGCAGAAGCTCTCCACCTGTGTGCTGCTTTCTGCTGCTGCTGTTTGGCCCTCTGTGCCCTTGCAGATGTGTTGAAGTGCCTTATCCGGATGATGGTTCTGGTTTTAGCGTACACTGTGATGACCGCTTGAGGAATAGTTGGAAACTTCTCAATTAAAAGTCTCGTCAGGTTTCTGATCACATTGCCGTCATTACACAGACTGCTGCCATGAAAATTAAAAAAAAGCACCTCTAACTGCTTAACAACATCAAACCACTCATCTGAAGGGATGATTAAGCCACCACGAGACAGTTTCTCAATCCACCCAGAACTTCCATGGTCTTTCGACACTTCGAGTGTCTTACCGCTAGGATGACCAAATGATTTGTCAATGGAGACGCACCTGGAGGCAATATATCCAGCGATGTAGCGGAGACCTTCTAGAGAACACTCTGAATCTTCCATCAAAGGTGGAACAATTCAGTCATGTAGTGTAATGTCCCTCATTTGTTGATCACCTTCTATAATTGACAACGCTTCCTCAATGCCCAGCACAAGTCCTGTAAACAGGTTGGAAGTCTAATTATTTGTATCAGTTTCTGCTGAGACTGGACAAGAACTGCGTAACTGATTGTCAGCAATACTTTTTGTTCATAACTAAAATTCGCAAACGGCTTTTAAATTCCACTGGTAAGGGATGATCATAGGCTCTGCCAATTGCTCTTATCTGGGAAAATAAGTTTCCAAGGCAGTCTTGGTTGAACCTTGAGGTCAATACATACTTCAAACCGTAGCCATGTTTTAAATCCGAAAAACAACCCAGCAGTGGCCGAATCGAGGTGAGTAATCCCTTTTGGAAAGGAAGTAAAGCTTTATGATTTCCCACTCTCATTTTTTCACAGACGGAGTAGAATCTGCGAAGAACTTCCTCATGCATCTCCTTACACAATCCAAAAGCACTTAAAATTTGCCGGCCGAAGTGGCCGTGCGGTTAAAGGCGCTGCAGTCTGGAACCGCAAGTCCGCTACGGTCGCAGGTTCGAATCCTGCCTCGGGCATGGATGTTTGTAATGTCCTTACGTTAGTTAGGTTTAACTAATTCTAAGTTCTAGGGGACTAATGACCTCAGCAGTTGAGTCCCATAGTGCTCAGCGCCATTTGAACCATTTGAACTTGAAATTTGTCGTTTGCCGACAGGTACCCTCGAACTCATAACATCAAAAGTGTCGTTCACCAATTTGAAGAATTCTGCCGTGTCTTTTTCTTCAGGCATTACAAAAGAAACTGCTTCTGATACAGTGTTGGAAAAGGGTTGGCAAGCAAGATGACCGCGCTGTCGATCTCTTCCACAAACTGTCAGATGATGAGCAGTAAACTTAGGGCACAGTTTCAGTTCTCCATTATCTTTCGACACTAGCTGCTCGATTGCGCGCTTTGTTATCGTTCTTCCGTCACTTAATGAGAAACCATCATCTAAAAGGTGGTTTCTGAGAAGTTTCACCACATGTGATACATCAGCAAATACCCAAACACGGTTCGTTTCATCATCTGAGTTGGTGAAGCACGTGTTTGTGTAGTCGATGTGGAATTCCTTCCACACTTTCCCATTTTAACCCCCCAAATCAGACACTATAGCAACTACGACAAATCCCACTTTCTGCGTCTCTCTGACGATACTGATCAGTAAATCCCGATTCATCGTAGTATCAAAGTCATAATATACGGGCTGCTCCCAGGTCCCACACAAACCAAGTGCCGTAACAACCTGTACCTGGCTATGTGGTCCGTATATGGTGTCAGTTTCTTGGTCGTAGCATATGCGACTGTCCACATTCATTTCGTCAAAGCTTAACACATATAACTTCTCTGCTTGACTTAAGTTTGTTCTTTGGTTATTCATTAAGTACAATAAATCAGTCAAAATTCCGGAACACAACGAAAAGAATTGGATGTCCATCCTTTTAACGTAGAAAATCCAGGTAATGGTATTCCCATTATATTTCTTAAATAAATATAAGTTTTTCTGGACAGAGAGCGCAGAAGCAAGGCTTTGCTTATATCTTCCTGGGTCCAATCGGTGCTCTTCTTTGATTTCAGAAGACATTCAATTTGTGCGTTCGTAAACACTTTTTTTACAACTTGGTGTACTTTAGTTGTCACTTTAGTACTTCGTTGATACTGAAGGCTTTGACATAGCTTTCTCTGTCTGCTTAATGCATGAGCCAGTAATTTGTTTCTCGTTCTCAGCGTGTTGTTTTCAGCTACCAAACGCTTATTTTTTCTGTCTGTAGCGATAATTCCTTATGAAGCCTCTTCATTTCATCTTCGATGCGGCCTTTTTCAGTTGCTGTGCTTTGATCCACTTTTTTTTCTTCGGTGACAGTGAAGCTAGTCTGTTAAGTTCACGTTTACGTGTTTCACGATCTTTCCTTCTGTCATTTCTTTCTTGGACAGAAGACGAAGCAGCAGCAGCTGCAGATGTGGCTTTAATGAGGTGCAATGAAGGAACTGCAGTCGGCTTTAAGATCTTCTCTGGTGGAAGTTTCATTAATTCAGCTTGGAGATCCCGTAAATAAACGTCTTCTTTAAAATGTACGCTACAGATAGTAGCATTTTTAATGTTAATACTATCACTTCTTCTACAGAGCTGAACCCACCGAGCACATGTTTCAGGATCTTTCGGAAACTTATGATAGGAAATACTACTTCATTTTGTCTTCTGATTATAGTTTTCACACACAGCCACGGCACAATTCGACATTGTTAAAGTGTCGCAGAAAGAATAAACTCGATTCAACATAATAACCAACAGCAACAACACAGAACTTACTTGCCTCAACACATAAGAAAGCGCCCGCGAACTGAGCGGAGTTTCTCGCCGCTGACGTAATGCACAGTAGGGCGAAAAATCTCTGTTCTGCGCACGCATTATGGCCCGCACGCATTATGGCCCCCATAAAGGTTATTTAAAAGGGAGGTTGGACCCGAAGCTAAATCGGCTGTGACTGGCTGGCGCAGTGACGTCACTGTAGGAGCAAAGCGAGGCAGCGGCTATCGCAGCAAGCGACTCTTACTAAGGACAAGCAACTACTTACAACACCAATAAGTTCTCAGGAAATTATTTAAAACAGTTAGTTGATTTACCTGTTTAGATGTTTGCAGTGGAAGAAGAGTGCCACTGTCTTGATTTCCGCTTCTGTGCTGCTGCTGCTTTCTGCATTTTATGCTTCGTATTGAGGAACTGCATACGAATGAAAAGTCGTGTTCTGACATACAGTTTTATAACGTGTGACGAAAATTCCGGATGTTTAGTTTGGACAGCAGTGCATATTGTTTTCACCATTTTTTTCCTTGGAAATACTATCCAATCCATTAAATTCATTAAAAATTAGTTCAAACTGAGACACCTTATGTAGCCACTCATCTGTTGGAACTGTAAGCCCACCGCGAGATAGAAATTCAATCCAACCATAATTTTCATTTGTTGGAGGACTTAAAATATCAGCAGACGGCGTTCCCAGTGTCTTGTCACAGTTCTTTGCCCGATATGCAATGTAGCCAGCCAGGTAACGGAATCTTTCTGCAGAGCAGTCACATCCCTCTTTGACAGCAGACTCTTCTGGTGCAGGTTGAACAGGAAAGTTAATATCTCGTAGCTCTTTTTCACCATCTATCATTTGCAGTGCTTCGCTCATGTCAGGCAAAATTCCTGTGAACAGATGTGACGTCAAAAATCCGTCACACTCATCTGCATCTACTGATGTGTCATTTGACAGAGGAATGTCATGAGCATTGTGTCCCAGCAGCAACAGCCGTAATCGATATTTTACTTCTGTTGGAGAAGGGTTCAAATGCAAATGACCTATCCCTCTGATCTGTGAGAAAAATGTTTCCAGTGCATCCTGGTTCAATCTTGCAGTTAAAATATATGTTATTTGTTGTGGCTGAAGATCTGAAAACAGTCCAAATAATGACCGAACAGTTGTCATAATGCGTTTCTGGAAGGGGAGCAAGTGATTTGCATTGCCTACGCGCATTCACACTCGGCACTGCGTCTGGTTTAAGTGTTATCTTCGGCGGTAGATTGAGAAGTTCTGCTCGCAAGTCACGTAGATAATCATCGGATGTGAAATTCAACGAACGAACAGTTGACGTCGCAACATTGAAGCGATCTTTTCGGTGGCACTTCATAATCCAGGCCTTCTGCACTTTAACATCTTTTGGGAACGAATGATAAATTCCGCAGTCGCTGTCTATAGTCACAGGCTGTGCAGAGTCTTTGCGGTGGAAAGCCATAGGAAGACTGGAAACAGAACAGTCGCAAACTGATGGACCCCGATAGGTTAATGTGAATCGTTCTGTTGTATCCCGGATGTGTCGACGTTTTATAAAAGTCGAAGCTGTATTCCGAAAACCAGGGCAGCTGGCGTCTGACCGCAGCATACAATGGACGTGTTGTATTGAGGCAAATGGTATAAAAAGGCTTCCGCAGAATGGCCTTTAATGTCGGAGACCTTCTGTACGTGCACCTGTAACACGTCTTCACAGAAGGGAACCTGTAGGGTGTAGTCATCAATATCCCATGATGAAACATGCGCCTCTTCGCTGGATATTCCCTGCCTCTTCTGTCAATTTGATGAACAATACTCAAATTTCGATCGAACGTCTGCTTGAAACCCACTTATCTCGTTGATAAGTGATATTCCGTTAAGCTTTTTCAATAAATCTCAGCCTTGCATCAGCTTTTACAAGTGTGTTTGTTTTATGTGGTCATTCCACTTTAGGTCGTTCCGGATGGTTATTTACATATATTTGATGGTAGTTTCTGTTTCAAAATGGTTCAAATGGCTCTGAGCACGATGGGACTTAACATCTATGGTCATCAGTCCCCTAGAACTTAGAACTACTTAAACCTAACTAACCTAAGGACATCACACAACAACCAGCAATCACGAGGCAGAGAAAATCCCTGACCCCGCCGGGAAGCGAACCCGAGCGTGGGAAGCGAGAACGCTACCGCACGACCACGAGATGCGGGCAGTTTCTGTTTCCTGTGATGTGTTGTCGACAGTGTAATCAAATGCTAGAGGGCATTATCACCCACTTGAGCGCAATACGTGTTACATGTATTTACGTTAAAATGCCAGTCCCTGCACCAATGTGAATCCTCTGCTGGTTTTTCTCCATTTCCCTAACAGCTATGTCAGCAAATAGCCTCACGGGACCTTCAACGTGACCCACTAGATCACTCATATAAACTATATCTATTCCTTGTAGTAACTGTTCTGTCCTGTTGAAACACGTATGTTGTGTGGCGGCGATGGCGAGGCATTGCAGAGTCTCTGACCAGAGAGCCATTTATCGTGGCTAGTCTGCGCTTGACCGCGCGAGAGTTGCGAGCGGTACTCTGTCAGTACTAGTCGTGCAGTACAATTGCGAGCAGTAGTCAGTGGGCAGTCTGTCAGTAGCAGTAGGGCAGAGCTGTATGTCGGTAGTAGCAGCCTAGTGCAGTTGTGTGTGAGGAGTCGGCGGGCGTCGACGTGGCACTCTGGTCAAGATTCAGGACGAGGTATATTATTTTTTAAACATGGTAATGAATCAGCAATGCGCTCAGCTAATAATGTAAATTAACTGTAACTAATTTGTGCAATAATCGCCCCAATAATAATTTTGGTTTTCAAAGCAATATTTTTAACAAAAGAACTATTTAATTGAACGAACGATTTCCTTCCATTTCCTTTAAAGAAAAGTTTCAATTAAATTTCAAAAAAAATATTTTAAAAAATATAATACTTGCAATGCATTTCCTCCAAGCCGTGGGTAACAATAAGAGCAGAACTTTGACATGCAGTTTCGAATGAGGTAAGGAATTAATTATGATTTTTTTTGCTCAGGGCCAAAGACCGATATTTTGGTTTAATTGAGTTTACATTGTCATTGAAGTCTCATTAGCATTGAATTGTTTTTCATTATTTTCGTGAGAGCTTACACCTTGAGTCAGATTGCGATTCTCATTTTCATTGTCATTAAATTTATTTGCTGGGAGGTTACATTAGGTTGTATTCTAGTTAACATTCAATTATTGTGTTTCAAAAATTTCTCTGGGGAGCTTACACTTAGCTTAATGTGCATTAGCATTTCTATTAAATAATATCTTTTAAAATTTCGGTGGGGAGGTTACACTTGGCGACCCTGCCAGGATCGTATTTCGTTGAGAATCTTTTGAAAAACAGTCAGATATCTGCTCTTATTTGCTTAGATATAATTAGGATTTGGCGCAACGCTTTTACTGATATTGTGACTTTCTTTCTACAGGTCAACAGCAATTCGTTGCTCTGTTGTATTTGTGTGTTGTTTTTGCATTGTGCTTATTTGTTTTGTGAATAATTGTGACTATTGCAAAAATGCCGCGAAAGACTGTGAATAGTGTATCGCGAGGTATTATGAATGAAATTACCAACTCAAACAACCTTACAGATAGGACTTGTGACACGCAGTGTCATGATGACAATCCTGCGTTCACTGACAATCAGTGCATTCCAACCAATAATGATGACTTTTACCTTGATAATGAACAAACGAACTCAATTGTCTCTTCTGTTAATTTGACGACAATTGATGACGCGGGACGCTCTATTGTAATGAGCGCTGCCCAGCTTAACACACCCGGTTCGGAAAATTCAAGTGATGTACAGACAAATTTGTCTAATGAAAATGGACAGTGTTCTGAAAGTACGACGGATCCATTTAATTCAGAAATAATGACCCACAGTGTACATTCGACTGACAAACCTTTTTGTAAATCTCAAAATAACAAAATGGTTACAGAAAGCGAAACAATTCCAGATCCACCATTAAACAGCACAGAGAATAGAAATGCTGACTTTGAGTCGAATCCAATTATGGCATTGTTGCTACAAATGACTAAGCAGTTTAATGAAAGATTTGATAACAATTCCAAACAACAGAGTGAACAGGCCAAACACTTAAATGAAAAACAGGACAGACTTAGTGAACAGGTCAAACAAGATAACGAAAAACTCAAACAACACTTAAATGAAAAATTAGACGACAAATCCAGACAGTTAAATGAAAAATTAGACGACAATTCCAGACAGCTTAGTGAACAAATTAGAGCCGTTTCCGCGCAGTGCCATGACACTAAGGAACAGTTGCGCGTGGAAATTGAGGCTTGTTCAAAAAAAAAAAAAAAAAAAAATAGCGAAGAAATTAGGTCTGTTGCTCAGGAATTAAGGGAAATGCAAACAGCCGCAACAGAAACACTTAGAGACGAAATTAACGGAGTCGCTAAACAATGCTATGAAAAAGCTACACAATTACGCAACGAGTTTCAAGCAATGACAGCAGAACTTTCGCGCACAATGGATGAAAAGATTGACGCGAAATTTGAACAGCAGAACACTCAAATTGACGAGCGATTTAGTCACCACATACACAACAGTGATACGCGTTTCCGCAAATTTATTCAGGATCAAAATAAAGTAAAACGTCAAGTCATGGAAACAATCACTGCTCAGAGACAAGAAGACAAACGTAAAATGTTCGCGAAAGCGAAGACATATGTAGACAACAATATTGCTACAGTGTCCGAGGAAATTAATTCCATCAAACAGTCGAACACAGAATTACGTGACGAAATTTCGGACCTTAAATCGAAAACAGACA
Organism: Schistocerca americana; assembly: GCF_021461395.2. Lineage (NCBI taxonomy): Eukaryota > Metazoa > Arthropoda > Insecta > Orthoptera > Acrididae > Schistocerca > Schistocerca americana. Next base: position 182,555,740 of record NC_060125.1, on the reverse strand, counting down.
CATACACAACCGATTTTCAAACAGTGACCGACAGACTCGAACAATTAGAACTAACACAGGATTCAGATGTCGTCAAAACTGGCGTTAAAAAACTGAACGAAAGAACACGTTAATTGCAAAAACAGATTAATGCCTCTGACACTAAGTCTGATGAGCAGGTAAAAATACTGACTGAAAAATATGATGAATTGGCCAGTCATATTGACGTTATAGAAAATAGTAATGACAACAAATCAGACGATACTGCACCGATTTCATTTAACCAAACACCTGAATTTCAAAATTTACAGCAGACAATTAATGAGATCGATTCGTCTAATAACACGTTGCGTAGAAAGTTATCGAGCTTACAACAAGAAGTAACAGAGATGAAAAGTATTTCAGTTAATAACACATCACAGCAGACGCCACTTTGCGAACATCTGTCAGACTCGCGCAACGCGTATAATTTGGGTAATCTACAGAGAGTACGGGACTTAGATTCCGAACAACCACAGTTCAACAGATTCTCTTACAATCCTGAACCTGTTCCATCACACAGAGACGATAATTTTGATTACAAACATTTTCTGTCAGTGAGAAAGTTTAAAGTGTTTAAAAATGACAGAACACAGATTCACTCACTGGATTGGATTCAACAATTTAGCTTTGCTTTTCCACCGACTTGGCCCGTAACGCACAAACTTGAATTTATTTGCAGTTTTTTGGAAGGCGAACCGGCAACTCGTATGAGACCGATCGCGAGGCAATGTTACTCGGTAGAAGAATTTCAGAATGCTTTTCTATCTGCGTATTGGTCGAAGACGACACAGCGCGGAATTAAAGATCAGTTAATTAGTTTGCCGAATTACGAGAACTCAAATTTTCCCAGTGTGACGCAATTTTTTGAGCACATGGTGCAACAAAACCAATACCTGAGTGAACCGTACAGTGAATCTGCACTTATACAATTAAGCATTTCCAAATTACCACGGTCATTACGAGTGTCACTTCTAACGGGTCAGTAAAAGAAAATATTTCAGCATTCAGAGATTTGTTACAGCTCTTGGAAGTACAACAATCTGATTATTCTTTTGTAAAAAAAACGTTTCGTATAATAACCAAGGTCAACAAACTTACAGTAACTATGATCAGGGACGTAATTTCAATAGGAAAAGTAACAGACGCTTTAGGAACGACAACTACCAGAACTTAAATCTCAGACAGAATCCTGATTATCAATATCGTCTAAATTTTCAGCAACAGGAACCGCCTTTTAGTAACAATAGACGTTTTCCACCACAACAGCATGAAAGTCAGTCGGTTAGCATACCTAACCAACAATGGAATGCACAAGGTCGACCAGGCTTTAATGTTTCGCCGCGTGCACGTATAGTCCCAGATCCAACAAATAGTAACGCACGACAGCAAGGAAACAACTACGTTCAAAGAAGACAGTATTTCAATTCCTATCGCAATGCACCGTATAGGAATGACTATCACGACAGACGTAAAAACGATGAGCACAATTATCAGCGTACATACAATAACAGTCGGTCTCACCAACAGCAAAATCATACGCAAGAGCATATTCTCATGAATGAACCCGACAGTAGGTACCACCCAGAACGTAATACGTCTGGAAGAAGTAATAGAACTGTTCAAATAGTAGAAATGCCACAACATCCAGCTGAAAATAGTAACACATCAGATAGAATCTGACTAGATACTGTACAGATCGCATCTTCCAGTAACACAAGCACTACTTTAGACACGCAAAATGTTGTTCACGACAATGTAATTACTTTTGACGATATCAGAGACACTCTCTTGCAGGAAAGACCATTTGTTCAGAAAACTATTTCACTTCCTGTTATCGAAATTAAAATTGGTTCATCGAAATTTTTAGCAGTAATCGATTCCGGATCACCTATGTCAGTTATAAATGAGGAGACTTTTAACGAGTGCAACAAAGAGAATACCTATCCCACATTACCACTAGGCAAAACGAAAGTAAAAGGAGCAGTATCGAGTAAAGGAGTAGACGTTAAATTACAGACGCATTTATCATTTTGTATTGCAGGTCATACTTTCCACTCAAATTAGTACGTACACACTATTTATCCAGCAGAATAAAAGGTAAGTGCAGTAAATTTGAACTTCTATACGCAGGTCCATATCGGATTCGCAGCATCCCTCACCCTAATGTGGTACACGTCGAAACTTTGAGAACCAGAAAATCGAAAGGCAACCACCATTGGTCAAATAATAAACCCTTTATTGAATTAAGACACTGTATGATTCAACACACTATGATGTCATTTACCAATGCAATTATATTCACGTGACTAATTATTGATGATTATCGTATTTTTCTTGGCAAGTGCTCGGCAAGGTAAGGTTAGCAGGTCGCTTTTCTTGTCGTTACACATCAGACCGTGCATATTTTTCCAGATGAACTTACGTATTTTATGAATAATTATGCAATTCTATGTAATGACGTATTAATTTTATCAAATTCTCTCTCCATTAAAGTCTTTAATTCTCGCCTCTATTAACTACACTACATACAAGCTGAACACAACGAACGTCACATTTTGTCTTTTTATGTACGATTGTTTTCATATTTTGTTTATATGCACTGTGAAATAGTTAAGCTATAACACACCAGTTGGTTTTGACATTCTTTTTGCCCTATGACTTCTCAAGATCGTGACTGTTTTACGTTTTTTGCTGCTGCATTGTATTATTCTGTGTACATTTTTGCATCTGAACACTGTCAATGTCTTTGACATATTACGTTTTCTGTCATGTTATGCTGTATGGTTAATTATGTCACCATAAACCAGTCATTATTTAGTGGGTATATGATTTAAATGCAAGACATTAATCTTTGTTCATCAATTTCAGAAAGAAATGATGCGTGTAAGAAATAAATTCAACAGAAATGGGAATTTCACCTACGGAATAAACGAAAGAAGATGCAATAACTTTATGAGGAAGAGTAAATGGATAAGGATTAACAAGCATTAACAAGAATATACTATACTCATCGTAGAATAGCAGTCTTAACTAATTTTTTCTTTCAGAATACAAGGTGATTGATGCAGGCTGTCAGACAGAACTACACATCTTAGTTTTAGTTATGAAATATGCTAGAGATAAGGAATAGTTGTGTAATGAGTAATGAAGTGATATTTTGCAGATGATAATGAATGCTGATGAATAATGATGAAGAATATGCTGCTATGAATAATGAAGTTTTTCTTTACAGGTGATGATGATAATGGAGTTTTTGATGATATGGATAATGAAGTTTTCTTTGCAGATGAGGATAATGTTGAAGTTATATTTAGGCTATGTAGTTATTTAAGTATTTGTTGCAGTTCGATTTGACAGCAAGTGTTATATTGCACAGTATAGTGACTGAAGGTTTTGGAAAGGACAGCTATGGAACACATTTTTATACACATTTCACTACCTGTTAATTTGAAGTTCACTACTTTTCAGCATAAAATGCATATCTCTTTTCAGGTTAATAATCCATTTTTATATATTTTTTGCAGGAGAAATTATTTATGAGATTAATGTGCTATAAGCAGTTGTTCATTAAATCTATGAATGTGGTTACATATACTCTACTTGTTTCATAATTTTGCCACAGCTGACTTATGACGAATGACGTTACACATTTTTCATTTATACCAATAACCCAGAAGCAAATTCTTCTCTCTTACTTTCCCCTATAATTACCCTAAGCAATGCATTGCTAACAAAAAAAATGTATTACCAGTCCCAAATAATGTTACTAGTTTAAGAGAATTCTGAATAATACTGATCAGCTCTGAATAGTATGTCACTTCAGCAATGACTTCTTAATGATACAAAAAAATATATATATAAAATAATGCTTTGTAACGGGTAAATAACTGCCACTGTTTATTGTAATGAGACTACTTATAATGCCCATGATTATTAATACTATGACTGTAATTAACTGATTTTTAATCATGACTTCTTAATGATGTGTATCACCAGTTTCAAATAATGCTACTCATTTAAGAAAGTTCTGAATAATACTGAATGATGAACAATGTTTTATAATATTCAATACTTACTGGCCACTGAGTGCCAATAATTAATCTAATTAAATGAAGTATGACTTTTCATGTTTTGGTAACTGGCCAATGAGTGCCAATAATTAATGTCACTAAATGAATTACGTTAATAATTATGCCATTAATTATCTCCTGTTTTCAATTATGACTTTTCATGTTCTATAACTGGCCACTGAGTGCCAATAATTAATGTCACTAAATGAATTACGTTAATAATTATGCCAGTAATTAGCTCCTGGTTTCAATTATGACTTTTCATGTTCTATAACTGGCCACTGAGTGCCAATAATTAATGTCACTAAATGACTTATGTTATTAATTATGCCATTCATTAGCTCCTGTTTTCAATGATGATTTTTCATGTTTTGGTAAATGGCCAATGAGTGCCAATAATTTATATCACTCAATGTATTATGTTAATGCTAGGCCAATAATTGACTCTCCTTTTCAATTAAGACTTCTGATGAACATTATTCTGTCATACTAAATATGCTTTGTAACTGGACAAGGACTGCCACTGTTTATTGTAATACGATTACCCATGATGCCAATAATTTAATTTTATGAACATTATTCTGTAATACTACATATTTGGTACAGAAATGTTCAATATCTGGGCTATGAATGCCGCAAACTACTAATGTAATGGCTAATGAAGACTGGTATGTGACTTAATGTCCTTCCACTAATGACCTAACTACGCTGGATTACTGCAATATCCATTTTGTCCTGTCAATCCTAGTGATCATGGAGCACTATATTTGGTTTTGCACTAATTCTACGTTGGCGTGCCTTGTAAGAGCGTGGTGTTGACACGACATGCTGTCCACCACCGTGAGCGATGAAGACGTTATTATGGTCCCACTGTTTGGTGTACCTAATGTACTGCTAAAATGATAACAGGAAATATTACTACGACAGTTCAGTGTCTTGACTACGCTGATAAATTCTGATGGGAAAAGAACTTCAAATTGCGTCACTTGGTGTTGTACTTCTGTGGAAAGATATGGACTTTCAGAACAGCTGTGTGCAATCTAAAGTGCTACAACCATGATGCAATCCTTCCCTTTCCTATCCTAATAGTGAAAATCATTTTTTTGCTAACATCATTTATGTTCATGGGCTATACATTCTTTTTTTCGATTTGCTGGACTCCAGTGCGAGTACACTTATGTCACTTGTCGACATGATTTTTTTCCCATTATGTTTATTTGTTGTGAAAATGCTAAAGACATTTTTTCGATTCGTTCTGAAGTACAGTGTATGTGTACTCTTGTCTTTTATATTGTATATACATTTTTATTTTGATGATATGTTCTGAACTACAGTGCATGTGCACTTATGTTATGTGTTAATATGTTTTCTACTGAACTTCAGTGCCTGTGCACTTTTCTCATTTTTCAATATGATTTGTACTCATTCTGTATGTTCAATACTTCAGTGCCTATGCACTTATGTCATTTGTTACTCATTGTATATGCATTTCGTCATTTGCTGATATGTTCTCAACTGCAGTGCATGTGCACTCATGTCACTTGTCAACATGATTTTTTGCCATTTTGTTTATTTGTTCTAAAAATGCTAAAGAATTTTTTCAGTGCGTGTGCACTTTGTTATCTGTCAAATAATTTGTAAATACATTTTTCTGATCTGCGAATATGTTTTGTACTCATATCTTGTCTTTGTCTGAAATGTTTTGTACTCGGTGCATGTGCCCAACATTTAATTCATGTATCTAAATATTCTGTAAATTGTACAAGTTGATTAATTAAAGAAAAAATTTTGCCGCGCTTGGCAAGTCCAAATGACTCACCATCGCTGCCAAATTTTTGCCCCCCCCAGTGGAGGGTTATGAAACACGTATGTTGTGTGGCGGCGATGGCGAGGCATTGCAGAGTCTCTGACCAGAGAGCCATTTATCGTGGCTAGTCTGCACTTGACCGCGCGAGAGTAGCGAGCGGTACTCTGTCAGTAGTAGTCGTGCAGTACAGTTGCGAGCAGTAGTCAGTGGGCAGTCTGTCAGTAGCAGTAGGGCAGAGCTGTATGTCGGTAGTAGCAGCCCAGTGCAGTTGTGTGTGAGGAGTCGGCGGGCGTCGACATGGCACTCTGGTCAAGATTCAGGACGAGGTATATTATATTTTAAACATGGTAATGAATCAGCAATGCGCTCAGCTAATAATGTAAATTAACTGTAACTAATTTGTGCAATAATCGCCCCAATAATAATTTTGGTTTTCAAAGCAATATTTTTAACAAAAGAACTATTTAATTGAACGAACGATTTCCTTCCATTTCCTTTAAAGAGAAGTTTCAATTAAATTTCAAAAAAATATTTAAAAAAAATAATACTTGCAATGCATTTCCTCCAAGCCGTGGGTAACAATAAGAGCAGAACTTTGACATGCAGTTTCGAATGAAGTAAGGAATTAATTATGATTTTTTTTGCACAGGGCCAAAGACCGATATTTTGGTTTAATTGAGTTTACATTGTCATTGAAGTCTCATTAGCACTGAATTGTTTTTCATTATTTTCGTGAGAGCTTACACCTTGAGTCAGATTGCGATTCTCATTTTCATTGTCATTAAATTTATTTGCTGGGAGGTTACATTAAGTTGTATTCTAGTTAACATTCAATTATTGTGTTTCAAAAATTTCTCTGGGGAGCTTACACTTAGCTTAATGTGCATTAGCATTTCTATTAAATAATATCTTTTAAAATTTCGGTGGGGAGGTTACACTGTACGATGCGTATGTTCTAAAAGTAGAAAGCGGAGAATGACACACACAATAACAATTCCGTAAAAACCATTTACTTAGTTTAGTGGCATGGAGAACATAATAGCAATGAGATCCAGATGTAGTCAACTGTGTTCCAGATTCGTAGTTAAGTTTATAATACACATTAAAATGGACTCATAGGCCTTTTGTGTGGGTTCAGTTATCTGTCATCTAAAGTAGATATTGAGTAAATATCTTTTGCAAACTTGCAGCTGTATAAAAGGAGTGCTGCCGGATGTATTTAAGGATCAAAATTACCCTAATTTAATGAACACTCATTAATGTTGGCATCTTTGAATCAGAGAATTCCCAAAACTGTTAATCTATAGAATAAATGATTTTAGTGACCATGGCAGTAGAAAATTTATTCAGTGTTCACAATATTGCAGGTCGCCCACACGATGACGATAACAGTAGTGTACATCGTAAGTTAATAAAATCACGCGATTCTGAGACTAGTAGCTCAGAAATTGTTCAAAGTAAAGTCTCAATCAAAATTCGAGATCAGTATTGTATATTTCCAAGTGGTATTCATGAGGTATTTGTAGAAATTTAACTTCCATCATGTTTCGTGTTTTTTTCTGAAAAACACAGTTTTAAGTGGAATAAAACTTAGGCCATACTGTTCAGCATTTGAAACTTCCTGGCAGATTAAAACCGTGTGCCCGACCGAGACTCGAACTCGGGACCTTTGCCTTTCGCGGGCAAGTGCTCTACCATCTGAGCTACCGAAGCACGACTCACGCCTGGTACTCACAGCTTTACTTCTGCCAGTATCTCGTCTCCTACCTTCCAAACTTTACATAAGCTCTCCTGCCAGGAAGTTTCATATCAGTGCACACTCCGCTGCAGAGTGAAAATCTCATTCTGGAAACATCCCCCAAGCTGTGGCTAAGCCATGTCTCCGCTATATCCTTTCTTTCAGGCGTGCTAGTTCTGCAAGGTTCGCAGGAGACCTTCTGTAAAGTTTGGAAGGTAGGAGACGAGATACTGGCAGAAGTAAAGCTGTGAGTACCGGGCGTGAGTCGTGCTTCGGTAGCTCAGATGGTAGAGCACTTGCCCGCGAAAGGCAAATCTCCCGAGTTCGAGTCTCAGCTGGGCACACAGTTGTAATCTGCCAGGAAAATTCATATCAGCGCACACTCTGCTGCAGAGTGAGAATCTCATTCTGTTCAGCATTTGGTTTAAAATCAAATAGTAAACGGTATTATCGTATCTTAAATGCAGAGCTGAAACAAAATTAAAAAGTAAGGAGAGACTAGCAAACATCTACATCTACATTTATAATCCGCAAGCCACCCAACGGTGTGTGCCGGAGGGCACTTTACGTGCCACTGTCATTACCTCCCTTTCCTGTTCCAGTCGCGTATGGTTCGCGGGAAGAACGACTGCCGGAAAGCCTCCGTGCGCACTCGAATCTCTCGAATTTTACATTCGTGATCTCCTCTGGAGGTATAAGTAGGGGGAAGCAATATATTCGATACCTCATCCAGAAACGCACCCTCTCGAAACGTGGACAGCAAGCTACATCGCGATGCAGAGCGCCTCTCTTGCAGAGTCTGCCACTCGAGTTTGTTAAACATCTCTGTAACGCTATCAGGCTTTACAAATAACCCTGTGACGAAACGCGCCGCTCTTCTTTGCATCTTCTCTATCTCCTCTGTCAATCCGACCTGGTACGGATCCCACACTGATGAGCAATGCTCAAGTATTGGTCGAACGAGTGTTTTGTAAGCCACCTCCTTTGTTGATGGACTACATTTTCTAAGGACTCTCCCAATGAATCTCAACCTGGCATCCGCCTTACCAACCATGTACTATGATGAAGCCAGTGTCGACCGCCTGGTGTTTACGTTTCACAGCAGCCCATCGTAGCCTAAGTACGTCGTGACCTTCAATATTTATAACTTAACCATTTTTTCCACGTTTCAGGAAAGGGGCTCCCAAAAAATTAAAACCGAAATCAGTGCGTAATAAAAAGGGGTTCAGGGCTATGTATGTTTAATCTTGATGAAAGCTGTAATTACGTTTTATACATGAACAGAACTCTTTTAAAATTGTATTAATTATTTTTATGTATATGTAATAAAGCTCCATCAACAACAGACATTTAGCCTAAAAATGAATAGTAGTTTACTAAAATCCGATATGAGGTTCTTGAGTTACACACCAGCATTTTTTCGCTTTCAGAAAATAACGCGAACCCTACTGGATCTTCACTCGAATACTAGTAGACATTGAAGAGATAATTTTATGAAAGCTGTTTTCATTTATTGTAGTTGACACATGTAAATATTATTGATGGTTGTATAAAATGAGAGGGTTTCTTCATCTGATCCCCTGCTGAGCACTTTTACTTGCTTTTTTATTTCATGATCGTTTATCCCAGTATCTGATATTTCGGCATTCCTGTGGTGGTTGAAAGGGGGCACTTTATTACGATCTTCTTTGGAGAAACAATTTCGCCAGACCGAATTCGGTATATTGAACTATTTTCTTTCGTCTTCCGTTTCGATGCCCGTATGGCTGCTGAAAGACTGAAATGATCACTTCGATCTGCTTACTGACTTTATCTAACACCAAAGCCTCTTAGAATTTTTAGTGAGATGGTTTGCCAAAATTTTCATTTCAAATTTGTGGCTGTTCCCTTTATCAAATGGAAGACGATTTTATTTAACAGTTGGTAGACATTATTGCTGTACCGAGGCTTAATGCCTGTCGTGTCAGCAACCATCATCACATCAGTGCTACAAAGAGGTTAATATACAAGGGACAAATTTCTGAAATGGAGACCCCCATACTCCGACCGTCCATCAGGGCGCGACCCTAGCGCCACTAAGAGGCCGCAGGCTGCACGTACCTATAGTTTACGCAGGCCAAGTGATCGAAATTAGGTCCTGCTGTGTGCTAACGCCAAGTGCTATTTAGGACAGCGTTCGCGTCAGATCATATCAGTTCACTCTGAGTGAGTTTTCCTCTGCCAGGCACCGATTCGGTATAGATTCCGTCAATCAGGATTCTCCCTCGAGAGCTGCCTCCACAATATGGCTGCCATGCAGCACTGACTTCGCGACCCTGGACATTTCCAGCTCTGACCTTCAGAGTGTTCGTGCCATCCTCGGCGAAGAATACCCGAACTGTTTCGTTGTGGCAAGTTTTGTGGACTTGTAAAATTATTCCTGTTTAACTTTCAAACGGCTGAAGCAGAACTTACACAGTTATGCCCCCTACGGGTTTAGCTTTTATAAAGTGAGTGATTAATGAACTTCGACCCAGTGACAACCTTGGCCGGCCGCGGTGGTCTCGCGGTTCTAGGCGCGCAGTCCGGAACCGTGCGACTGCTACGGTCGCAGGTTCGAATCCTGCCTCGGGCATGGCTGTGTGTGATGTCCTTAGGTTAGTTAGGTTTAAGTAGTTCTAAGTTCTAGGGGACTGATGACCACAGCTGTTAAGTCCCATAGTGCTCAGAGCCATTTTTTGACAACCTAACCGGCTTTAAGTCGCCAAAAGTATTATTGTTCTATTTCGGGAAATGACTTAAGTTTATATTCTGTTTCAAACCACGTCGTAGTAGACGTGCTATTAATATTTAGTAAATAAATTTGTTCGTTCATTGCTACAAGGATATTTTCTGTGCCACTGTCGATGGTCATATCCACGGTAACCTCAAATACCAACCGCTACAGTTCTGCCCCAACGTAATTTAATTTTATGGTATAGCTAGTGTAAACCGTGTTATTAAAACGTCTGAGAAAATATCTCCTGAATAATTATGTTACCAGTACAAAAGACATAGCTGGTGCCGCAGATTAGCATCTGAATGCAGTAAAAACTTTACGACGCTGTGGCCTTGATAACTAAACAATTAAAGCCCGAACGCTAATCAAAGGAATAAATTATTGTAGCTCATAGCACAATTTGAAAACTGCAAAACCAGTAACATTACTGGGAAATTAAATTTCATAGTCTTTCATGTTGAAAATTTCTTTAAAAATTATTATTAGGTTTACTGGTAGTCTCTATTTATTGATTTTGCAAAAAAATGGTTCAAATGGCTCTGACCACTATGGGACTCAACTGCTGTGGTCATCAGTCCCCTAGAACTTAGAACTACTTAAACCTAACTAACCTAAGGACATCACACACATCCATGCCCGAGGCATGATTCGAACCTGCGACCTTAGCAGTCGCACGGTTCCGGACTGCGCGCTTAGAACCGCGAGACCACCGCGGCCGGCTATTGATTTTGCATTGGCAGTTGCCTTGCTTACAGTCTTAAAGGTTTTCTGAGAAGTTGCGGATAGTGCAAAAAAAAAAAAAATATGAAACAGTGGTTAATCCGACAGCGTTATTTCCAAGAAATTGTACTGAATTGCCCAATAAACAAAACGAAATACTATCTAAGTTTCCTTTAAAAATCGGAACATATTGCTTCATACTTCTTTACTTCTCTACATGAAATCTGACAAAACATTAACTGCTTTCTGGTCGTATGAAAGGCAGACAGGGTTGTAGCCTTTCCCCGATGTTAATCAATCTGTATATTGAGCAAGCAGTAAAGGAAACAAATGAAAAATTCGGAGTAGGTATTAAAATTCATGGAGAAGATGTAAAAACTTTGAGGTTCGCCGATGACATTGTAATTCTGTCAGAGACAGCAAAGGACTTGGAAGAGCAGTTGAACGGAATGGACAGTGTCTTGAAAGGAGGATATAAGATGAACATCAACAAAAGCAAAACGAGGATAATGGAATGTAGTCCAATTAAGTCGGGTGATGCTGAGGGAATTAGATTAGGAAACGAGACACTTAAAGTAGTAAAGGAGTTTTGCTATTTAGGGAGTAAAATAACCGATGATGGTCGAAGCAGAGAGGATATAAAATGTAGACTGGCAATGGCAAGGAAAGCGTTTCTCAAGAAGAGAAACTTGTTAACATCGAGTATAGATTTAAGTGTCAGGAAGTCGTTTCTGAAAGTATTTGTATGGAGTGTAGCCATGTATGGAAGTGAAACATGGACGATAACTAGTTTGGGCAAGAAGAGAATAGAAGCTTTCGAAAAGTGGTGCTACAGAAGAATGCTGAAGAGAAGGTGGGTAGATCACGTAACTAATGAGGAGGTATTGAGTAGGATTGGGGAGAAGAGGAGTTTGTGGCACAACTTGACTAGAAGAAGGGATCGGTTGGTAGGACATGTTTTGAGGCATCTAGAGATGACAAATTTAGCATTGGAGGGCACCGTGGAGGGTAAAAATCGTAGAGGGAGACCAAGAGATGAATACACTAAGCAGATTCGGAAGGATGTAGGTTGCAGTAGGTACTGGGAGATGAAGAAGCTTGCACAGGATAGAGTAACATGGAGAGCTGCATCAAACCAGTCTCAGGACTGAAGACCACAACAACAACAACAACGACCAGATCGTAAGACAGTTAAATATTAGCTCCATGGTCTTTCCTACACAGCTCGTTAACGCGACGTTCCGGTAACTTCTGGGACATGTGCAGCCCTTATCTGGTTTGAGGAGAAATATCAGAATTACCTCTCTCCACGAGTTGGGAAAGTTGCCTGTCTACGTCGTAAGATTAAAACATTCGAGGAGGATTTCATTTGACGCTGCGACCTCTCTGCAGTCGCACGGTAGCTGCGAAACACCAAATCCTGGCTGCCATTGGCAGTAGTTGCTGCAAAATGCTCTGCCAACCTCTGAGCAATTTCTTTGGGCATTGTTTGGATACACCCGTGTTTCAGCACTTCTGGTGTTGATAAACGACTGTGTTTACTGGGAATCCACCAGGTGGCTTCTCATACTGACATCATGAGGCACCCCAAGACTCGACCCATGGTACAGGTACAGGTGGAACCCCATATTACGTTACAGGCAATGAAATCACGCAGTAGGAGAAATGGGCGGGATAGTTGTGCTATAAGGCCTGTGAGAGCCTATTGCATCCTGTGGAGGTAAATAAAGGGAGCAGATAGCGACCGTCTGACCCACATGAACAGCAATGGCCGCTGCTTGTAGGTCAGTAATCAAGGAGAGAGGGGAGGAATGGTGGATGTTATTGACAAACACAGCAATCCCTTCCTTGGTTCTTTCTCCAGTCAGGTCACCTTCTCAGTGGAGAGTACAGTCCCATAGCGTAGGGGCATCATTTGCATTGAAATGTGTTTCCTGTAAACTCAATCGTAGGTTATGTGCATGTGCCAATAGTTTCAGCTTCTCCAGATGACTTATGAACCAATTTATATTCAACTGTATGCGGGAGCCACATATTAAGGGGGTTGCACTATCACCCCGTCTTTCCGTTAGTTTGGGGAGTATGCAAAAGATGGAGTTTCAGACTTGGAGCCAGATGGAAGTCAGACTTGGCAGTCCATTGACTCTGAAGCAGAAGTAGCAGTGCCATCGGGTCGAATGACATCGACGGGGTCTGGGAGGGCTACCACAGCATCAGTGGAGGCAGTGCCTGATGTTTTACCAGGTTATGCCTTTGGAGGTACCCGGAGGTCCGCAATGGTGGCAAGCGACACATCATGTGACGTTCTGAAACAACTGCTACTTGACAAGTGCAGCGAAAAAACACAGCTACTAGAGCTGACAGTAGTAACCTCCGTTTGCAAAGAAGCGTTCGCTGTGTACATAAGGTTTTTAAGGGGGGAAGCAAAAGATGTAGTCAGTGTCAGAGGCTGCATGGCTTTATAGATCTTCTTGGCCTCATCATATTGGATGGGTTTCAATGTTTTAATGTCCAGTACCTTCCTTCAGCCCAATACGCGGCTGTGGCGTACTTCCTATCAACCACGAAGACGGGATGAGGTCCTCCTTACCCTTCTTTACTAAGGCCGTAGCCCAGTGACACATGGCTTCTTGCTGCTGCGAGAGGACCCTTCCGTGTGTTGTGCTTGTAGCGTACAGATCACTGGGCGCTACATTTTACTAGAGTGTGTTTCATTTTTAGACCAGAAGGCAGCCATTGAATTTCCAGCATATCTGCCCTCTATTTTAGGTGACATTTAAACGAATATGGTTCGATTTTTATGGTTTTGCGATCTGTCCAACTAGTTTCCTAAAATTTTAGGATAATGCAGCTATTGTGTTAACAGGGTGGCTGGCTCACCCATGATTGTTTCGTCAGTGGCCAGCCAGTCCCATTTCCTCATGTTTTTCTTTTAGGTCATTTTACTCCTGTTTTACTCCGCTGTATAACACCTTTCACTCTTCTCAGTTGCATTAAGGCCTGTGAGGTAGGGTGAGGTGGGAGTGAGTGAATGACTTCATATAACAGATTTCCTACTCATTGCATGACAGCAAATTTCGTGATTCTATCCTCATTCGTTTCTTTTAATACGTGTAAGGTTGCCCATAACCTCGACGTGGAGCGCCCGTAAGCTCCAACGCTCTCTCTCTCTCTCTCTCTCTCTCTCTCTCTCTCTCACACACACACACACACACACACACACACACACACACATACACACACACGGAATCCCAATTTGCTATTACGAAGAGTGCTACACTGTGCTGGTCTCATATTAACTTGCATTTGTCGCGAATCAGTCGCTCAGCTCTCAGTCCCAAGCGACTGGAAAAAGTGCGCGTGAGTCCTGTATGTAAGAAGGGTAAATGAGCGGGCTCACAAAATTACAGACCAATATCTTTAGCACCAATCTGTTGCAGAATTCTTGAATTTATTCTGAGTTCAAATATAATACATTTTCTTAGAGACTGAGAAGCTAATGTCCATCAATTGTCACGGTTTTAGAAACTCGGTTGCCCTTTTCTCTTCTTATATAGTGCGAAAAAAGGATGAATGGCAATGGGCAATTTCTGTATTCATAGATTTCCGAAAAGCATCTGACACAGTGTCCCACTGCAAACCGTAAAATGGCTCTAAGCACAATGGGACGTAACTTCTGAGGTCATCAGTCCCCTAGAACATAGCACTACTTAAACCTAACTAACCTAACGACATCACATGCCCGAGGCAGGATTCGAACCTGCGACCGTAGCGGTCGCGCGGTTCCAGACTGTAGCACCTAGAACCGCTCTGCCACCCCGGCCGGCTGCAAACTGTAAACGAAGGTACGAGCATACGGTATGGATTCCGTGATATCTGAGTGGCTGGAAGACTTCTTAAGTGATAGAACCCAGTACGTTCTCCTCGGCGTCGAATGTTCATAAGACACCAGAGTGCTCCAGGGAAGTGTGACAGGACGGATATTGTTTTCTATGTACATAAATCATATGACAAACAGGATGAGCATCAATTTGCAGCTCTTTGTTGATGATGCTATGTTGTACTGGAATACGACTGTTGATATTTTTAAAGATATCGAGAAACCGATATATCGATATTAAAATATGTATTGTAATTGGGCATCTAAATCTCTAAAAATATAATCGATATATCGGCGGAAAAATATCGACATACCAGCCAAAAAGATATCGGGTACACATTGAAAATATATTGCCAGTTTTTGAGCTGTATATTTAAGTACAGATTTATTATTAGATATTCTGTATATCAGATAGCTTACGGCACGTTCACTCTTGACGGTCACCCCTTTGCTAGCAATGGTAACCGCAGGTAAGTGACACAATGAAAGGTCCCGATGGGTCCGTCGTTCTGTTTCGTCACATATCGGATGCGTTTGGAACACTTCATTTCGACTTTTCTGCTTTTTCGCTGCTGCAAAAGCGAGTTACCTAGCTGTTGTAGTGTCAAAATTGCGTCTTGAATTTAAACATTACAGTTTCTGTTGGTAGCGCCGAGCGCCGGTTACGTCAGCATTTTCCATCACACGTCTCCGCCCACCGCAAAGACCAATCTTGACATTTAGATTTTTGTTCATCAGTTGCAGAAACTGTTTTTGAAGAATGCCGATGTGAAAATAGAGCACACTAGTTGCGTTAAAAATTCTTTTTCAAGCGCAGCTGGTATGCTGTTTCTTCACATTAGATATCTTCTTATTCCATTCACACGCCTCCAGCTCGCCAGCCCCCCCCCCCCCCCCTGCCACCCTTCCGGAGTGCGATCAGACTTTTTCCTTGTGCCGTCTGTACTTGCTTCACACAGTCTACGAGAAAGGCTGTACATGATAGAAACTCGAAAACTAGTAAGACTTCTATATCCAGTGAAAGTAAAACTACGTTCTACTACAATTTCGAAAAAGCTGTTTCAAATAATTATAGAAAATTGTGAAAAGAATGTACTATAGGCTTTCGATATTGCCAAACCGATATTTATATATATCGGTCAGAATGTGTCGCCAGTTTGTATCGATATTTTGTTGATGATTGTCGATATATCGATAGTTTGTCGAAAACCTAATTTGAACAAGAACTGATTCCTTCAGTAGCACTGTTACTATTTAGATATCTGAGTACAATAACTGTAGTTACGATAAGTAGGCTATAATACATCCATAAATATGAGCCCATATGTGTTGCATGATTGGAGCTTAATTTCCGAGATTAATGGCAAACGATATACATATATAGTGCGCGCTGTTGTCTTGGCGCCAGATATCGATTAGTAATTGCTTTTGTTTACAGCGTTGATTAAATGGTTCAAATGGCTCTGAGCACTATGGGACTTAACTACTGAGGTCATCAGTCCCCTAGAACTTAGAACTACTTAAACCTAACTAACCTAAGGACATCACACACATCCATGCCCGAGGCAGGATTCGAACCTGCGACCGTAGCGGTCATGCGATTCCAAACTGACGCGCTTAGAACCGCACGGCCACACCGGCCGGCAGCGTTGATTACAGAACATCATGTAATACCGAGCCGTGTCAGCATTGCTCTACAGATGGGTGATCTGAAGCCGGTGCAGTGTCGACTACTTTTAGCTGGCTGGAGTTAGCTCGGAGACAGTGTTCTGTGGAAAGTGGTTAGACTTCGTTTGGGAATATCATTTATTGCCGAATCACGGTTTTAGGAGTTGCATGGATTATCGTGCGGACACGCGTGTGAACTTTGGTAAAACAGAAGACCGATGTTGATATACCGTTTCATTTATATTGTAAGAAATGTTACAAAATATCTACGATAAGGAAAACTACATGGTACACTGGATGCAAAGTGACGATAGAACGGAGTATGATCATAGTCGAATGCGTAGCCTACAGTCGCCACATTCTCTGGTGGGAAAGTTGTTACCGTCCGACAGCTGGAATGACTTTAGCGCTCCAAGAGGTGACAAAGCAGTGAGTCACTTGCGTTTTAAGCATTACGTTTGGTTTTAGTTATTTTTATTGTATTTTGCTGTTCCTCGCGTTATTCCATGAAGTACCGTCAAATATGTATAAAATTGCGTAATCACACTGATTCATTGGTCACTGCTGTTATTATCGTAGGCACTTTCTGACTGAGTTCTCTCATTTTGAGAGAACTGAAGCGCGAGCTGTTTAATTGTCAAAACCCATCAACAGCGAAGATTGCATGAAGTATTTTTTTTTTTTTTAATTTAAGACAACCGGTTCCAACCAATACGCTGTCAAACTAACGTCTTAAAATCTTTTGTTGTAAAACTACATTATTCAGTAAACGTCTATACGTTAGAAGAGAATCGTAAATAAATTGTCCTGGGATGTACCGTTTCGTATTTTCCAGGGTCCTAAGGAAACTATTTATTGACAAATGCGGGGTCATTTTCTTGTTACTGTCGATCTTTATGGAACTACATACACTCCCTATTCTAAAAACTGTGTTACAAATCAATATAAACGTCAGCATTAGCACTCATTCCGATATCGTATTCAGAAGTTCGCTTGCTGGCCAGTTAGGGCGCTACTATCGTTGTGGTTAACAAAAACGAGACGGAGCGTCGTGACTGATGTTAGACAGCGGTGTTATTTTAGTCTCTTGCTGGGTTACTGAATATACGTTAGAAGTCACCGCTTCAGAAAATGCATTATCCACCAATACTGTTTCCGATTACTATAGTTTTTGTCGTCAAGTGTATTACGTGATTAGTTGAACTGTACATTTTTCAGAACCTGTAGTGGCTATGGCAAAAAAGGATTGCTCTCAGCTGCATACACAAGACGCGGAATTGTCGATAACGAAATTCTAGATGGCGAGTAAGGTAAGTTAAATTACTGTCATGTTTTGTCGCTGTTGACGTGGTCAACAGTGTAAACGAAATCGAAATCTGGCATCATGACAATCGCGCGATTGATGTACGAGGTGCATTCAAGTTCTAAGGCCTCCGATTTTTTTTTCTCCGGACAGGAAAGAGATAGAAACATGCGCATTGTTTTAAAATGAGGCCGCGTTCATTGTCAATACGTCCCAGAGATGGCAGCACCGTACGGCAGATGGAATTTTACCTCCAGCGGCGAGAATGAGAACTGTTTTAAATACTTAAAATGGCGACGTTTTCCTTACTTGAACAGCGTGCAATCATTCGTTTTCTGAATTTTCCTGGTGTGAAACTAATTGAAATTCATCGACAGTTGAAGGAGACATGTGGTGATGGAGTTACGGATGTGTCGAACATGCGTTCGTGGGTGCGACAGTTTAATGAAGGCAGAACATCATGTGACAACAAACCGAAACAACCTTGGGCTCGCACACGCCGGTCTGAAGACATGATCGAGAAAGTGGAGAGAATTGTTTTGGGGGATCGCCGAATGACTGTTGAACAGATCGCCTCCAGAGTTGGCATTTCTGTGGGTTCTGTGCACACAATCCTGCATGACGACCTGAAAATGCGAAAAGTGTCACCCAGGTAGGTGCCACGAATGCTGACGGACGACCACATGGCGGCCCGTGTGGCATGTTGCCAAGCTATGTTGACACGCAACGACAGCATGAATGGGACTTTCTTTTCGTCGGTTGTGACAATGGATGAGACGTGGATGCCATTTTTAAATCCAGAAACAAAGCGCCAGTCAGCTCAATGGAAGCACACAGATTCACCGCCACCAAAAAAATTTCGGGTAACCGCCAGTGGCGAAAAAATGATGGTGTCCATGTTCTGGGACAGCGAGGGCGTAATCCTTACCCATTGCGTTCCAAAGGGCACTACGGTAACAGGTGCATCCTACGAAAATGTTTTGAAGAACAAATTCCTTCCTGCACTGCAACAAAAACGTCCGGGAAGAGCTGCGCGTGTGCTGTTTCACCAAGACAACGCACCCGCACATCGAGCTAACGTTACGCAACAGTTTCTTCGTGATAACAACTTTGAAGTGATTTCTCATGCTCCCTACTCACCTGACCTGGCCCCTAGTGACTTTTGGCTTTTTCCAACAATGAAAGACACTCTCCGTGGACGCAAATTCACCAGCCGTGCTGCTATGGCCTCAGCTATTTTCTAGTGGTCAAAACAGACTCCTAAAGAAGCCTTCGCCGCTGCCATGGAATTATGGCGTCAGCGTTGTGAAAAATGTGTACGTCTGCAGGGCGATTACGACGAGAAGTAACACCAGTTTCATCGATTTCGGGTGAGTAGTTAATTAGGAAAAAAAATAAAACGGAAGCCTTAGAACTTGAGTGCACCTCGTATATCGCTTGCCAGTGATACTGGAAATTAGCGTTTCCTGATGTATCGTAAATAAGTATCTAAGCATTTATCCTGGTAATACACCATTACAACAGACTTAAAATACGTAAGATTTTATATAAATATAATTACAGTAGAGTAGCCGGCCGTTGTGGCCGAGCGGTTCTAGGCCCTTCAGTCCGGATCCGGGCTGCTGCTAAGGCCGCAGGTTCGAATCCTGCCTCGGGCATGGATGTGTGTGATGTCCTTAGGCTAGTTAAGTTTAAGTATTTCTAAGTCTACGGGACTGATGACCTCAGATGTTACGTCCCATAGTGCTTAGAGCCATTAGGACCATTTTTTAAACAGTAGAGTAGCACCACACATTTGAATTACGTCAAATTGCGATGTAGGAAAGAAGACCATTATGAGCCATTCACCAAAATCTTCTTTCGCTAATAATAAAACTTGTTCATGTGACGCTAGGCTCCCTTGGTACCAGAAGGTAAAATATCAACTGTTTCTTTAATCTTGTGTGTCATCAATCTTTTGAATGGCCTCATGTGGTGTCTCCTGTGCCAATCTCTTCATCTCTGAGTATTAAATACGCTCAACATCCACAATTATTTGTAGGATACATCCCAATCCCTAGTTTCCACTGCAACTGAAAGTTAGCTCTCTTTGGCACCTTTGTATTTCAGCATTTCACTTACTTTGACTTTGCGTACTATCCACTGCAGACTTACTGTAAATATGCTGTTCTGTATCTAGTGTCGATGAACAATTATTTACTTATTTTATTGCTTCCATTAGACTATTCTGTTTATTCAATATGTATTGGCTAAAAGTACATAAAATGAAAGTTTAAAAAGAAGATCGAGTACTGGACACGATATGTAATAATGAGAAACA
This sequence comes from Schistocerca americana, assembly GCF_021461395.2. Taxonomy (NCBI): domain Eukaryota; kingdom Metazoa; phylum Arthropoda; class Insecta; order Orthoptera; family Acrididae; genus Schistocerca; species Schistocerca americana. Next base: position 182,535,455 of record NC_060125.1, on the reverse strand, counting down.
TTTCACAGTAGTTCTAAATAAGGTTATGAGCAGAGATAAACAGAATTTAGTACTATGCTCATATAAAACTTTGAGGCCATTTATAAATAAATGTGCTTGTGTCTGGAATGTCTTCAGAGCACGCTCTCTTTCTATTTCTTCCGTAGCTATCACTTTTTGTTTTCTTTTTGGATTTGAAAGCAAACTCCGAAGAGCATGGTTGCAGTTTACTGCACTATACTATACTTTATGCTATGTAAACCTCCCTCCTCTGCGACCTTGGATGCACGGCACATTTTGTAATGTTACACACATATTCACGTCTTCCACAACACTAGATGCACTCGTTAGCACTTCGTTATTCACACTCACGTTTTTCTGGTAATGCTGTTCGGTGTGGGAGAGAGTATGAAATTGTCGTTCCTTGGCAAATTTGTCTTTTTTACGCCGGGAGATCTTCTAGACACAATTTCCATTATTGCCCATGATTCCTCCTTTCTTAAAAGTTCTTATTGTGAATGGTTAGTCTCTCCTGGGTCCCTAATTCCACGCGTTACAGTTAAAGATAACGTGGTCAGGTGCTCCTGCATGACCACACTGACAAATTTCGTTGTCTACCCTACTCAACCCGTACAGTAAACTGGATATGGGCAGTGTTCCGTTACGTAGTGTACCAGCCCTAACTGTCGTTTACATGGCCGACATCTAGGCGTTCATGAGTGCACGGGAAAAGTTGGTGGACTCTTCGATCCGTTTTACTTTTGTCCCTGCCTTTCTTTCATGCAGTAACTTCCCAGTTCATGAGTTTAACCTTACTTACACTCAAAATTTGACGGTATCGAAGATTATTGAACGTGAGAATTTTTCTATATCTTATGTGTGAGCCGCAAACTCGTATTTTTCTAGAATTCTAGGACACAAGCTGTTAAGACTGCCGCTTACGTAATCTTAAGCTACGCGTAAAAAAACGGACTTGGTTTAAATTAACTTTTTGTTTTTTGTTTTTCGGGAATCAGTGTTAATGCATACCATACGTATGATAACATCCCCTGAAAAGTTTGTGCTGAAAGTTGAACGTTAATTATACCATGATTCTTCGTGGAATTCCCGCTAGGAACTGCAATTTTGAAACCTCAAAAACAAGTTCAGCACGGCACCTCCCTGTAAACAAGCATTACGCAGTCGATTTTGTGTGATCGCTCATGACGAATCTGCAGTTATATTAGTCGGAATTTTTTTCATATGAGATTTAGAATTTTAATTCTTCACTAAACCAAGACGTTTAAGAATTTTTTTGTCTACCTTTATATTATTCTTTATTGGTTATCTCATTAACGCTCCTATTCCTGTCAATTTCGATACGGAAAATACTGAAATAAAAAGACTTCACATCGCTGTTGAGAATCAAACACTGGTTCTCTGCCGAGCGAGGTGGCGCAGTGGTTAGCACACTGAACTCGCCTTCAGGAGGTCGACGGTTCAGTCCCGCGTCCGGCCATCCTGATTTAGGTTTTCGGCGATTTCCCTAAATCGCTCCAGGCAAATGCAAGGATGGTTCCTTCGAAAGGGCATGGCGACTTCCTTCCCCGTCCTCCCCTAATCCTATGAGACCAATGACCTCGCTGTCTGGTCTTGTTCTCCTAACAACCCAACCCAAACTGGTTCTCTCCTCCCCAGCCAAAGGCGTAGGTCGCTACTCCAGCAGTGCTTTCTCTGGACAACATTTATCTTAGAGTACATCGATGGCAGTCGTACCGGTTTCTTTCCTCTATTTCTATGAACATGTGTGTTTGTGGACCCCACGTATGAAGATGAAAAATGCTCAGCTTTCATGTATCTACCAGTTAGAAATCAGTTGCACGTCAAGAACTTTAGGGATGGTATTCTCATAACCGGAAGGGTGTGCGCTTGGTTTTAGGTTGTACACAAGCTACCTGCCAACTGTGAGCCGAATTGGTTTCCTGTGTCCGATGCCTTTTACCTTGTGAGGAACGTACCCCTCTGTACATGTAGGATTTGCCTGCCTGATATGCGAGCATTGAACTTCAGAAGCCCAGGCACAAGGCTATTTGAAAATGCATAGTGATAGGTTCCCACTGCATCCAATGGTCACTTGCTATTAGCTTTTGAGGCGCCGGAAATTTTGTGCACAATACATTTTGTTTTATTTGTGACCGTCTTAATGTGTTGTGCGATGTGATGAGTTTCGTACAGTTAGAGTCCATTGTATGTCGGCAGGCACTGTTACCCCAAAGACTTATTATCTTCTTCCAAAAGGCACAAGAGACTTTCGGCTGCAGAACCACAAAATACCGGCTCACAAATTGACCCCTGTTGTTACACTATTGACAGCTCTCTTTGTTACATTTTGTGTGCCGGCCTACCATTCGAAAACTCTATCGATGAAAGTTAAGTATAGACACTAGTGAATCTTTAGTGCAAACTACGGAGATCACAATAAACTATCACATGCTCCCGCGATGTCAGTTAATGTTGCAACTGCGTATTTTTTGTTTTATTTTTACCTTGTTAAATGCGTCATTAATACATTTCCCTTTCCTAAAACCAAATCGGCACTGATTTAGTTCGTGAAGCTCCCTGACCGAGCGTAGCCTTTCACAGAGAAACCAACAGCTTGATTATCGTCAGATTGTTTTTAAAGAATACGAGAAGTACGCTTTTGGTTTTCGGGCGAACGAGCCAGTCAGGTCGCTAAATGACGCTGTAGGAACAGTGGGGCTTGAATTTGCTTGCGAACATTTTTGTCTTCCGTCATGTTACAAATTGAATTCCGTAGGCTAATGATCGCTGGTTGGTGATATGTTGTTGAGCTGTGATCAGGGAGTGGATACTTGCTACACGATTTTTTTAAAGTTTTATGACGAGCGTGTGGTTTATGCTGAAACTATCTCTTAGTTCACATTGCGGAGTAGCTGCTCGTTTAATGTACTGGAGACTCCTCTTTCCTTGTTTCAATGTGAAATGTGTTGCATTTTAGGCTCGGTACATAATCAGATTTCCGTCAGGTCGTGTTGATCGTAGTGCAGCCACTCAAGTTGCTCTAACTGCCAGTGAATTATTGTAAATGACTTACGAATTTATACAGGAACTTGTTCGTGGAGTTATTCAGGTATTGGAACTCTGCGTGCCACGCGCTCCTTGTGCACCAACAGTTGCTTTATTACTATGTTTCTTAAGTAATTTGTATGTTACATTCAAATGTTACATTTTCCCAATCATTTTTCTATTCGAGAGAAGTAGTCTCACTTGCGTTCTACCGATGGCGTACGATCGCTCCATGCTATGCGAAAAAGCTCATGTGCAATTAGCTACTGATGATATTTGGAACAGTTCCTTCCTGCAGTTCACACTAAAGCTAATATCAGTCACCCTGAATGTTATACATACATTTCCTTGCATGAATTTCAACAGATAAAGTAGGTCTTGACGCAATTCAGGTTGCATAAGCGCTGTGCTTTTTCGTAGATAAACATGTAAATGTTCGATTCATTGTATTTCAGTGTCATTATCATAACCTGGGACTCACATCATTTGTGCATAACAACTGGCCATAGGCCACGTTGTTTATAAACATTGTACCTGATGAGATAATTGGTCCGACTGCTCATGTTCGCTGGCCGCTGTGGTGAGGAGCTCTACGTGCTTCAGTCCGGAGCCGCGCTGCTGCTACGGTCGCAGGTACGAATCCTGCCTCGGGCATGGATGTGTGTGATGTCCTTAGGTTAGTTAGGTTTAAGTAGTTCTAAGTCTAAGGGACTAATGACCTCAGATGTTAAGTCCCATAGCGCTTCGAGCCATTTTGTTAAGGTTCACGCAAATTTATTTTCCTTTTTGCCCCTCATAAACCTTTGCGGTCCTAATGTGCTATCCGTCAGAAAAAAATTTCTATACCCCTTTATAGCGTCCGATGGTGTTAGTAAAGTTTATTCATGGGTCTCAACTTTGTATATGGAAGGGCATAATTTTCGAAGCTTGGCATATTCGGATTTACGTTCACAAGTAATCCTACTTCTATACATGAAAGGAAACACACAGTTTTTATTCTCTGCAAGTATCTCAAGTACCACAGAGGTCCCTATCTCTTGTCATTGTCAACGTTTCCCCCAAGGAAATCAAATGCAACACCAAAAAAATAACTACAGCTGTGGCCTCTAATATTGCAAAATGACCATTTGGCCCTTATCTATGTTAAATTTTCGCTCCCAGTGTGGGGTGTCTGTTGGGGGGCCGGGGCTCATTTAATCATTTGGTCATTTCTTTTAAATTTGTTGAAATTGGTAGCGTGAAATGACCATTTGGCCCCTATCTATGTTAAATTTTCGCTCCCAGTGTGGTGTGCCCGGTGGTATAATTTTGGTGTCTGTTGGGGGGCCGGGGCTCATTTAATTATTTGGTCATTTCTTTTGAATTTGTTGAAATTGGTAGCTCACCCGTTGCCACTGGAAAACATTATAGAGGAAACTACTTTATAATGTTGTTTTTGATATTCTTACTGCGAGAGAGGAATAATTTTTGACTGGTTTTATGAAGAAAATAACTAATTTTCTTTGCTTCCATTGCGCGCGAGCTGCTGTTTCCATTCCATTATAACAACTTAGTATCAAACACAGAACATCCCCCTGTTCTTAATTAGGCAACATTAGCGACACTGCACGAAATATGAACTCAGTTAATGCAATCTTTCGTAATGTACAATGAACGTATGTGTTTTACACAAGTTCGTTGAACGTGACAATGTTGAACGAAGAACTTCAAAGGATGAGGTTCATTCAAATGAAACCTGGTCAGTGCGTCTACCTTTGTCTTACACGAAAGGTGGCACCACGGAACTGCGGGTATCGTGGCGCCATCTATTGGTAGAGAGACTGACGCGTGCGCACCGTTCGATGTTGCATTGCGCCAGTGTGTTTTCACGCTGAAGAGAAGGTGGTGACACAAGTTATCGTCCGCTACCGAACATGGCAGGCCAGTAAACAGGAACAACGAGGAGTGATTCTATTTCATGCTCAGCGTTATCAAGCCACATTACAGAACCTTAGTCGAAACGCCGAGGCATGTTGCCCGATGGCGTTATACTCCTGCATGATAATGCCCGCCCGCACACGGCCAATGCGGTGAAGACGACATTGCAGCAGTTTCGGTGGGAAACGCTGGAACATTCACCGTACAGTCTCGACCTTTCACCGTATGACTTTCATGTGTTTGGAGCTCTGTAACAAGCTGTTCGCGGACATTGATTCGCAACGGACGACCAAATGTGTGACTGGGTCCAGGCCTAGATCTGACCGCAGCCCACTAGCTTCTTCAAGGATGGAATCGACCGGCTAGTGTCGCAATGGGATAAATGTTACAAGAGTTTTGGCGACTATTTTTGAGTATGTGTACTTTGTATAACTACATTTCTGTATTAATAAAATCGTTACAGTCACTTTACACTAGTGACCGGGTTTCATTTGAACGCCCCTTGTATATTCAGAGTTTTTCGTTCTTTGTATTGTTTCATTAAAATAAAGGACAATTTCGTAAAGTGCATTTTCGAAATTTTCCAGTACATCTTTTAAAGGAATCAGCATTAACGTATGTTATCACTTCATTATCGATTTCCCAAACTTAGTCATTCATTAGATAAAGTTTCACAATTGTAGTTTAAAATGCAAGCATACTACGTGACTCACCTCAAGCAGAGTTCACGTATAGTTAATTTGCCGTCCAGTAAATGAGACGAGCCTTTATAGTAGCTTTCAATAACAGGATCAGAGTTTCCAGGGAGCTCTTGCCTGAGCGTTATTCATTGCCACAGGTAAATCAAAACAGAAAAAAAAGAATTACATTGAAACACATTTCAATGCAAATGATGCCCCTACGCTATGGGACTGTACTCTCCACTGAGAAGGTGACCTGACTGGAGAAAGAACCAAGGAATGGATTGCTGTGTTTGTCAATAACATCCACCATTCCTCCCCTCTCTCCTTGATTACTGACCTACAAGCAGCGGCCATTGCTGTTCATGTGGGTCAGACGGTCGCTATCTGCTCCCTTTATTTACCTCCACAGGATGCAATAGGCTCTCACAGGCCTTATAGCACAACTATCCCGCCCATTTCTCCTACTGCGTGATTTCATTGCCTGTAACGTAATATGGGGTTCCACCTGTACCTGTACCATGGGTCGAGTCTTGGGGTGCCTCATGATGTCAGTATGAGAAGCCACCTGGTGGATTCCCAGTAAACACAGTCGTTTATCAACACCAGAAGTGCTGAAACACGGGTGTATCCAAACAATGCCCAAAGAAATTGCTCAGAGGTTGGCAGAGCATTTTGCAGCAACTACTGCCAATGGCAGCCAGGATTTGGTGTTTCGCAGCTACCGTGCGACTGCAGAGAGGTCGCAGCGTCAAATGAAATCCTCCTCGAATGTTTTAATCTTACGACGTAGACAGGCAACTTTCCCAACTCGTGGAGAGAGGTAATTCTGATATTTCTCCTCAAACCAGATAAGGGCTGCACATGTCCCAGAAGTTACCGGAACGTCGCGTTAACGAGCTGTGTAGGAAAGACCATGGAGCTAATATTTAACTGTCTTACGATCTGGTCGTTGTTGTTGTTGTTGTGGTCTTCAGTCCTGAGACTGGTTTGATGCAGCTCTCCATGTTACTCTATCCTGTGCAAGCTTCTTCATCTCCCAGTACCTACTGCAACCTACATCCTTCCGAATCTGCTTAGTGTATTCATCTCTTGGTCTCCCTCTATGATTTTTACCCTCCACGGTGCCCTCCAATGCTAAATTTGTCATCTCTAGATGCCTCAAAACATGTCCTACCAACCGATCCCTTCTTCTAGTCAAGTTGTGCCACAAACTCCTCTTCTCCCCAATCCTACTCAATACCTCCTCATTAGTTACGTGATCTACCCACCTTCTCTTCAGCATTCTTCTGTAGCACCACTTTTCGAAAGCTTCTATTCTCTTCTTGCCCAAACTAGTTATCGTCCATGTTTCACTTCCATACATGGCTACACTCCATACAAATACTTTCAGAAACGACTTCCTGACACTTAAATCTATACTCGATGTTAACAAGTTTCTCTTCTTGAGAAACGCTTTCCTTGCCATTGCCAGTCTACATTTTATATCCTCTCTGCTTCGACCATCATCGGTTATTTTACTCCCTAAATAGCAAAACTCCTTTACTACTTTAAGTGTCTCGTTTCCTAATCTAATTCCCTCAGCATCACCCGACTTAATTGGACTACATTCCATTATCCTCGTTTTGCTTTTGTTGATGTTCATCTTATATCCTCCTTTCAAGACACTGTCCATTCCGTTCAACTGCTCTTCCAAGTCCTTTGCTGTCTCTGACAGAATTACAATGTCATCGGCGAACCTCAAAGTTTTTACATCTTCTCCATGAATTTTAATACCTACTCCGAATTTTTCATTTGTTTCCTTTACTGCTTGCTCAATATACAGATTGATTAACATCGGGGAAAGGCTACAACCCTGTCTCACTCCTTTCCCAACCACTGCTTCCCTTTCATGCCCCTCGACTCTTATAACTGCCATCTGGTTTCTGTACAAATTGTAAATAGCCATTCGCTCCCTGTATTTTACCCCTGTCACCTTCAGAATTTGAAAGAGAGTATTCCAGTTAACATTGTCAAAAGCTTTCTCTAAGTGTACAAATGCTAGAAACGTAGGTTTGCCTTTTCTTAATCTTTCTTCTAAGATAAGTCGTAAGGTCAGTATTGCTTCACGTGTTCCAACATTTCTACGGAATCCAAACTGATCTTCCCCGAGGTCGGCTTCTACCAGTTTTTCCATTCGTCTGTAAAGAATTCGCGTTAGTATTTTGCAGCTGTGACTTATTAAACTGATAGTTCGGTAATTTTCACATCTGTCATCACCTGCTTTCTTTGGGATTGGAATTATTATATTCTTCTTGAAGTCTGAGGGTATTTCGCCTGTCTCATACATCGTGCTCACCAGATGGTAGAGTTTTGTCATGACTGGCTCTCCCGAAGCCATCAGTAGTTCTAATGGAACGTTGTATACTCCCAGGGCCTTGTTTCGACTCAGATCTTTCAGTGCTCTGTCAAACTGTTCACGCAGTATCTTATCTCCCATTTCGTCTTCATCTACATCCTCTTCCATTTCCATAATATTGACCTCTAGTACATCGCCCTTGTTTAAACCCTCTATATACTCCTTCCACCTTGGGGGACCAGGAAACTCCTTAGCAGCTCTCAGCGTGGATTCCGGAGATATCGGTCCACTGTCGACAACCTAACTCTAGAGGCGGCTCTAAAGCAGACTTCCCTATGTAAATATCACTGTATCGGTATGTTCTTCGATATCAGTAGCACGTATGATTCTACCTGGAGGCAATGTTCTCTCACACAATCACGTCATTGAGCCAATCGTGGCCACCTCCCCATCGTCATACAGTCTTTCCTGTGTTAGTGGTCTTTTAGGACCTGAGTTGGTGACACGTTGTCAGATAATTTTGAGCAGGAGTATAGTGTTCCTTAGGCCAGTGTTTCAAGTGTTAACGCTCTCTGCCAGTACCATAAACATATCTCGTCTTCGGTAAAGAGTACCGTGTAGTGCTCCATATTTATGGACAATTCTACTGTTTGCTGTTTCTCCTCCAGTGTTGCCAACAGCGACTTGTCAGTTGCAATTTACAGTGCAGAGGTTAGAAGAGTGGGCTGTAATGACGGGTTTTCGGTTTTCTGTAGTTAAGTGTGTGTATGTTAATTTTAATCGGTTTCGTCATATTATTAATTCACCTGCCTTGCATATGAGCGACATCATTATGCATTGTGAAGACTCAGTGAGGTTTCAGGGCCTCGTTTTTGACTCCAAACCGTCGTGGTTACTGCATCTGAGAGACCTGAAAAACGGCTTGAACCCAGACGGCACTGAATACCATAAAGCGCCTTAGCCACAGTCTTGGCCAGCAGACAGGGCGTGTCCATTCCAGACTCTTAGCTCTTTTGTGCGTTCACATCTAGACTATGGGTGCACAGTATACAGGCCCTGGAAGCTGTATTACTTGACGCTATCCACCATGAGCGGATTCAGCTAGTCACAGGCGCTTAGAGGACCAGTGCCACGCGCAGTCTCTATACCGCGGCTGGAGAACCGCCACTCACGATCCGGTGGCATCTCCTCATGTTGTATCACTCGTGTAACTTTCTCGCAGCAGCGACTTCACCTGCATGCCACATTATTGCTCGTACACCTGTGGAATGCATTTTCTCCAATCGTCCATGACAGACAATGCTGTTTGAGATCCGAGTGCAGTATGTACTGGAGTCACTTGGTGCGGGGCGTGTACAACTCAAAATCCAGGGTTTTAATTGCCTACAACCATGGTTATTGTGGAGGCCGAGAATAATTTTTGATTTATTGCAGTAAAGGAGAGATTCCACTCCTACACAAGTTTTATCGCTTTATTTTCTGCCATTTTAACCGAGCGCCATTATTCTACAGCTCTCTTTACGGTTGTGTTGAAACAGGGATCTATGTTGGTCGCTCAGTTGTTGCCCTGATCGTGTCCTCTAGGTGTGACTCCTGGAGACTTTACAGTATTCGTCACAGAACTCTATGCGATCTTGAGGTCACAGGAGCAGATGAGGCGTGCTTCGAATGTTAAATTCCTCGTCCTTTCTGATTCCCTGATTGACCTTCACTCTCTACACGTTTGCACCCGGCACATAAAGTAGACGAGAATATCCAGGACGCTCTTCTCTAACTACAGCTGCTGGGGAAGTACGTGTCTTTCTTCTGGATACCAGGGCACGTGGTTACTGTGGCGAACGAAAGGTCGGATGTTGCAGCCAAGGAGGCGTGTAGAGATTGTTAGTTATTTCAGTGTGCTGCAGTCCCTACTCAAGACGGGGTGACCCTCAGAGCACACACTTTGGAGGTGAGGAGCAACCAACTCAATCATGAGTGGATTTGCCACATTTGCCACAAGTGGCTTCATTCTTACATCATCTGTGGTGTGCCCAAACCGCTGGCACTTAAAATAGTGCATTGGGTCTGGGACATATGGCCATATACTTAGATGCAGGAAACCTAGCTTGAAATGCTCCGGGAGTTTAGTGCTGTTGAGGATAAGGATGAAGAAGTCAGTTGTTATGAGATCCCCATCCATCCCTTTCAATATATTTTGCGCATCAAGCATAACTTCCTCGACTTTCAGTTTCTCCTTGGGAATGTAAACCAGATCTCTGCATGACACAATACCTGTGATATAGTTGAACGTGTCGTGGAGCTCAGTTCCTATGGCATACTTCCCAAGGCATTTAGTTTTCTGGATGATGGTAGCTTGTTGGGAACTAGCAGTTTCAACCAATAGTGTACCACTATACAATCGCTTCATAATCAAAAACAGATTCTGACCAGCAGCATGCCTTCTGTTACTATTCGGTGAGAAATTCTGACTAACCTCTAAGCCTGAAGGACCGACTACGTGAGTTCTCTTATTGGATTGGGTAGTAGTATATGCCAGCGGCCCACACATTTCCGCTGGGAGGAGAAGGAAATAATTGCTAGGGCTCCATTTCGGTCCCACGAGCAGCTGGGTAGACAAAAGTCCATCTTGACAGAGCTCCGCATACCTAGGTAAGCCTTATACAACTGAGATGCCGGAGGATCCCCAGACGTTGCCTTCTAGCGACTGTTCCACTTCAACAGCCATGCACCTCATCGGCGCGCAGCACACCTTTTGGTCAGAACCCCGGGGCCCCGAAGCCTACACTATATTTATATTAGATCTCTGTTTACGACGTATAATTGGATTGTTGATCATTTCATTGGCTGATACTGGCTAGCACCATGTACTAACAATTTCTGTAGTACTGCATGTGTGGGAGTTAACTAGTGCTGAGTACTAATACAGAAGGGCGACATGGGCCATACGTTCGTCAGAAGCTACTATCTGCTAAACAGAGACTGGGAGGAGACTTGTCATGTTCTACAGTGCGGACAATTACTGCCACGAGAGAGAGCATAGCGAGATGGCGGCGATTTACGATGCTGGAGTCCGCATAACCTCCTTAGCACGGACTCTGAGGGCGAACGGTTCCACCCAGACGGAAAAATTTCAGAACAGCGAATCTGAAGAAAGAACGTTGGCGGTGGAACAAGGCGAAAAGATATCCGTTTAGTGCGAAGGAATGCATGGGGTCACAAACGATGGTTTCGAGGTAACCTACGTGAAATCTTCTCACGGTAAGCGCGGCCACTCCCCCCTGAAAAGCAGAGACACGTATTTGATTGGTGGAGTGCTAATGATGTAGGATGGGAAATGGAAACTTCGAGAAACTCTTCTGAATGGAGTATGGGCTTTAGCTAATTGACGGGTAGATTCATGACCCTTGTAGTGGGAGATAACTTTCTTGAAATGAGATTCATCACTTGAGTGCAGGCATAGACGCCACATGTCCAGGAGGGAGAGGTATGGCTTGGAGACGCACTGTCCTGCGGGGATTGATTGAGGGCACTTCGCTGTGCGGATCGATAAAAGACACAGCCCTCTGGGAATCGATACAGAGACTTCGCTGGTGGCAGCCACATTGGAGAACATGGTGGTTAGAGTTTGAGAAGTGTTGCTTGTGACGCAAGGAGCGCCTGAGGTCATTTTTCTGTGAACGGAATTGGCGTTTTGTTCACTCAAGTGACGATTCAGTAGTTCTCTGTGGAGTCTGACAGATACCGTAGTGCCCATTTTTGGGAGAATACTTGCTCAACAGAGGTTAATCTCATGTATTCTCCCCAAAAGAAGAAAAGAAATTACTTTACAAGATATTTTAGTTTCGATATTATAATCGATAACGAAGGTTCTGAATGTGCAGTTCATATTATTTTTTAGAAACATTAGAAATTACGAATTATTGGCACACTTAAAATTTCTATTATTAGTTACGCAATCCTGTATTGTTTACTATATTTATTTCTGGATTAATTTATGAAATAGTAATCGAAATTAATAATGTAATGCAAGCTAGCGAAATTCATTTGTTCAGAAAAATTGTAAACCCTCTGGAATATCGATACCTCCGCAGTGTGTGGGAGTCCTAAGCATGCCTCTGATGTCATCAGACGTATTTTTGTGCGGACAATGTAATTTCGGCTTTTTTAATGTGAAAATTAAAATACTGTATGATATAATAAAATGTGAGAAAATATGTTTGCGTAAAAATGTTGTATTAACAAACTTCAAATTTATTTTGTTCAAACCAATCGTGAGGACCTGATGTGAGTAGAGATTCAGAATCAGACCCCTAGACAAGAAGAACTGGAGCCATCTCAACACGAAAAGTTAAGTAAACTAGAAAGTTCCTTGTAATCTCTGCTCCTCTCAGATCTTCATGAAAGACTTTACTTATTAATTACTTGGAGTGGACATTATTTAATGTGGACAATGGATGGAAGGAGGAAGGAGGTGGGAGATTACAAGCTCAAAAAGTGGCAGTGTCTGCAGCCGATATTTTTTTGGCTTGTATGTTGATATTTTTTCCTTCGAGATATCGATAATGTTTTCTATATAACAAGGCCCGATAATGATATTCTTTTAAACTTAGATATATTGGATTCGCGATATTTTTAAAAATATTAATTGTCCTAGTTGAATCCATGAATGGCTGTCAAACTTACTAAGTTGCTATAAATTGATGTCTGGTACCTAATTAGAAAGAATCTTCTAAACAGCATCGGTGACTGGGAAGACTTACCATTACATCAGCAATACGGAAAGATTTGCAAGGCGCTTAAGTGTGTAACTATTGTAATTAAGAAAACAAATGTGGATACTTGTCATCTCTTGTATGTATCTGAAGAAGTGTTTCCTTAGAAGTGACGGTGTCTTTCATGAAACTTTCTTGTGACAAAAGAAATATAGTTCCGAAAATTTTTGTAAAAGCAAATAGTTAATGGTAACTACAAGCAACACACTAACAAAGTTATAGAAGTTGCTCTGATGACTTTATGATACTACAAGGGATTGTAAATAGCTTGTTGTAGTTTTGATCATAACAAGTCCTGCCAAAGGGAAATGATACTCAAGTTAAGTACCAGTTTAACTGAACAAAAAGTCGAGAAGTGTAACTATTGTACAAATTGTGGGTTAAAGCAATGATATATGTAACTAGTGGCATATATAAATTTACTTCGACAATCTGTTTTTTGCCTTAGCCATAAATAAACGAGTGATAAGTTGACTAATGTGACGCTTGTGCCCTCAAGAGTTGCAGAAACAATGATCAGCATCTGTTTTCGGGAGGTGTGGCGGGAAGTATGAAAGAAGTAGAACAATACAAGTTGTGGTGACATTTATTGTGTGGGAAACTAACAACCCATATCTGATATTTAGAGAAAACAAGAAACAGGAAAGAAATTCTTAAGCACTAGGGCATACGACATAGAAGCAGTAAGGACACGAACGCGCCCCAGATTGTCTAGGAAAGGTTGAGGTGCTAAAAACTGAGGGAGATCTCAATTACGTTGGGTCGGTTGGAGATATTACTCGTTACAGTAATACATGGGTAGGACACCTTGCAAAAATTTATTACGCACACAAGAGCAACACTGATTCAACATAAGCGTATCAGTTATGTTCGAGTTTAAAATGTTCCAAACCACATTGTCAGGTGATCCAGTCCACATGGATTTTAAAACAAAAAAGCACTCAGAAACTGATCAGTTAACCCCATAATCGGCACAATAATAGCAGATGAAATCTCTTCTTTAGAGTTCAGAGAGAAGAAAAGACACTGTGAACGCATTCACTAAACCTGTAGTACGCCTAAGTGAATCACAACCTACGTAGTTCATCACGTACAGAAAGTATAGCGAATCGGAAGAATTAGAATACATGTTAGAATGACAAGCGAAACACCTTTTATAGCACTCAGAGAGAGGGAAGAGACACTGTCGAAGCATCTATTCGAATTGTAACGCGCCTGATTCGACCCACATTGTACAACACACAAAGCATGTTTCCAGAAAATTAAGGAATTAACTTAACAATGTGTTCGATACATACAAATCAGTTACGAAGCTGAACGGCACAGAAGTTGGAAACTTTCTAATTGCAATCATTAATTGTGGAAATGATTTTACGGTAGTTAATAATTATGTGCCGCTAGTAGGACATTTTTATAGTCTTACTGATGGTGTCATTAGATTACTTATGACACTCTCTACTTAGTAAAAGATAACGTGAAAACATCATGGCTGTATATCGGCTTTACCAATATCGGCTTTACCAATACAGTAACTGTAAGAAGATTAGTTTCGGAATTGTGAATAGACGCCTATAAACAATAACATGAACCCCACGTGACATTGTCTTTCAGTCATGGATTCCACTTCGGTAGTTGCTGGGAATGGCACACATTTTATTGAATTTCATCATCACGCCTTCTCACGTCGTGCGTTTGCTGTTTTTTAAACCACAATTAAGTTATGACAAAAATTATTAAACACTATGCAGAAACTTGTTTCAAGCCGTGTACTTTTCTTATATTCCACCTGCACGTAATTCCATTATCCGGTAGCAATACCTCCCTTGGTTAAGTTTTAACTGTTACTGCATTGTACAATTTCTTTTGTGTGATAGGTACTCTCCAACGCCGACTATCTGCTTTACACTTACCTGTATTGACTCTTACATTCTGATTAGAGTCACAGTCATGACTGTAGTGATATTTTTAGTTTAACTGAATAAAAATTGGTGGTGTATGACACTCTAGCAATGTAGAAATCAATTGAATTTCTACGTATCTTATTTGACTTTGATACACAGAGGCTGAAAAACGTTTGATGTTTTATCGTATTTTCTGATATTACGAAGTTAGGTAGGGTCTATTGTAACTATAGTTTTTAGCTCAGCGGTTAATATTCTGTAAAGGCAGTATTTTGATTGTGAATATACTCTATATTATAGCCAATGGAATGTCCTCGATGTGGTCGCATGTCACACTCTATAGTTGCTTACTTTAATGATTCAAAGCATATGCGGATGTCTATGAAATTTTCCGCAAGTTCAGAAGCACGACATCCATGATATTACGCTAGCACATAGTCTCTGGATCTTATGAATGAAGGGATATCTCGCAGTCTACACTGGTTCCATTTGATGTTACCTCACTCTGTTCACAACCTTTTATTTGTGTCCGAATACTTTTGATGGAAACGCATCGTAGTCCAGGAGCGACTCAAACAGGTTCAGCCGTTTTCCAGTTGGCCAGCTTATTTATGTGTCCCCTACTGCAATTGACACTTCAGTTTGGGTTGTTTTCTGTAGCCAGTGCGGTAATGTGAATGTATAGCTGAAGAGTTGCAGACTACCACGTTGCATGTACTGAAGATGACGGCCTGATAGAGGGCCGAGTTCGGTCGACCGTGCGTGCCTGTGACAAGTACAGAGCTATTCCTGCCGGTTGCACTTTCACTGGACCAACATTCGTAGATATTAACTCATAATTAACCCACTCGCCTTCACCAGACGTTATTTTCAGCTCTGTTTCTGCCACCGTAAGCTTGTTTCTGGGAAGAAAGACACTGGAGTGCTTAAGTATGAAATTTTGTTATCATATTTAGATCAGAACTGATTTTAGTTTGCATTGCTATAAGGATGGGATGTCCTTATTATACCGGAATCACGGAAACCACAAGAAAGCAACTCGACAGATGCATGCTTATGAGCATCGAAGAATTGTCGGTTGTGTGTACGTAAGTTTGTTACAGTAGTGCCTTCAAGATGACAAATGTCAGTAGTACTAAACAGGAAAGTAACTGTTTCTTTCATAAATAGATTCAAAAGCATTATGTGAATTGCAAAAGTAGATTTCGTTTAAAGTGTTGAAGGTTTCACGCTCTACTACTCAACCTGGACATGTGAGTATCGGCGTGAAAGATAGTGGTGTATCACGTTAGCGTATTACGTTGGCACTAGAGTCCTAACAAGACGACCCACCTACTCGTCACACCGATTTCATTCTGATTTGTCGTATATGCAGTGCTTGGCCAGAACTGAAAGTGACATAAATATGAGATCCAGAACCCCAAGCGCTTGGAAAAGAATTGCATTCTTCGTGTGGGTCATGCAAAGCATTGGAGTGTCGTGGGGACGAGCCACTATGCGACGGTTTTTCTCCTTTTATTTTCTATTTTTACGTCACTTACACGGAAAGTAACGCAAAATAAGGCTCAATGTTGTATTTACTAGTATTTCCATAAAGGCCCTGAAAATGAAGGCAAAGAAAAATTTAGGCTTGCAATTAAACTTAAAGGAACTTCTAGAAAAATATCCGCTACCAGTCACAATAAAAGGTTATTTGAAACTTCCTGGCAGATTAAAACTGTGTGCCCGACCGAGACTCGAAGTCGGGACCTTTGCCTTTCGCGGGCAAGTGCTCTACCATCTGAGCTACCGAAGCACGACTCACGCCCGTACTCACAGCTTTACTTCTGCCAGTATCTCGTCTCCTACCTTCCAAACCCTACAGAAGCTCTCCGACGAACCATGCAGAACTAGCACTCCTGAAAGAAAGGATACTGCGGAGACATGGCTTAAGCCACAGCCTGGGGGATGTTTGCAGAATGAAATTTTCACTCTGCAGCGGAGTGTGCGCTGATACGAAACTTTCTGGCAGGAAGTATTAGAATTAAGAGTTTCATGTTTGTTATTAATGTTGATATGGTGTCTACAAATCAAATAGCATCTCTTACAGCATCAAAACCCTTACGCTGGAGATTAAATCGTTGCAAGATGTTTACAGACACCTCCTACCCATTCGCATGCCCTTTTCCATGACTTGTTGCTGAAAATATCCATTTTTGTCTTAATTCTTGTATTACAGTGTTGAGCAAACGCATATAGCTGAAAGCAGTTATTGAAACTAAATGCTGCTGAAAGATCGTTTCCACATACTTAAGGGAGATTCCCATCAGTGCCATGACTGCACATACAAACACATGGTACACTCGGTCGAAAGGGTGATCCAAATCCACGCCCCCGGGGTTTTTCGTAAGCTACATGCCGATATCAGTGCTATCTCCGTGTTTCCCTGGCACCGGGTGTGTATTGCTGTTACCACCTAGATTCGTTTGATCTAAATGTATTTTTCGTTTAATGTTGCTTGGGACAGGCACGAAAAGTATGTGCAAATATTTAGTACTCTTCGTTCAATAATGACAAAGGGCGGTAGTCTTGTGGTCTACGACCAGCACTTGATTTTGGAACGCGTATCATTATACGCTCTGTGAACTCGATGGGGTAGGTGTTAAGAGTTCGTTGTACATCTGTATCCACGTCGGTCCTATCAGAGGAGGAAACGTGCGGTGAAGCTCAAAAGGGAGCCCATCTGGTCCGGGAGGTTTATTGAACGCACCACCCTTTAGGACAGCATGCTCGATGGATTACACAACGAACGGCTGTCATTAGACTCCGTAGTGAGAGAAAGTAGGCACTTATATGGATGTAGAAATTGCCTATGGATTGTGAGCCACATTAGAGGATATTGCACGTACTTTCACTCAGCAGTACTGCGATTTTTATGTCGAGGATCAACTTCACGGGCAGGACTCGCAGACGTGCTTTGAGATATGCTAACGGCAGAACATTTCACTCAAGAGGACGGCCTTGTAGCTGAAATAACCAAATTATCTTTGGTTATTTCAACCACAAGGCCGTCCACTTGAGTGGAATGCGGGATGTAAAGAAACTGTTGACTGGAAGAACAAAATTGCTGATATCAAGAGAGCGGGAAGGAATACGATCAGAGGTGAACCCACGTCCGCCAGTGCGGTTACTCACTTATGTCACCATCATTATTAAGAGAGAGAAACCTAAATGCATGTGTACCAACACACATGATATGCAAACAGGGAATTATCCACAACATCGATATGGATATCAGCGATAACGATGTAGTAATTGACATACAGATCCCGTTTTCACTAATTTAAATAAAAAAATGCTTTAAGAAACGTGTGATCGATCTCGAAGCCACCTGCTGGCCTATATGGGAAACCTCTTCTCAGTGGCTTCCAGAATATGCCCCTCTTTACGACTTGAGGTGGGAGGTTCAACCGTATAGACCACCAGTTAGCCAGTTTTATCACTACCTCCGGTTTTATCACGCGAGGGCACAATGTCGGAGTAAACCACACTGTTCCAAATGCAGTGGTGAAAGCTATCTTACACTGTGTACACCAACGTCTTCTCCCATGTAATGAGCTCTAGTAATCACCTATCTACAGACGGGAACAGTCCATTATATCCCAAACTAGGACCAAGTATACAGCCACTGCCAAATTGTGGCGCTCGAACGTTACCAACCTATGTTACCTTGTGCTCAGAAATGTTGGAAAGAGCCACTTATTTTCATCATTCATTTAAAAGACGTGTAACACATTTCAGATTTTCACCTGTCATCAGCTGGGACATCGCGTTTAGAAATGCAGTCAATAAATTCCTTTTTTATACTGTGTATTTAACGTAACTTACGGTACGCAGCCCAAGTTAAATCGTATACCCTAGAAGCCGCTGATGTAATTTATGATCCCTATCATAAAGTATATGAAACATTTTCAGGACAAGTTTCATTTGTTCCTGTCTTTATAGAAGCATTAGGCCAATTAAATATGGGTAAAAGCCTGAAATTCGTCTTAACGTAGATAAAGGTACACAAAAGTGGTTGGTTGGTTTATTTCGTCAAGTTACTCAATCCACAGTCACAGAGATCAACCACTATTAACAGGGATAAATCATTAATCGATCAGTAGTTGTCAAATTGTTGTGTACATAGTTCCGCGTAGTCAGCACGTACACAACTTTCCCAATAGAGCGCGGCCCGCGGAGCACAACAGCGCAGGCGCAGCGCTCGTCCGTCTCCGCACTACGAGATGGTGCTGTCTTAGAGACGGACCAAATTCTGCTTCCGCCGATCCGCGCAGTAATATGTAACGCAGCCAATGAGATTGCTGCTAATGTAGAACCTTTTCTCCTCGCGGATCACACTCGCGCAGTGATACCTGAACGCTCGAGGTATTATAACGAGCGTACAGACCTCCGATTTGTCAGTCTGCATCAGTCTGCATTAGTCTATAGTCAAGTTTCAGTCTGCACCTAATAAGATTATCATATTCCTGTACATAGCCATGAAGATAAATGTATAGACACTTTGTCAAGTATCAGAGATATGTGAGAATAAGATTAACGTACCAAGACCAAAGGAACTTCAGTTTGTCAATTGTAAATAGCATCCAGAACCAAGTTATTTTTATACTTGTTATTATTTTAATAAATGTGTGTGAAAATTAATCATGTTCTGTTTAAAGTTGGTCGCCGTCAATATGCCACTCTAAGCGTGCAAGTGGCATTTCTATCGTCTGACCTAACGGCAGAAGATAAACACGCCACGATAAGACCACGAGACATATTGCTGACACTCGCCTACTTCGTTGGAGCGACAAGTCAAATAATCTGCTGGTGTGTGTACCGAAGGTCTTACAGTACGCACACCACACAAATCACCAGGTTTTACGAGTTCCTTACTTCAGTCTGCTCGACAGTTCTCGAAATTTCGTAGGTTTTCATACCAATCCTGCAGTAATACGTCGTTTTGGAGAGCAGCGCTTGCAGAGTGGCACACCTGGCTCCGGTTACCGTGCGGGGAGCTATTTGGCGGGGACTTCTTCGCCAAAAGTTGGCAACAATCTGCGCGGCCAGCCTAATGATGCCATTTGTGGCGCGGATTCCTGCGGGCTGTGGCCGCCGCGCCGCCCCTCCGCTCCTGTGAATATGCCAATTGGCGTGTCCTCCAGCGTCACGGCGCGGGAGAGCGTTCGGAAACGGCCGGACGCGAAGACGGACGAGGGGAAGAGCAGGAGGGAAAGAAAAAAGTGGAGGCGAGCAAAGAAGGGGAGCGCTGAAAAGAAAGGCGGAGCAGCCGGGCGCGAGGGGTGGCAACTGGGAGGAGATTATAGGGGGAGGGTTTGGGGTGGGACCCAGTACTGCACTGGAATTAGGCCGCTTGTCTTCGTGGACGCTGCGCCGCCTGGTCGACAAAGAATCGATTTTAATTCAACTCGAACACCGCGGTGGGAGGCATTGCCTCGAAGCAAAAGTTAATTGCTTCATTTAATTAGCCCAGGGGCACAGTACCACTTGCACCGACAGTCGCTGCAGGGGCGACGGTTGGAGGAGCGTGAAGGGGTACTACTGGCATGGAGTCAATGTGTAGCCCACAGGATTTAAGGTTCCTATATACGTCCTAATTCAAAATTCAGCGTTTCTGTCCGTAGCATGAAGGAAATAGGGTCGATACATGATCGCCAAGTTACGGTGCCGGTTTGGGAAAGCTGACTCCTGGGGTCCGATGGTGACATTCACTGTCGAGGAAAGTGTGATGGCAGGAAACACTTATTCTACCGGGTTTTGTTACATGTAGCGAACTTCACTTCAAATTACAATCACTAATGACGTTGTTGCTGCGATAGTGCGGATTCAATCAATTTTGTTTTTCTCGCTACTAGTTTTCTCCAAGTTAACGGCAAAGGTTTGAAGTATGTTGAATACATTTTTGTTTCGGGATAGGATCCGCCTTGAGTTAAACACTGCTGAAACTTTTATTGAAGTTACAGCATCATCAGTGGACTTTTCTTTCTTTTCTGTTAAACAGCAGATAAAATGCTCTATACTACTTATACATATATAAATTGAAGTTTTCAAGAAAGGCCGGCCGAAGTGGTCGTGCGGTTAAAGGCGCTGCAGTCTGGAACCGCAGGACCGCTACGGTCGCAGGTTCGAATCCTGCCTCGGGCATGGATGTTTGTGATGTCCTTAGGTTAGTTCGGTTTAACTAGTTTTAAGTTCTAGGCGACTAATGACCTCAGCAGTTGAGTCCCATAGTGCTCAGAGCCATTTGAATCATTTTTCAAGAAAGTATTCACAAATATGGAAACAAACAAACATTTTTCTATATATGCTTTGTTACCATATGCTGTGGTTTTTTATGTTTTGCACCAAGTTGTTTTCCATTCACAGTCTGTCATCTGCATTCACGTAGAACTTAACGTAAGAAAGTTATTTGCATCGAAAATCGATGACTGGAGACGTTATCGCTGCGCCAATCATTAATTAATTCCATGTAGAGGATTATGTATTTGCGTGTGTGTGCGTGTGTGTGTGTGTGTGTGTAACTTTCACTGTAACTCTTTACAAACTATGAGAACAAGATGGTAGACAGTTGCATGTGCTGAGGGCGCGAGTTTTTAATATTTGTGAGGTGTCAGAGTGTGTACATATGTGGCAAGGGGGGATATTTATTTATTGATTTACATTTTTTTATTTATTGATTCCTGTATGTGAGTCTGTGTTTATGAGTAACTGTTGTCTGGCATTTCTTTCAGAGAAGAGAATAGTGTTACGTCGCAGAGAGCCATGTACTCGTTTATTATTTGTTTTTCTTCTACTATGACTTTCTGTTTATGGTACTTTTCTTCAGTTACTAGTTTTTGTAAGGGGTTGTTGATGCACTTCAGAATTTTTATATCAGTGTTGATGTCTGTTGAACTATGTTTCATGTCGCTAAGGAGTTCAGCAAAATAAAATGACAGCTGTTACTTTTCACCGCTTCTCTGTGGTTTGTCTATCTAATATTGTTAATTCTGCTTGTCTGTTCTATATAAATTGATTTGCATCCTGACAAGGCAGATGGTATTTATCATACCCGATGTGTTTGTATTGCTTGTCCTTAGATTCCTCTGTACTTAGTTATGTGTTCGTACCGTACTGTTGCTCTTTGGTTTTTGAGTATGTTGCCTATACTGTCGCATGTTTTGTTGTTCTAATTGAGAGGGTACCATTTGTTTCTTGTTCAGGGTGTTTCAGGTTCATGTGTGTTTGTGCGAATGTTCTGTGTGTTTTAGCTCTGTTTGTTTATCTTCCGTGTGTCTGTGTTTTTGCACATTGATGATGAACTGTTTGTTTTGTGTGGTACATGTCCCTTACATTTTGTCTGAATTTCGTAGTTGTTAAATACTTGCCATTGTCAGCGAATTTCACAGAAATGATTTTTTATGGAATGTGGACAGTTCACGTAAGACTTGAAAATATCACCCTCTTAACATAAGGTATTCCAGTATGTCCTATCTCATTCCACCAGTGGGTTTCAAACTGCGAATGTTGAAGGGGAAGTACAAACAGGAACATGATGCAGCTGAATAAATCAGAAAGTTACTGCCTATCCTTCAAGATAGCCTTGTATGCTATAAGTCCGAACAAGAAAAGAGTAATTTAATTATCCAGGTATCAATTATGTGAATATTCTATGGTAGACAGTGACATATAATATAAAATCGTGTCCATTACTACTGTGTATGTTAATAAAGAAAATAATTTAAATCCCTGTCAATACTTGGTGGATATGTTAGCTCATTTACATTTTCGTAATAAAATCTGTACTTCTAGTAAATGCTTTAACAGGGCGATTTCATATCAAAACATAGAGGTCGAGAGTGAATGTGTCACATAACCACCTCAAAGTTTGCTGAAAAAAATATGTGTGTAAGTTCCACATGGTATCTCTCCAAGACTACAATATTTTGATTTTCTTTTGATTTGTTAAAATGCTACAGATCTTAGAGATCGAGAGTGAATGGGTCACATAACCATCTCAAAGTTCGCTGAAAAAAATATGTGTTGAAATTCCACATGATATCTCTCCAAGACTACAATATTTTGACTTTATTTTGACTTGATAAAACACTACAGATCTCTCTAAATGAGAGTATTTATGAATACGTCATAACGATAGGGAATATTGGAAAATTGTAATAAAGAAACCAAAAGCGATAGAGATCTGAATTGATTTTCGGTAAATACTTCGTTCCCAATACTAAGAGACATGATTAATAAACACACACTCCCTAGATTTTCTTAATTTTTTTCCAAAAAAGAAATTATCAAAATTTGTAACTTTTTGCGAATTTTGAAATAATGTTTTGAAAATATGAATAGTCACAGGATGTTAACTGTTCTGAGAAATGATAAAGCTGAGGGACTGCTATCTTTCAGCTATGATATTAATGCATGAAATCCTTAAGCTGTCAAAGTATTTGTACATAAAGATGAAAGAATCTGAAATTTTTTGGTTATTTAGAAATTATTTTCTCTAAAACCACAGTCCTAAATGTTATAAAAATATCATGGTACATTAGTTGGCTATTGTACTTAGGAAACATACAATCAGGGTGGACAACAATTGTCTGTATAAAATGTGAGAGTTTTTTTTAGATAGACCTAGCTGTACTCTCAATGTCAAAAAATCATGGACACTTAAATATTTAAACTGAGTGCTAATTTTAAGCATATGTGATGTAAAAATGGAACTTCTGAACCAAAATAATTGCTTTAAAACATTATAAGTGAATAGGAAAACATTTCATAATTTTGTTCGAAAGTGTTTTATAACAGAAATGACGTATAGAATATTTATAGCCATTTTCCTTTTTATGATATTATTCACTAATTATTATTGTCTTCTGTAATAATTTTACTTCTTCATGACTTTCCATGAATTAAAATTGCTTACAATGTAACAATCAAGACTACACTATAGAAAAGAGATCCTTTGTTATTTTCATCTGCTTCTCATTGAACTTGCTGAATTTGCACATGGACAAGGATGGTCCAACAAGAGAAGTGTTTGAGAAATGGGAACTGCACACTGATGATTTGATGATGGCCATTTGAAATCGTTAGCAGGACCATGAAGTGTCATAATGTAGACAGTTATATCGTGCAGCTTATGAGAGACACTTGTTATCTGTCCCACACACCATGTAGTGTAACGACGTAAGTTTTTCGTTTGATATATGTATGACCATGTGCAGACTTCGTCACCCATGTCAGTTACAACCCACTTCAAAAAAATGATTTATATGCTTTTTAAATTGTCATAGAATGGTTCTTGAACGAAACTGTAAAACATCAGTTGAGTCGTATGCAAAGAATTACATCACTTGGGCCAATAGGTTTTTTGTAACTTTTTCGATTTTAAGTTTCGTTTGTTTCTCCTCAGAAATTATATTGACACACGTTATCTTGATCTAATCGATATCAGAATCACACATTAAATAATCTTTTGAGACTCAAAGTTTGGGTGAACGCCGTAAGAATCACTAATCTTGACAAATATATTATTAATCCGTTCACATAATTCTTCATAAATAAATCTTCAAGACTCGTGTTTCAACTTTAGTAGCATACACTATTTTATTAGCTTCCTACACCTACAGATGTGAACTTGAGCGTTGAGAGTTAGTGACTGACATTTCAATAAGATTAAGCTCTATAAGACGTCATTGTTGTACAAAAAGAGTATAAAAATTCATTTTTAATTTTTAGAAGCACGACGCAACAACTCGGTTCCAGGATCTTCTGTTGCTCCTTGGCTGTCGACCCGCGACGTATAGCGGCCAGCAATTTCCTCTCTGGTCGCGGCAACGAAGATGCTGTCTCCGTTCGTTGCGCCGCCCTCTCCGTACATGAAACACATAAAAAAAATACAAAACTTTTAGATAATTCACATCTATTACAAATAATAAGAAAAACACATAAACAAAACTAAATTAAACTTATAGTCACCTGCAAACTGGGCTGACTTTGGTGGATGGGTGACGCTTAGTTTCGTCCCACTACAACCACTGGTTGTCATAAACGCAAGAAAGGAAGTGGCTCACTACAAAGTCTTCTAATGTATACTGTGGTCTCTGCATTTCACACACAGCAACAGGCTGCATTTCGTGGAGAACTGTTCTTGCAATGTATGTGCCACTCCAGAATGCAACCCCCTGGTGACTTGATTGAATTCCCTACATAATCTTCACAGCAGACAACTCTTCTTTAATTTTTAAATAGAATTCCCTTAATGTGCTTTCATTTAGAATTAAGAGTTTCATGTTTGTTATTAATGTTGATATGATGTCTACAAATCCAATAACATCTCTTACAGCATCAAAAGCTTTACGCTGGAGATTAAATTTTGTTGCAAGATATTTACAGACACCTCCTACCCATTCGCATGCCCTTTTCCATGACTTGTTGCTGAAAATATCCATTTTTGTCTTAATTCCTATATTACAGTGTTGAGCAAACGCATAAAGCTGAAAGCAGTTATTGAAACTAAATGCTGCACCATCAGTCACATACAAATGTTTAGCAACTGCATTGCCTCTAGATGCTATGTCATCAATTATCATGCTGACAGTATACTGTTCCGAATCAGATCATCACTGACAATAGAAAAAAGTGTGATATATCAAGGAACTGAGCAACACATGTGAATATTGATACCTGCTATGTGTTCCAGTGCTAATGTTGAATCTGCTTCTGCAAAGCAACAGACCTTTTCTCAGCAAATTCGAAATGAACAACTAATATGTCAGTATTCTGGGATGTGACTGATTTCGCTTCTACTACGGCCTGTCTCTGAATCCTCCTTATAAGATGGTGAGCTGTTCCTTTCATGACTGGATGCCTAACCTCTGTAACAAATTTCTCTTACAGTCTTCTTCACCAACTCTTCTCCCTCCCACAACGCATGTGTTTCGTCATTGTCTGTACCCTGAAAGGGGTAATGCTTCAGCAGTCATCACTTCAGCACCAGGACACATTGCTCACTCCTCCAACTGACGTTTATCTTGCGGCTCTTGACGTATCCACAAATGCCTCAGGTCCACCTCTGTGTACTTCTTTCCTGTGACACTGCTTATCAGGTTTCAAGTTAGAGCAGTAAATAAATGTGCATACGTCCTTCACTGGCTAGCATTTTACCCATTTTGATAGTAAGGAGTAGGTTTTGAAACCACGCATAACATTTCGTGTACAAAACACTACCTTCAGATTCTGCACCAATTGTATCGGCATTATACACTTCACAAAGTTGAGAAGATGTTGCTCATATAAAACTTGTTTCTATTTCTTCAATTTTTCTTTCTCCATCCTGTTTTCCTCTTGTGCTTCTTACCTTCTACGTTTAAGGGGGGGGGGGGGGGGGGGGGTGGTATAGCAAGAGGTACAGCAGAAACGCTAACATGCAATGCATCAACAACTTCACACCCAGGAATATAAACATCTGCACTGTCTTCCTGAGATTCACTTTCGGGTGTCAATGATCATTCAGGTGGGTTGCCACTAAATTTCTTCACGTAGTGAGTGTATCAATTACTGCACAATAGATGTGATGGTAACAAAGTTACTGCAATACCTCTGACAGATTTCCAACAATTGTGAAGCGTTTTCCACTTTTCTTAAACACCACCTTCCTGTATCCTTCTTCATAGTCCTCACACCTCACTCTTTCACTACCGTATTTTCTCATTGACATTGTATCTTACAGTAAGGTTAACCCAAACAGAGTGGTTTATGTGCAAATTCTCAGTCGTTTGTTATAAACAGAAGAGCGCTGGAAACAGTGTTGATAAGATGCATATTTTACGTTAGAAATTCAGTGATGCAGAACGTTGGAAAATTCCGGACACTTTACACAGCTAAATGCTACCACTTAGTTTGCACTGACTACTAATATAATTACCAAACAATATTTGTGTATTTCTCAAAAGTTCTCGGAAGGGAGTTTTCGGGTAAATAATTCGTTAAACTTCCTGCAGATTAAACCTGTGTGCCGGACCGAGACTCGAGCTCGGGACCTTTGCCTTTCGCGGGCAAGTGCTCTACCAACTGAGCAACCCAAGCACGACTCACGCCCCGTCCTCTCAGCTTTACTTCTGCCATTACCTCATTCTGGAAACATCACCCAGGCTGTGGCTAAGCCATGTCTCCGCAATATCCTTTCTTCCAGGAGTGCTAGTTCTGCAAGGTTCGCAGGAGAGCTTCTGTGAAGTTTGGAGAGTAGGAGACGAGTTACTGGCGGAAGTAAAGCTGCGAAGACAGAGCGTGAGTCGTGCCTGGGGAGCTCAGATGGTAGAGCACTTGCCCACAAGAGGCAAAGATCCCGAGTTCGAGTCTCGGTGCGGCACACAGTTTTAATCTGCCAGGAGGTTTCATATCAGCGCACGCTCCGCTGCAGAGTGAAAATGTCATTCTAATTCGTAAAAGTTCCTAAGAATGCGATTTTTTACATTTTAAGTTATAAATATTTATATAGTACAGATAGCTGGAGCTGAGAATGTACTTCTTGTAATTACATCAGTAGTATCTGATAATATGGCAGATAATTAGAAAAAAAATTTGAATGGAAAAATTAAATTTCATATTTTCGTCTTAAATTTGTAAATTAAAGGAATATCATTAGTGTGCAGGTGTTAACTTAATTTCAGCACACAAAGAGGGAGCTTTAAGGCAAAACATCTGCCAAGTCTACAATATTTTTGGCTGATTAGCTATATTTTTTTGGTTCTCTAATGTTTTAAGAGTCATTTACAAAACATACATTTTTAAATAAGCAATACTATTTACATAATTTAAGATGAAACGAAAATAATTTATCTCTTATGATGTAGAGGTGTAATATATATGTTTTCCACAAAAAGTCATGACCACGGGTTAACATGGCCTGTATGATTTAAGATGAAATTTTATTTTATAAATTATGATTTTTTTTAGTTTTTGGTTTCGTATAACACAATTAGTATCGTAACTGGTTTCTACCGCTTACAACGTCGTCATGAAATGATAGTTTAATTCCCTTATTGTAAGTCATCAATCTAAATCCTGTGTTCTAACGATACTACTCCAGCAACTAAACCGTATAAAACTGTTTGGGAAAATGAGTACACCATATGTTCCTGTCAGGAAAGTCACAGGTCATATTGCACGGCCAGGAAGTCAACTAGTGCAACCGAAGTACTATCTGTAATTTCCGAAGGATGTGTTATATATCCTCCGCTATTCATAATATATTTGAATTAGGAAACAATCTTCATAATTAGACTGGCTGCATATTGTCGACTACCGTCTATTGAAGTCACCAGAAGGTTGAAACGAATTACAAAATTACGTAGAGAAGACATTTGCAGGATGCAAAAACGGGGACTCGACACTTAACAATAAATAAGGGAAGTCCTCGATATGGGTACCAAAACAATCAGTTACATGATACATCACCAAATTTAATATCCGATTAATTGACTACCTAGGGATTAAAATTGCAAATAAACTAGAAACATCACGTAGAAAATTTAGTTTGGAAAGGGAACGAAAGACATCGTTTCATTGGACGATCACTTATAAGGTACAAGAAATTTACCAGAGAACCTAATGCTGCGCGGTATGGGAACCTTAGAGATGGGAATTAGAAGGCCGTTGAAAAACTTCAAATGGCAGTGAGGAGAGAATCAGGGATCTTATAAGGGAACTGTTACCGCAGTGACTGAAACTAAGGCGTCTTTCATTACTGCGATAATTTTTCACGAAATTAGAAACACAAAATGTTTCCTCCGAATACCATTATATTTTGTTGGCTGTAAGCACTATGGGACTTAACATCTGTGGTCATCAGTCCCCTAGAACTTAGAACTACTTAAACCTAACTAACCTAATGACATCACACATATCCATGCCCGAGGCAGGGTTCGAACCTGCGACCGTAGCGGTCACGCGGTTCCAAACTGAAGCGCCTAGAACCGCATGGCTACACCGGCCGGCTATATTTTGTTGTTTCACACCTATATGCCCACCATGGTAAAATAAGAGAAACTAGATCTCACATGGAAATATTTAGATGTTCTTTCACGTGATAATAGAGAGTGCAGAGTAATCGTGTAAACGGAGACGTAACTGGGTGATGCTAAAAGTGAATTCTGTGAACTGTATTGGGCAGTACTCGTAGATGTTCTCTCAAAATCCTTTGCTAAACGTGGGTATTCAGCTTGTAGCAGTTAAATATCATACAATACAAAAGAATAGCATCACGTTGTAAGATTCTGTTGCGCACACAATGTGTTGAAAAAGTGCGACAACTTAGACTGGTGCGATAAAAACTGGCAATGGATAAACGGAACTCTCTGTTAAATGCCGAAGTGCGAGTTACCAGTTAGTGAATCACTGAGCGTTCGCCACGTGTGCAGAAGATATACACACACGTATACACATGCGCACACAAAACACACACACACACACACACACACACACACACACACAGGGGTTTGAGCACTCCCACTCCGACACCCTCAAGCGCGTGTAAACGATGCCAGTTGCTACCGAGTAGCTGTTGCTGCATTCATGAGATTCCGTGATCAGCGCCAATATCGCGCGCAGTTAAGGAGACGCGCGATGTTTATTGAAACGCTCGCGTGCTATCGCAATTGCGCAGTGCATTTGGTTCGCACCGTAGTGTAAGGTAATCGCGTTTCACGTGCCGGCCCTCCACTCCGTTATCTGCCGTGATGCAACATCCTGGAACCGGACAACGCGTAGTGAGCACGTTATGTCCCAATTATCTGACTACACAGTGCGTTAGCCAGCGTGTCTCGCAGAAGGCAGGTCGATGACCACCTCCGGAACACGAGTGGGACAACGTGACACACACCACCAAAGCGAAATTCGCTGAAGGTTGCTAAGCTTGTCACTCTCACAGACAGCCAGAACAACCATTCAACGAAATATGTTGCTCATTGCGTCACTATCTGTTCACTACGCATGACACGAATAGGCTTAATTTTCGTTACTTATGCCTTTCAAAATGTTCAAATTATTCGAGAGGACCTGAAGAATTCCTCATTAACTTTAGATACTTCCTACATTGAAAAGTTCGTAGCAGATTAAAATTTTGTGGCGATAAGGACTTCAACCTGGAATCTTCTCTGATGCTAGCAATGCTCTCAAGGGGACTAGTAAGTGAATAAGTGTCAGAAATGGTTTGTTCAATATTTTTCTTAAAAAGTTCTCTGCGGTCTTTTGAACAAGAAAAAGTTTACTTCGACGAAATTGTACGAAAGAAAGCTCTACGATAAAAGGAATTTAAGAGTGGTTGCACACAGGACAACGCCTCCATGTCATGCAGACAACTCTGTTAAACGCAGAATTTTATTCTCGTTAGTTTGTGTGTGAAATCTTGGCAAAATGGTTCAAATGGCTCTGAGCACTATGGGGCTTAACATCTCAGGTCATCACTCCTCTAGAACTTAGAACTACTTAAACCTAACTAAGGACATCACACACATCCATGCCCGAGGCAGGTTTCGAACCTGCGACCGTAGCGGTCGCGCGGTTCCAGACTGAAGCGCCAAGAACCGCTCGGCCACCAGCGGCCGGCTGTGTGAAATCTTATGGGACTTAACTGCTAAGGTCATCAGTCCCTATGCTTATACACACCACTTGACCTAAATTATCCTAAGGACAACCACACACACACATGCCCGAGTGAGGACTCGAACCTCCGCCGGGACCAGCCGCACAGTCAATGACTGCAGCGCCCGAGACCGCTCGGCTGATCCCGCGCGGCTCACTTGTTTGTTTTTATGACTTTTTGGTCTATAATGTTGGCTAACAGGTGAAAGCGTCAATAGATGGCAGCAGCATATTTTTAGGCGTCCACTTTAATGCCAATAGCGTGAAGTACTTCCACAAAAAAGTCAAGCTTGTACTTTTGTTTTATTTCGTAATAAATGTGCTTACGGTGCACATAAATATTCAACTAGCTTTGTTTCACTTGCTACACAAAATTATGGTACCAAAGGCTATGTTTCATGGATCAAAATGTTCAAAAATGGTTCAAATGGTTCTGAGCACTATGGGACTTAACTTCTGAGGTCATCAGTCCCCTAGAACTTAGAAACTACTTAAACCTAACTAACCTAAGGACATCACACACATCCATGTCCGAGGCAGGATTCGAACCTGCGACCATAGCAAGCGCGCGGTTACAGACTGTAGCGCCTAGAACCTCTCGGCCACTACGGCCGGCCATCAAAATGTTCCCAAAAGATCTGTAAAAGATAATAGGTATTACATGGATTTATAACCCTTATTCTTAGAGCTACAAAACTGAGATAACCGACGAATTTTTTAAGGTTTTCCTTTGAGTTCACGAACGAGTCTGCTTGAGTACTGAGTTACCTAGACACGCGTCACAACCTATATCGACAGCTAAACTTCCAGCAGTACCTCCTATCCTACCCACCAAACTTCTAATTTCTGCGTACCTTGTGACACTAGAAATCCTCGAAGAGAGGGATTTGCGGAGAAATGGCTCAAACAAAGCGTTGGAAATTGTTTCCGGAATAAATTTCCACGGCGCAGAGGAGTGTCTTCAGGATTGGACAGACCTGGCAGATTGAAACTCTTTTCCAGACCGGGTCTCAAAACTGGAATCTTGGAACTACACGAAATGCAGACAAAGGGAAGAAGTTTGAAACAGTCTACTAAATAGGACCAGCCTCTTCACTGCTAGAGTAACGTATTACGTATTTTCTCTTTAAGAATTACCCGCTATCAACTTGAAATGTAGTCTTAGATCATTGCAACAATACTAAAATACCGGATGGTTACAATGAAAGCGCAGCTAATCCCGGAGATCCAGTGTGGCCCGTCATTATCATGTGGCAGCAATACTTAGTAGATTGTTAATGCGTTAATGCCGAGTCGACTTACAATGGCCGGCCGCTGGTGGCCGAGCGGTTCTGGCGCTACAGTCTGGAACCGCGCGACCGCTACGGTCGCAGGTTCGAATCCTGCCTCGGGCATGGATGTGTGTGTTGTCCTTAGGTTAGTGAGGTTTAATTAGTTCTAAGTTCTGGGGGACTTATGACCTCAGCAGTTGAGTCCCATAGTGCTCAGAGCCATTTGAACCATTTTGACTTACAATGGGAAACAAATTAGTGCCAATTGTACTCTAGCGCTGTACTCTGATTTTATGACGATATGTCATCTACGCCGTCATTTGACAAGCTGTATTGTGAAGCAATAAGGCTATCGAGAAGAGAAACCGAACGCTGTTAGTGAAGCTGTTTTATGTGAATGGCAGCACTTAGTGTTGTATTGAGAGTATCGCCGACTGAAAGATCTGTTGTGAAGCCCGATGTCATTAAATGGTCGACAGAAGATTATAATGAAATTGTAAAATACAGGAGAGCTTGGTGTGATACGTGGAAGAGGGAGGCGTCCTGTTCCGGTAGAAGTTATTGATAAGGTTTTCGTTGCTGTAATTGACAATGCAGCAGGTTCCCGAGTATTGCTAGTGCTCGTGTAGTGTCACGGTAATTTTCCATCCCACGATCTAGTTTGCACTGCTGCCCATGAAAGATCCAGACGGTGCAGCATCTGAAACCTCGTGATCCGAAGCAACGTTATGAATTTACTATTATTATTGTGCCACGAATCGAAGTTGATGACATATGGCCAGACAATATTTTATAGTGACTGGGCACATTTTACACTACAAGGTGCAGTAAATACACAGGACTGCGAATTTGAGTTGGTAAACCGTGTGTTGCGCATGAAGAGCAGTAGCACTCGCGGTATGTGAATGTGTGGTGTGGTTGAAAAGCACATTTGTTGTTGTTCCGTTTTTCTTTGAAGGAATAAACCTAGAGAGCCTGTCAGTTCTACCGTGGCGTCTACGTGTTACCGAGACAACCTTGGACAGCATATGATTGCTGCTTTCGAAAAACGTAAGTGTTCAGAAACCACTGTTTTGATGCAGTATGGGGCAAGACCTCATGTCGTTCGCCGAGCAAAATATCTGCTTAATGCACTCTTGTACGAACGTGTAATCTCCTAAGATTTTTTTGATGTATGGCCTGCAAGATGACCTGATGTGAATCCATGCGACTTTTGATTCTGGAGATCTCTAAAAGAACGCGTTTACTAGGGACACTACCTACTGATCTGAAGGTCAATACACTGGAACACGTTGCTCAGATTCAATCGGCACTGTTGAGAGCAACTGTTGATCACGTCGTACGGATGCAACGTCTCCGCGAAGCCTTCGGTGCTCATACTGAACGATTTGTGTAAGTGGCCAAAACCCGTTCATAATCCATTAAATATGGAAATATTTTTGTACGCCTTATTGGTACTCATAGCGTCGGATTTGGACAACGTGGCCGAAATTGCAAATAAGCTTTCTTTTCCAGCGAAAATCGTTTCCACATTAACGCATTAGAATATGTGCTGTTTTATGATAATTACAACTCACATTGGACGTCTGGGAGCAGCTGCAATTTAATTGTAACCACCCGCTATAAATATGTTTGCTCCACATTTTTCTGTGAACTTGTAAAGTAGTAGTCACACAAGCTCTCATTGATTCAGTGCGTTTACCATGTTTACAAGGTTTTGATTTTTTTGTGGACTGGCAAGACAGCCAATCCACAAGGACGGGAGGCCGAAGGGCACGCGTTTAAGCTCACGCAGGATGGCGTGAGGTCTGGAACAGGACAAGGTCTTTATAGTAGCAAAAATAGTACGTAGCTTCTGGAATACTTAACTTTAATCCATAATTGGTGAACATCGGTCTGACGGTACATGCATCACAAGATAAATAGCAATTGATAATGGCGCCTTGCTAGGTCGTAGCAAATGACGTAGCTGAAGGCTATGCTAACTATCGTCTCGGCAAATGAGAGCGTAATTTGTCAGAGAACCATCGCTAGCAGAGTTGGCTGTACAACTGGGGCGAGTACAACTGGGCCGTGTGGCGGCGCTCGGTCTGCAATCACTGATAGTGGCGACGCGCGGGTCCGACGCATACTACCGGACCGCGGCCGATTTAAAGGCTACCACCTAGCAAGTGTGGTGTCTGGCGGTGACACCACAGATTTCACGCGTAATAAGTAAGTAGCTTTTTAAAATGAGCAAATTCGCGAACAGTCATAACATGGCATATGTCCAATGCATCAGTACACTAATCAGCAACCATTTATGACCACCGCGCAATTGGATGCACCTGGTGGCGTTGTGGGCACATGACACGGCAAGAAAAGTACGTAACCGGAGCAAACACGTACGGGACATCATCCCACGGGCGCACACCGCAGCGGACCACCCATATGTGTTCACATGTTGACCCAACGACATTGTCAATTACTATTGCAGTGGGCTCGGAACCGTTGGGATTGGGCCGTGGATCAATGGAAAGGTGTTGGCTCTTCGGGTGAATCACACGTTTGCTACACTAAGTCGATGGTCCCCTCCACAAACGCCGTCATCGAGGTGAACGGTGGCTCTAAGCGTACAGTGCACCAGGGACTCAGCCAGGTGCAAGCAGTATTATGCTGTGGGACGCATGCTCCTGCGCTTGGTGGGACCTACGGTAGTAATCGAAGACACGCTGACAGCTGCAAACCATGTGCGGCCTTGTCGTCCCAGAAGGCGATATCATCTTTCAGCAGTATAGCTGTCCGTGTCTCGGAACCAGAACTGTGCTGCAGTGGTTTGAGGAGCATTATAGTGAAGTCACTTTGATGTCATGGCGATCAAATTTGCCTGATGTAAATCATGTTACTTTAAATCCGTCTTGATTGCAAATTTTTTTATTATTATTCATATGACCGGTTTCGGTTCATTCAGAACCATCTTCAGATCTGATATTTAAGTTACAGGAGTAACACGGGTTACTCCTGTAACATATCGGAACCATCTTCAGATCTGATATTTAAGTTACAGGAGTAACACGGGTTACTCCTGTAACTTAAATATCGGATCTGAAGATGGTTCTGAATGAACCGAAACCGATCATATGAATAATAAAAAAAAAAATTTGCAATCAAGACGGATTTAAAGTAACATTATAAAATCACTGATTGCTGTTATCCCATAAGACATTATGTCTGTTTTTGCAAATGATGTAAATCACATGGAACTCGAATGGGTCGCTATCGGGCGCCATCACCATGTACAACAATTAGCGGCCCATTATCTTCGCGAATTACATGACCTGCGCGCATACATCTAATGTAGCATACCTCCACAAACCTACCAACAAACTGTGGGACTCCTGATACCCAGAATCAGTTATGTAATTCGGTCCAAAGACGACCAAACAACCTATTAAGCTGGTGGTCATAATGTTTTGGCTCATCAGTGTATGTGGTTTGTTGGTTAGTCGAGAACCACAACATGCGCAGTATTTTGAAATCGACAGCTGGTGTACACTTGTATGGGGCTGGTTTGTTTTACAGTATTACGAAAGATACATGGTTCGGATACGGAATAATACTCGTATTTTGAGTGACTATATAGCATACACAATCAACTTGGTCTAATATCTGAGGGAGAAAAAACACACACTATCTGGATATCAGCCCAAGTAATCAATACCGAGTGAAACTTTTGGCCATAATATTGATGGTACGCAGTAATTACCTTCCGAGGGTACAGCTTCTAAAGTTCCGAGTGCACCGGTTGCCTGTCAGTCACTTCGCATCACAGCAACACCTCCAATGCCCGAATGTGAAATACTGCAGAGTGGAGTGACAATCAGTGGAATGTTGAAGGCGAGGGTAAAGACTGGGGGAGGTGGACGCACCTGCTCAACTGTTTTTAAATCAGGTTTGAAGAAACATGCTATTCTACGCTAAAAAAATATAAGTAGTACGAGTGCATAAAATGTCAGCCTGACACACACACACACACACACACACACACACACACACACTCACACACAGTCATAGGAAGATACTATTTTACCAATATTCTCGTACTGATCTACTGTAGATGTACGTATACCTCAAAATCAAAACGAGTATACCTTAGAAACTAACGAATTACTACGAAAAGAAGTTAATACACTCTGTTTTACAATTTAATCAAGCTAATCATGTCGAAGAGCAGCGCATCAAACTGCAAATGTACATCAGTTTAGTAGTGCTTGCTGCAGAATCCAAAGAAAATAAGACATAATAGTTTGTTCATAAATAAGTAGTTCTACACTGCGTCTTTAATCACCCACAAATTCCTTTTATTCGCTTACAGTGCAGTCATGAATCGCAACATAAAACTATTAAAATGAAATTCTTTGGCTCCAGCTACGGGTTACAAACTGCACGCTTTGACACAGTGAAGAAAGCGTGTTACCTATGTCAAAATAGAATTTCACAAACCTCTTCCTCACTCCTCTGTGTAGTACTTCGCGCTCTAGCATTAACCTGTTACACTGGGGTCGAGCGGGTGACAAACATCCGGTGGGCACGATAGTTTAAAAGCTGTACTTTCAGAATGTCATAACTGCGTACTAGCATAAATACGACCCAAATTTTAGCGCAGGGGTGATTGCTGGGGCTGATATCTTCTTAGTGTGGTTTCTTCTCCCAAAAATATGAAGTCTGGTCGGTAATGTTTCCTTGTACGTGTATTCCTTGGTCCATGCATAAGGCAGCAACAGTAGTACTATATAATTGTGGCCGTTATATTTAATGCCAGGGAAATATGTTTATTTAAGTTTCTTTTCCCAGTTTTTGCGTGTTTGAAGAAGGAAGGAAGAAGAATTTGGGTTAACATCCCGTCGACAGCTTGGTTATTAGAGAAGGGATACAATCTCGGTTATGAAAGGATGGAGAGGGAAATCAATAGTTATATTTTCAGAAAGAACCATCCCGATATCGGCCTGGGGCTATTTTGAAAAGACACGGGAAACGTAAATGATAATTTTTGGACTGGAATTTCCTGTTTTTTCATATTCTTCGTCTCTCACGGCTAGAGTTCAGGGACGGTGGCAAAGGGGGGGGGGCGGGGGGAGGGCTATAGAGACTATAGACCCCCGCCCCCCTACCAATGGAGTATCGTATTACACTGGATAACATGACCAGAAATCAGCGAATATACTACTTCAACAGATTCAGAAGGAGAGCTGAAACTACGGAAGACATAGTGGGTCGATGTAAGTAAAACATCTGAAACAGCGACTGAAGATTTAAAGAATTATGACACGTAGTTTTTTCCCAAATGCATATGTCTTACTTCAAATATTTTGGAGTATTCCTGTCACCGCAAGTACTCCTGAACGAAGCTTCTCTACCTTGAGACGAATAAAGACTAATTTGCGTAACACAATGTGGCAGGGAGACTAAATGGATTGGCTCTTGCAAATAACCATAAAGAGAGAGAGATATAGACATTGAAAATATCATTGACATATTCAATAAAAAGAAACAGAGACGAATGAGCATGACAAATTGGGCAGAAGACGGAAATAACTAGTGAAATTTGTTACAGATTTTTTTATTTTCTTGTCAGGTTCACGTTTTACATTTATGTCATCTTCCGTGTCCAGAAAATTAATGAAAACTTATTTGTTGTAAGTTGACATTTTTATGGTTTATGTAATTTATAAAAGCTCCTCCATTAAAATAAGTTTTTTTTTCCTGGCCGACCTATGTGGCCGTGCGGTTCTAGGCGCTTCAGTCTGGAACCGCGTGACCGCTACGGTCGCAAGTTCGAATCCTGCCTCGGTCATGGATGTGTGTGATTTCCTTAGGTTAGTTAGGTTTAAGTAGTTTTAAGTTCTAGGGGACTGATGACCACAGATGTTAAGACCCATAGTGTTCAGAGCCATTTGAATCATTTTTTTCTACCCTGAAATCCAAATAGTTACCAAAAACTACTTTAAGCAACACCAAATTTTACTATTTGATGGTGGAGGACTCTCCTTTTGTTTGTAAGTAGGCTGTTTATGTTTTCTCTATGTAAGTAGGCTGTTTATGTTTTCTCTATGTAAGTAGGCTGTTTGTGTTTTCTTATTGGCACTATGTAAGTAGGCTGTTTATGTTTTCTCTATGTAAGTAGGCTGTTTAGGTTTTTTTATTGGTAATGCCACCTCTGTATGAAAATCACTGGCTGTGCTGTGGGCAGTCTGTGTCTGCTTTGCATTGTTGTAATACTCGCCATTGTAGTGTTAGGCAGCTGGATGTGAACAGCGCGTAGCGTTGCGCAGTTGGAGGTGAGCCGCCAGCAGTGGTGGATGTGGGGAGGGAGATGGCGGAGTTTTGAAATTTGTCATGAACTGCTATATTTATATATGATGATATCAAGGTAAATACATTGTTTGTTCTCTATTAATATCTTTCATTTGCTAACTATCCCTATCAGTAGTTAGTGCCTTCCATAGTTTGAATCTTTTATTTAGCTGGCAGTAGTGGCGCTCGCTGTATTGCAGTAGCTTGAGCAGCGAAGATTTTTGTGAGGTAAGTGATTTGTGAAAGGTATAGTTTAATGTTAGTCAGGGGCATTCTTTTGTAGGGAATTTTGAAAGTCAGATTGCGTTGCGCTAACAAAATATTATGTGTCAGGTTAAGCACAGTCATATATAAAATTGTTCAAAGGGGAAGTTTCATATGTCGACCCTTAGCCAAGGATACCTCACTGGAATCTTCTGATTTTTTGTTGTAGTTTCTGTAATTAGTGTAGATTTTGTTTATTGCTAGCTCGTAATTGTAGAGAGAATCTCCTTTGTAGTTGTAGCCTTTCATTGTTGTACAGTAAAACAGTTGTGGCATGCATGTAGATTTGCACCAAGTATTTCGCAGCTGCGCTGGCAATTAAGTAGACATTATTTCCATTGCTATGTTATTTTATCTTGCTCTTCAAATTGTGCTTTTCTGTGTTATCGTGTGAAATATTGTGACAATTATGGCGTGTGAAAAACGTAATACTAGGCTCCAAAGTAAACTGAGAAATGACAGTGAAGACGAAGGCAGTGTGTTAGCGCCGCAGAGTAATGAATTAACTAATGTTCAAAGTAATAATTTGGTAATTGTGCATAGGGAAATGGAGCGGGCGGCAAACAATGGCGTAGGCAGTGAAACAGTTAGTGAACAGGGAAGCGTTATCGATCGATCGGTCGGCAACAGCTCGTCTCAGGAATCGGGAATGACAGAACACAATATTGCAAATACTGCAGACTCAGGTTTTGGGTTATCACCGTTTTTTCAAATAAGTCAAGACACATTTTCTGCTTGTCAAAATGTGAATGTTGCCGGTGCAAATGCACTGCCGAAAAGCGTAGAGAAACAGATTCCAGACACTAATACATTATTATTGCAATTAATGCAACAAATGGAACAAAATCAGAGACAAATGGAACAAAATCTTAAAAAGTTAGACACAATGGAACAACACCAGAGACAAACACAGCAACAGTTAGACGCAATGGAACAAAATCTTCACACCACGCTTGAACAAACACGTGAAGATTTAACTACTGAGTTACATAACATTGAATCGAAATGTCAAAAAGTCTGTAATGACGTAAAAACACACATTTGTGAGCATTTTCAACCTATTTTTTCGCGGCATGAAAATGTATTACAGAATCACGAAGCAGCCATAAAAGAACTGCAAACCATTGTTCATGAAAATCACGACACCTTGCAAGCTAAAATTGACTCAGTTGCATCTACCGATTCGGTTACGCAACTTGCAAAAACTCAGGAAAACTTAAAGGACACAGTAGATACTCTGAAACTTGGTTCAGAAAAACATACAGAGGAAATAATTTCACTATCGGATAAAGTAGCTGAACTTTCAGATCAGTTCACTAACTTATCTACAAATGTAGATGATGATCTGAATGACACAAGACCTGTAGCCTTCACTGACACTGAAGAGTGCGAACAAATTAGGAAATTCAAACAAAATCAGAATCAGATTAATACGCAACACCAAAGAGAAATCTGGGAAGTACAAGATCAGCTGACACAGTTAATACAAGAATTACGTATTTCAGAGGATACTCGCGCCCCAGTACGGGAAGAGGGACACAGAAATACGGAACAGCCACAAAATAATAACACAGGGCATTTCGGAAGTTATGAAAGAAATTGGCAATGTGCACCGAATTTTGAGGTGGAACGGCCGACACGACCTAACAATGACCGAGATGCTACTCGCCGACACGATGATTTTGACTATAAGCTGTTCATTACTACACGTAAATTCAAAACATTTAAGAATTCTGGCAACGACATTCATCCACAAGCATGGCTCCATCAATTCTCGCATTGTTTTCCTCCCAACTGGTCGTTAGAACACAGATTAGAATTTATGTGTGGCTACTTGGAGAATGAACCAGCTGTAAGAATGCGATCGGTGATTCACGATTGCCACAGTGAAGGAGAGTTTTACCATGCCTTCCTCTCAGCGTATTGGTCTCAAGCCACACAAGACCGCGTAAAACATGGTATCATAATGATGAAACATTTCGAACAATCTGAATTCTCCAGTCTTGTGAAATATTTTGAAGACATGTTGCACAAGAATCAGTACCTGTCAAACCCATACAGCCCCTCAGAACTCATCCGCATTTGCTTAATCAAATTACCTGAACATTTACGGCATATTATTTTAGCAGGACGTTGCAAAGACGACATTGAAGCTTTTCAGGGACTGTTACAAGAACTGGAAAGTGACACTGACAATCGCGGAACGCGAAAACAAGGACACAACAATTACAGGTCACATCCGTCACAATTCCGTGACGACAGAAACAATAACCGGACACGACTGGTCTATTCTTACAACGCAAATCGTGACCAAAATGGACACCACCCGTATGACAACCGTTGGCAGAGTAGTAATAATTACAGGGAAAGATCACCTCTCCGCGGTAATGACTATCACAGAGACAATCAGAGAAACAGACAATATGGGAACCAAAACAAGTATTATCAAGGGAGGCAGAATAACTTCAGACGCAACAGTTCGGCGCAGAGTTACGATTCAGGGAGAAATTCTCCACCACATGACCGACAAACAAGAAACTATGTAAACTACCGACAAAACGACAGACGTGAATTTCATCAGAACTGGCGGGATTCTAACAGAGCTGGGCCCTCTCGGCAAGGCGAATTTGTAGAAGTTAGGTCTCCTAATCCCAATAACAACGCGCGCCAACAAAGAGACAGACAATGACTCGCGCCGCAGGCACCCGCGTGCGCCCGCTGGCTCCGAGAAAAATAACATAAGACGCTAACCTTGAGAAAAATTCCAGTATTCTTTGCCGACGTATACCGCATGACAATTGCATTCAAGTTCAAACTCTGAGTACTATGAAGAGTAAAGGTTTACACCAGGTTTCACATGTAAAACCATTTATTGAAAGATAATCTGCTTTTTAACTTAGTCTTTGCCATAAAATTTTTCGCTTCACATTACTAATATGCATTGTCAGTCTTAAGAAACTGTTAACATACAACTATGTTTGAAGTTA
Organism: Schistocerca americana; assembly: GCF_021461395.2. Taxonomy (NCBI): domain Eukaryota; kingdom Metazoa; phylum Arthropoda; class Insecta; order Orthoptera; family Acrididae; genus Schistocerca; species Schistocerca americana. Next base: position 182,494,272 of record NC_060125.1, on the reverse strand, counting down.
AATATCCAGTCTAGAACCCAGGGAACATTTTTAAACAGAAATTACGAATGCATTGTTGTAGTGAACAGACGACACAGTGTTGCATTTGTACATTCTTGCTTGTTAGTTGCACGATTACGTAACAACTATCAGGCTCACATACTTAGAACATTTACCAGTACTGCTAATGAGATTTTAATGCAACATTTTGGTTTATTTGAAAATACATTCTGAATTTAAAGTGCTTTCTGAGAGATACCAGATGACACAGAGGTTAGTTTATGTGACAGCTACACGATTTTTATCACGACGCTACTAATGAGTGACAATTTACAATGTTGCTTTTGCGGTGTATCTGTTTTATATCTGCACAGTTTTCTGAATTCTTCTGGAAAGAAAAACATGTTTTAGTAGTAACTTTTGTGGTATAGCAACAATGAGACAGCCTTTTTCGTGGCACAACAATACGTTACTGTACAGTACTTTCTTCATCACGCCAATAAGCATAATAACTACGATATCTATACGCAAAGCATTTCACTTTTGTTTATTATGAGGTAAGTACATTGACTTCTGCAGAACTTGGCTTTCGGAGGACGATAACTACGACACTTCCACAGAGATTATGTTACAAGACGCACAGTTTAGCGCTACAGTACACGTATTTGAGTGATCAATTTTATACTTAAAACATTTATTTTTAAAGATTTTTGAATTACAAAGAAAGTTTTCCGTGATACATTTCATTCCATTGCTGTAATCTGTAACACCTGAGGGTATAATTACATTAATCCTCAGGGGGGTACACGCTTACTTTGTGTACCATGTGTGTGGCAACCACAAGGAGCCCTAGCTAATATGGTATTTGCTTATACAACTTTACACATCGGTACCATATTTCTCTAACACAGAATTACACAACTATCTGATTATTTGACAGAGAAACAAACATTCTTTTTACTATGTCAGTGACACATGTTTACGTAATTACACCGTTGGATAACTTCACACTTACGAAATTGTATTTTGTCTGTACTGTGTGAACTCTTCATATTTTTTCGGAACCATTGTGATACTATGAGAGCTTTGAATGATGTATTTGGTATGGATTCATGATTTTTAAAGTACGTTTGAGGCAGATGACACTTTTGACATGAGCAGAGAATTTTTTAATTCTTGGAGGAAGCTACGACGATTTTGAGATTTGACTGAGGTGTTATGATGTTATTTTTTTACGACGACGATGTGTATTATGCTGCTGAGGTATGTTTATGATTAATAAGCTGGTGCTATATGAGGAATTTGGTTATGCTATGTATTTATTATGATGAAATATTGAAGTGTCGTCGCAAGGTTGACGTGTCGACGAATATAAATATGTGTAATAAGGTAAGGAGTAATGAATAGTGATTAGGGACTCTGACTTATGGAAAAGGATGTTGGAAACCAAGAATCGTACTTTAGAATTATGAAATGTGTGTACATGTGTGAATCATGTGTGAATGTATCACAATGCCACTGAAAATATTTTTGGACACTGTTATATTCATAGGATTTTGTTTCTACACATTTGCAAAGTAAATTCTCGACCTGTGAAATTTTGTATATATGACTGTCACTGTAGCGGAAACTGCTGTCGTAAATATTTCCGTACGAAAGTTAAGTGACCACCTGCACATAATGCGTCGTGGGCACCCAGGTGTGTTAGACGCCTGGAGAACAAGCCATTAGTGTGAGTGCCTCGTCAGAAGCACAGGTAGAAAAAAAAAGAAAGGGAAGGCCATTGTCCGCGCTACTGACATCTCCTTGTTGAAAGCATACTGTGGAGCTCGTAATTTATGATATTTACTGAAATGCCTAATGAAACGATGAGAAACATTTCACAGCTATTGCCTTGCTGGTTAAGAAAAATGCCATATGGCTTGCTTTATGTATTTATTTACACATTTTGTTTAATATCAAGTTTCTAGCTGCACTGCAGCATTGGTTAAAATAAAATTTTATAGATGTACTAATATAAATATTTTCTGTCTACAGATCGAGTATATAATAATTTTTTTCAAAAAAATGAGGGAGCACAAAGCGACATTTACCTTCACAGGAACTGCATTCATAATTTTCTTTTCAAGTACTTGGTAATTTCTTTTGTAGAATAAATTGTGATGCATCACTCTAATGTTAAGATGTGACATAGGTATTAGACATGGCCATTTTAGTGTAATATTTTTTCTGCTTGCGCTATGTCATGTTTAGGTATAAGTTGCTGCTGTTTGCCAGGCATAGTGTTATTGAATTTGACTTTTGCTAATTTATACTGTAGCTTTCTTTGCAATTTTCCATTTTTTTCATTGCTGTTTATAATAATTGTTTTACGTGCTGCTGCATTGCCTCGTCCCTTAGTTTAGCATCTGAGCTCAGTAGATTTAAGTTAGCTTAAGAGGGGGTAGACTATATGAGAAACTGACTATGGAGAATAGGTAAAGAATGCATTGCGAAGTTATATAAAAAGGATTTGGGCCCAAATGAGTATTGTACAATCAGAAATAATTATTTTGAAAGAAATATGAACAGAATACAGAAAGCATGCTTGGATAAGATTTTTTTGGTGGAAGCAAAGATTGAAATAAGACGAAAGATCTATGGAATGAAGTTTTGGGATGGACTGCAGTACCAAATGTTACACTGAAAACGAACCCTATCCTTTCCTTTTGTGTTATCCCAGTATGTGCTTGTGTACCCTTGTGTATTTGTTTTCTTCCTGTCTCTGTGTAGTTTCATAGAATTTTTTTCTCTTTTAATATTAAGCTACATTCACTATGATGAGGAATACTGTTATCCTCAAATATAATTGGCATTAATAATATGTTATTTACTTTGTAAAGATGTTAGACATTACTCATTCTGTTTAAGTGCTCATGTATAAAGTTGATGTTCCAAAAGTTATTCTGATATTTTATGTATGTACTCATGTCATAATTCCTGTAACACTGATGTATATGTCTATTTCTATTCTTTTGTAAAGCCTGTACTACAAATGTTATCTGTATTATTATGTTCTTTAATGATGTATTTTGTACCTTTGTAATTGTATTTTCATGTTGTAAATTTATAAAATTGTAGTTGACACCAGTTCATCTTATTATTAACTTGTAAGTTACATTTCACTGCACACGTTTCTGTTGGTCATAGTATATGGACAATATGTGAGAAGTAGGGACTGATAGTGTTTGCATGTGTGTTAATGATTCAGCAAGGGACTGGATAACAGCATTGCTGGTTCTAAGGACAATTTCAAAAACTTTGTGAGTGCACAAGTGGTGGTTTATGGACTTGCTATATTATCCGCAAGACTCTTCAACGGTGATTGTGCACCTGCACAGTCACAACAGATGGCTGCTGGCTATCTCTCCAAGGACTACAGTGGGTCTGCATCTTTGATGACCCACCAATACCGTAATCTCTACCAGGACTACAGTGGGTCTGCTCTGTGATGACCTATCTACCAATACTCTTCAAAATTTTGACTGACTCTGCTGTGGGTTTGCTCTGTTGTGGCCCATTACCTGTCTGCATGTGGAGAGTCAGCACTGTCTTTCCATTGGAAGGACAACACTACTTCTTCAAGACTGCATGGAAATCCACTACTTCCGTGTGCATTTTCTTTTACTGCTCAGACTTTGAGAAAAACACTGCTATTCTACTGTTATGTACGATTAGGACTGTCTTTATGGACTGTGAGAAAATTTGAGCTTTTGACCAACATTGTATCAATAAGTGTGTGCATTTGATTTCTTTGTTATTGTAATTATGAAACATTTTATCAAATCATTATTGGCCACTGCCCCAAAAAAAATTTGTAAAATTTTTTTGTGGGGAGCATGGGGGCTATGTAAGTAGGCTGTTTATGTTTTCTCTATGTAAGTAGGCTGTTTATGTTTTCTCTATGTAAGTAGGCTGTTTATGTTTTCTTATTGGCACTATGTAAGTAGGCTGTTTATGTTTTCTCTATGTAAGTAGGCTGTTTAGGTTTTTTTATTGGTAATGCCACCTCTGTATGAAAATCACTGGCTGTGCTGTGGGCAGTCTGTGTCTGCTTTGCATTGTTGTAATACTCGCCATTGTAGTGTTAGGCAGCTGGATGTGAACAGCGCGTAGCGTTGCGCAGTTGGAGGTGAGCCGCCAGCAGTGGTGGATGTGGGGAGAGAGATGGCGGAGTTTTGAAATTTGTCATGAACTGCTATATTTATATATGATGATATCAAGGTAAATACATTGTTTGTTCTCTATTAATATCTTTCATTTGCTAACTATCCCTATCAGTAGTTAGTGCCTTCCATAGTTTGAATCTTTTATTTAGCTGGCAGTAGTGGCGCTCGCTGTATTGCAGTAGCTTGAGCAGCGAAGATTTTTGTGAGGTAAGTGATTTGTGAAAGGTATAGTTTAATGTTAGTCAGGGGCATTCTTTTGTAGGGAATTTTGAAAGTCAGATTGCGTTGCGCTAACAAAATATTGTGTGTCAGGTTAAGCACAGTCATATATAAAATTGTTCAAAGGGGAAGTTTCATGTTAAGCGATATTCCGTCCCCCAACCCCAGTCCCACCATCATTTCCGCCCAGTTCCAGAATCACCTCTGCTAGAGTCTGTTTTTTGCAAAGTTATTTATTGCTTTGCTCCTTTATTATACCCCTGAAACCTTCTGACTCTCAAAAATGGTGCTGTAATCAACAATGTCAAACGTGAGACCACTCCGAGAGACAAATGAGTTTGTTAATTTATTTTAAAGTACAGAGATGTTTGTTACATAATCAATGTCTTCGACAGCATGTCGTCCGCAGCAGTAAATAAAATGTACCTCAGCCACCATCTCCTTTGTTAATAGCGTACCTATTTTCAGAGATAAATTTTGTAAGCTCAGACACTTCAATTTGGATAATTTTAGTACCACCACAAATGCTAAGTTTCCACATTCAAATATGCTTTATCATGTGGGTTCGGCAGTGCATATAAATAGTCCTAGAACTATTCATCAATCCCCTGAAACTGGAAACATTACAATGAACTTGCGGCAAAAGTGGATTTTAATATACTGCATTTATAACTGAAATGGAGATAATATTACCCAAATGAAAACGGAGATTTATGCTCACGAATATCAATCTATACTAAAAGTAATGAGTATTACCCGATTAAAGTTGGACAGGTTATTTAAAAGTGAATATACGTATTTCGAACCGACACGTTTGTTACACTGTAACAATACAGCTATGAAACTTCGAACAGATATTTTACAAATCCGTCAAGCTTCGATTACAAGTGGTTAATGCCTCTTCCGCCAGTGAGACGAACAATATCACATTGATACTCGAATGCCTACAATACTCGGACCATCGTCACTGACGTAATGGCTGTACGGAATCGGTTCTTCAACTCTTCTAGATTCTGTGATGGTGTTGGTTCATATACGTTGACCTTAATGAAACACCACAAAGAAGAAGTCACAGTACGTGAATCTGGTGACCGTTGAGGCCGGATGAGAAGTGCTGAGTTGCTGGCTGTTTGACGATCACTCCAACTGCTCGGAGGAGTTACATTCAGTTGTTCACACACTTGGAGCCTCCAGTGAGGGGCTTCCCCCTCTTGCCGGAAAATGAAGTTATCCTCATCCAGCCTCAGAAGCAACCAGGTTTGTAACTACTGACCATTAACCGCAATTCCGTCGAAGACGAATGGAGCATAGGTAGATAAGTTGGATATTCCACAAAACACATTTGACTTTAGGTCAACATCTAGCACATGTTAAATGTGTGCATATGGCTTTCGTAGACCCCAAATTCGAGCATTGTGTTTAATTGGTTTCCCAAACAAGGGGAAAGTCGATTCATCACTGAACACGTTGCGCTGTGTGGAATTGTTATATCAATTATGAGGCTCATAATAAAATGCGACTCGTTGCATTTGTCGTCACGTCATATTTAACGTATGTAACAGCTGCAACTTCTGCTGTTTCACAAGCAACTGACGTCTCAAAACACGCCAAATTGTTGTTATACGCAGTTGTAACTCCCATCTGGCGGGAAGAGTTGATTCTGTAGGGTTACGCTTTGAGGCAGTTCGACTTCGTGCGACAGTTTCGTTGGCAACACGAAGGAGGCTAAGACACTTTCCTTTACATAGACATCCCGTGTCTACAAACTGTAGATACTAACTGCAAATGTTCCATCCATTCGGAGGATCAGTTTGGCACCTCAGCCTGAGACGTCTGTTCACTGTTGCCACGGAATTGCTCTTCACCAACCAGAGATCGCAAAACGGTTTTTGCTCCGGATTAGCAATTTTGCAACAGGTGATGGTAACAAAGCAAACAGCAGACAACAGACATCTAGCGGCGATTAATATAAACTAGACAATGTATTCGTTCCTCTAACAAACCAGCCGTGGCGAAGCGATCGATAGTTTTGACAACATAATATTTTGTAATACGTGATTTCTTTATGAAACATCCAGTATTTACTCAGAGCTCTGGGATTTTGTATTCCAGGAAACCTATTACGTATATCGCTCTGATTAAAAGGAGGCTCAAGCTGTCAATAAATACTAGCAACATTAGGCATAGTTAAAAAAAAGTGAAAACTGGAATTACTGGTTGACCACTCTGCGTGCGTGTGCGTGTCTGTGTGTGTGTGTGTGTGTGTGAGTGAGTATGTATTTGGAGCTTACAGGCATGAACTTAATGCTGATGGGCGACAGCTGACAGAGTAAGTATGCGTAACGTGATTGGTATGAAGACAAACAAGGATGTTCAAGTGATTTTATGTTTTTGTCTAAGATGTATGGTATGTTACATCACAACGAACTTGTAAAGTAAAATTGTCGGTTACAGGACCAAAAATGATCCGGCCAGAAGAGTTTCAACTGAAGCAGATAAAATGACTGTTATTGGCCTTTGAACGATACGACTGGAGAATTCAAGATAATTTCGTCGTAAATGTGTTATTTTTATATCATGGTACTGACCTTTATCGACTTAAAAAGTACTTTCAGTATATGAAAAAGCGTATTGCTATTAAGGGTGCATTTTGTCCTACCACTACTAAGTAGTCCGTAGTCCTGCTGGCTGGTAGATATCAGTTCCGACTTCATTCGTAACTAGGACTTGGTCAATATTTAAAAAAAATAAAAACATAATTTATCTAGTTTCTCAGAACCAAACTTGTTTTAACTAGATAATATTTAAAGATCGCTGAACGTGTACGAAAAATGTCGGAAATTTTTTCATAAAAACTGGCACTTTTATATTAGTATATCTAACAGTGTTCGTTAAGGGAAAGCAGTATGCTTTCACTTACCTACCTTGGAGTTTTTCCCTTCCCCACCATCTTTGTATGTATTCCATTACAGTGTTAAATCCGTTGCAGGTCGTAAATTCAGTACTTCTTTTGGAATGAAAACGTCTAGTCAGTGTTCTACTGCTGAGTTTATTTCTTATTATGGTGCTTATTCTGGATACTGTCGGAAATATTCATTCCACGCTAACCAACGATTGGAACATGCGGGACATCACCATGGATGGTAACTCGCAGGAGACAGGTGTCTCATTTTTCAGTTGCAGCCTGGGAAGAGCATTTCTAAATTACGAAGGATCTCTGCTATTCTGTATTTCCTCGTTATTTATCGATAACCTCCACTCAGTGGCAACTGCTTAAAAACCATTCTAAATTAAACCTTGAAACCTTGATGTGAATCGGGAGAAAGATAGAATTATCTTATCTCAAACGTAAATCTGATCAAGTGGCTTCATGTTTTATATGACGTCTGCACTGAAAGCAAGCTATTTCAGTACCTGTTAAGTACTTTTCAATAAAATGTTTACGCTACAATGTCTGATGTTTTCTAAAATTGATCGGAATTCATGTCTATATTTTTGTCAATGTTCAACGATATTCTTATAACAAAATGCACTTAAAGTGAATTCGAATGACGAAGATATCGACTCCTGACATTTTCCATACAGGTTGATTCCTGATAAATTTCCCACATGTACCATTACAATACAATTTTTGATATCCTTACATGTTATGGTTTCGAGGAAGGTGTAATTGTACGTTGGGATTAAGTATCTTAGAGGTAGGAAACACAATGCAGAAAACTGAGAACGGGTGGTGTAGTATCAGAATTAGTTCCGACAGGATTGTGTAACTTGCTAGAGCCATCAATACAAAGCGCCTTCAGGACATAATACTGCTCAGGAACCAGAGTGTATGGTTAAGATGAAGTAATTTGTGTGGGTTCACCTTTACAAAGTTCTGTAACTCGTCCCTCTCCCATTCCAGTAACACGTACAGAGGCACAATGGAAGTAATTATCTGTTGCTGAGCCTCTTATCCCTCGCAGTTTATCGTATGTAATAAACTGCCTAGCACAAAGGAACTGCAGTTACTCAAGAACAGTTGTAGATTATTTCTACTAAACAAAATGGACAGGAGTGGCGCTCCCTGCACTTTAAAATCCAGTAATATTCTGTTTTTACGGAGTATTTTTGTCTGAGTGAGCAGTATGACGCGTGGTAAGTGTTCAGGTACTCCCTTTTCTAGATGCAGGACACGTACTGCTGCATTTGAATATTTTATGAATACCGTTACTGATTAATTCATCAACAACGAGACTAAATTTGTCATAAGCTTTTCAATTATCTTCACTAAATGTGCACTATCTTTCACATTACGATCCAAGCTGCCGTTGTTCTCACGCAATAAACGTGTGATCGTGATTAACTTTGAACCAGGGCACCCTGTGTGGATGAGCTTAAGTATATGTTCAATAACCCGAAGAGGAAAATCATGCGAGTTTCGCCGACCTTATCGTTGTCCTGTCACCTCTAACAGATGGTGTATCAATAGGTTTACGTCGCCTATGCTGGGTAGGGATTGGTAAGACCGGCCGGTTAAAACCGATACCGGTATTTTGGTTCTGAATAATTGGCATTTTTTGGTATTTATTTGGTGTCGGTTATGACAGGTGTTTATTATGTTTCACTAATAACTGGATAAAAAATCGAAGTATCAATTTCCATAGCAGCAGTGCAAAACTTTCTAAATGAACCATTCTTTTTTAAAAAAAAGGAGCAATTTTTATCCGTAAAATTTGCATTATTTCACATGTTGCATTACAATAGAAAATGGAAAAAGCGGTCAGTGGTATTCTAATAACAATGCCCACAGAAACGAGTAAGATCAAACGGCATAAGAACTGGTGCAGCATTTCCAGGACAATAATGTCCCTGTTGCTGGGTGTTGTACCTTATGGTAAACGTGTAGGTGCGATGTGGAAGACATGTTCCCACGTGGTCTGCACGGTGGTTTGTCTCTGACGTCACCGGACTTCCGTTACACCGCAGAATGGCACCAACCCTAGACTGGAAATATTTTTGTAAAGTTACGTAGCAATGAAGTACAATGCTTCATTTGCTTTGAAAGATTAAAGATTTGTCTGCCGTTTATACGAAGTAATGAAGGAGGAAGGAATTTATGGCAAATTAGAAACATAACAACAATTCATTCGTAGTATACAATAAACGTAGAAAAAACTGATGTGCTGCCTGTGAATACGTAAAATGCTGTATCTGCCTGTAGCTCTTGAAAACGGACGAATCAACACGAAAACAGATTTGTTCAACTTTAGTTTTCACCCTTTAGCACTATTTTTAATGAGCAAATAGTGGTATATGATTATAAGATGATTTGTGATCAGAATTTCAGACCATTAGAAGCAATAGGAGAATAGTAATGATTTAATAGCAGCGATCGTGGACAGACTAAGTTTTTTTATTTGACGTTTTACTTTTATATTGCGATTCTACGTATCTTCAAACCAGGGGGGGGGGGGGGGGGGGCAAAATGTTTGTCTTTGTTCGCGTTGTAAGTTTATTACATGAAATAATAGGAATGAAAAACCGAAAATCAGTTATTTCAGAAACCGGTTATTTTCTACGTTTTGACAGTCATGTTAACGTGGCGTGGTAAAAAAAAGACAATATTATCGAAAACGGATTGTTTCAGCCACAGCGTCCATCCCTATTTGTGGGCTCATCGTTTTGTCATCTGTTTCACTCTACTAAAGAGCTCGAATTTATCACTTTCTTCGGACGTGTTTCTTAGACGGCAGTGAGATACTCAACATTCCGCAACTTAAGGGCACCTTTTGCGGCTTCCGAGCGAACTACTAAATTTTTCTACTGATTCCCACTGTTGATTATATTTCGAAGTAAACAAATTTTACGTTTTCGAGCGTTTTCACCACAGATTCAGATTATAAATTGAAATTTATTAGCACGGAAGCGCAGCACACCATTACAAGGTAGTTTGTTGACAATCACAAGTCGCCTAGTGCCCTGCGTGCAATTGATGGCAGTACCTCTGAGCCTTTGTTGAATCTGCAAAAGAAATTGGAGTAGTTCTCCTGGGCAGCGTTTGTTTGAGAGGATCACATGATGTTTGAACACAATAACTTTATTGTACTATATTTTCTTTTCTTTATGAGAATGAGATTAATTCTTGTTTAAGAAGTAATATTACATGAATAATAACGTCCGGGGAATCTGAAATTTTTTAGCGTAAGCAGCCAGGCAGCGAAGGAATGAAAAATCAATGAGTTAAGGAAGTTTCAGCAGCCTGTATTCTGCGAAAATCGCAATATCTCACGTGAACTTTCAGTCTTTGAGGAATCTGTGAAGTTACTCCAACATTTATAGCTTATTTAGAAATTGATAAATCAGCTACTGAAACACGACAGCGCAGAAGGAGTAAAGCTATTTAGCCGGTGACTTCCTCCCTTGCAGCTCTGCCCATTTTCCGGGACAACGCTTTCGCAGCGTGCTGGGGTGGTGGGAGGACGAATTATATGGTCACGACTGGCGTTCCCCAGCGTGGTACTGTTCAGCACTGATGGCGCATTAATAATTCCCATTGGCAGCTATTGATTGGTCCCGGGAGCGTGCCAATATATCACGCCCGCCGCGGGAACCGCGCCGGCCCGCAAACTACAGCACCAGCCCCCAACAACTACTCCATCCCCTGCAGCCTTCCACACAACCAAAGCTGGCCTTTCAGCATTGTGCAGATGTTCAGTTCTCAGTTCTCTGACACGCTGTATACGCCGGATTCGTTGTTGGAGGGGGAATATAACGGGTAAAGCAAGAAGCTCGGCTCTGTGGTACTTCTTCTGTTTGCGAACAAACTGCGCTAGGGCATTGGCGAAGTCTTAGCTATGACCAACTTTCTTCTAGCATTTGAATACAATCCTTCGCTGATTTCCAGAAGAAACTATGTCCTTTGTATGACAATTCGTAACCTCACGATCGCTTGGATATTTAAAGTATATCCACTTCTTGATAATCATTGTGCCTAACTATTCGTGTTTATACGTATTTACGAAGCTTTTTATTGTACCAAACACATCAGAAAATGGCAACTACTTAACGAACATTGTAATGTGAGTACCTTTTACATAACTAAGCGATTGCTACATTATAAATTACTGTACAGAGGTTTACAAAGATCACATACTTCCAATTGATTATATGTCATTAAAAAAATACTATGTTGTGTTGATCAACAAAACGTCTTCAGTAGGTGAGGATCCAACGGGCTCAGTCGAGATGGTCATGACCAGCCCCCTAACACAGTGAAAGTATGAACACTGGGACAAGCTGCTATGATTGCATTACATTATTTTATATATTTTATTATTAGTAAACTTTCAGGCACGTGTAACACATTAAACGTGAGGGTGACAGCACATAGTGGCATACTGGGAGGAATGAGGGTGAGGGGGTTGCGAATGAACCTGTGATATTTCACACACACCCCTTCCCCCTTGGTATGTGCTTGTCTTCAGATGATGTTGCGTCCGCACGAGTCACGTAGCATCAGAGAATCTTACGCAGTTCCATTCTCAAAAAAATTATGTTCGCATTCTGCTAGGGTTCTTTCAAGTCAAGAAAGAACTATGTGTTACACATACAGTATATGCAGACTGTAGTGACGAATGAAAATTTAAGTCGAAGCCATGATTCGAATCCGGATTTCCTGCTCACTAGACAGGCGCGCTACTCACTGTTCTACCCTGGCGTAGTGGCTTTGGACAACTGCACGGACTACCCTAGCACGCCGCCATACTTAATGGAAATTCCTATTCACGTATCAGCCTACTTGCTATACCCCATAAGCTCGAACAGCATTGCAAAGGTTCAGCATCGAACGAAATGGGGTTCCTGCCTGAAACCCACGCATAGTTGTTTTTATCAAACGAAATTATATGGTCCCTGAGATCTTTCCTAGTCCCAGACATCTTTGATGTATATATGTAAACTGAAGCGACGAACTGAGATTTGTACCAAGGCCAGGAATCGAACCTCGGTTGGAATACCGGCCAAGGTATAAATCTTAAATCGTCGTTTCAGTCTACATACACACACCACAGACTTTTGAGAGTTCAAGAGGTCCCTGGAACCATACAGTTTCTATTAATTATATATTTCTGTGTTTCTTGTTCTATTAATCACAACACGGTAAAGTACACGCTAAACAACTGCGCAGTGCCCACGCAACAAACTCAAAAAATAATTTTCAAAGGAAAGAAATCCCTAACGTTTCAAACGCGTTTCTATTAACTATTTATCCTAAAAACTATTTTAAGTGACAATGAATACCTCTTTTCCCATGACGTACAGTCTGGTATCTGTGTTGTAATACAGTTGCTGGTGGAGAAGCATAAGATAAGAATACGTCAGAATAAATGGGGGAATACAGTTACTTCTCCCACCGAGTTCTTCCAAAGTATAAGGCGTTGTGATTAACGCGACAGTTATTTTTCATTTATGTGTCTTGAGTACGCTATACTCATTTGTAATCAGTTTCTTCTGATTACGTTACGTCATATTGGGTTACCGTAATTAACTTTGTAAGAAAATGCTCCAAAATAAACATTTGATGCTTCCCCTACTTAAATTTATCTACACTTCTTTGTCTAATGTACAAATTGATGTTGTAACCTCCCCACAAAAATTTTAGAAGATGGACAATATTTAATTAGAAATGCTAATGGACATTGTGCTAAGTGTAACCTCCCCACAATGAAATCTACTGACAATGACAATTAAACAAAAATTAGCAATCTGACTCAAATATAAGATCTTCACAAAAAAAAAGGTCTATTCAGTGATAAGAAAATTCAATTAAACCGAAATATCGGTCTTTGGCCCTGTGCAAATCAGAATTAAAGTCTTACCTCATTGTAACTGCTAGTCAAATTTCTGCTCTTATTCTTGCGCACGGCTTGGAGGAACTGCATTGCAAATAATAATATTCCTTTTTTCTGTGATTTTACTGAAATTTTTCTTTAAAAGAAGTGGAATGAAATGGGAAGTGCAACGAAATCGTTAGTTCAATAAAAAATAAAATTTTTTGAAAAATGCTTTTGAAAAAATAAAAATTATTATTGGGGCACTTGTTGGAGATTAATTACAATAAATAAACTTTACATTATCTGATCATTACCTTAATTAATATTATACCTCATTCAGCCTCTTGACCAGAATGCCGACAGACTACATCACACAACCGCACTGGGCTGCTACTACTGACCGACCGCTCTGCAAGACGACTACTACCGTACTCGACGCAACTGAACTGAGCTACTGACTGCGAACCGCTCGCAACAACTACTGACAGAGTACTGCTCTGCATAGCTACAACTAGCGAACTGCTCGCAACACTCGCGCGGTCAAGCGCATACTCTCTGGTCAGAGACGCTGCAATGCCTCGCCATCGCTGCTACGTTACATACGTGTTTCATAACCCTCCACTGGGGGGGGGGGGGGGCAAAAATTTGGCAGCGATGGTGAGTCATTTGGACTTGCCAAGCGCGGCAAAATTTTTCTTTAATTAATAAACTTCTACAATTTACAGAATATTTAGATGTAGTACATGAATTAAGTGTTGTGCACACGCACTAAGTACAAAATATATCAGACAAAGACAAAATGTGAGTACAAAACATAGTAACAAATCAGAAAAATGTATATACAAATTATTTTACAGATAACAAAGTGCACAGGCACTGAAAAAATTCTTTAGCATATTCATAACAAATAAACAGACTGGCAAAAAAATATTATGTTGACAAGTGACATGATTGCACATGCACTGCAGTTGAGAACATATCAGTAAATGATGAAATGTATATACAATTAGTAACAAATGACATAAGTGCATACGCATTGAAGTATTGAATATACAGAATAGTACAAATCATATTGAAAAATGAGAAAAGTGCACAGGCACTGAAGTTCAGTAGAAAATATATTAACACCTAACAGAAGTGCACATGCACTGTAGTTCGGAACATATCATCAAAAAATAAAAAATGTATATACAATATAAAAGACAAGAGTGTACATATACTGTACTTCAGAACAAATCGAAAAAAAAATGTCTTTAGCATTTTCGCAATAAATAAACATAATGGCAAAAAAAATCATGTCCAAAGTGCACACGCACTGAAAAAATGTCTTTAGCATTTTCACAACAAGTAAACATAGTGGCAAAACATCATGTCGACCAGTGACATAAGTGTACTCGCACTGGAGTTCATCGAATCGAAAAAAATGTATAACCCACGAACATAAATGATGTTACCAAAAAATTATTTTCCTTATGTGACAAGAATTAGGATAGGAAAGGGAAGGATTGCATCATGGTTGTAGCACTTTAGATTGCACACAGCTGTTCTGAAAGTCCATATCTTTCCACAGAAGTACAACACCAAGTGACACAACTTGAAGTTCTTTTCCCATCAGAATTTATCAGTGTAGCCAAGACACTGAACTGTCGTAGTAATGTTCCATGTTTTCACTTTGGCAGTACATTAGGTACACCAAACAGTGGGACCATAATAACGTCTTCATCGCTCACGGTGGTGGACAGCATGTCGTGTCAACACCACGCTCTTACAAGGCACACCAACGTAGAATTGGTGCAAAACCAAAGATAGTGCTCCATGATCACTAGGATAGACAGTACAAATGGACATTGCAGTAATTCAGGGTAGTTAGCTCATGAGGCGAAGGACATTAAGTCACATAATATTCACAATTACAGTCTTCGTTAGTAGTTTGTGGCATTCATAGCCCAGTTATTGAACATTTCTGCACCAAGTATGTAGTATTACAGAAAAATGTTCATTAATTGTTTTACATAGAATCAGTAGCCTTCTTTTACTTAGTTACAAAGTATAGCATGGTTAATTAATCATTTGTCATTCCAATATAGTAAGAATCATTAGCCTTCTCCTAATTACAAAGCATTATGAAACAATCGCATTCTTTTCCAGTTACAAAGTATGGCATAGTTAATTAATCATTTGTCATTTCAATATAGTATTAATCATTAGCCTTCTCCTAATTACAAAGCATTATTAAACAGTCGCATTCTTTCCCAGTTACAAAGCATAATTAAGAATCATTAGCCTTCTCCTAATTACAAAGCGTTATGAAACAATCGCATTCTTTTCCAGTTACGAAGTATGGCATAGTTAATTAATTATTTGTCGTTCCAACAGTAATAATCATTAGCCTTTTCCTAATTACAAAGCATTATTAAACAGTAATTAAGAATCATTATCCTTCTTCTAATTACAAAGCATAGCATCATTTGTCATTTCAATATAGTAAGAATCACATTCTTTTCCAGTTACAAAGCATAATTAAGAATCATTAGCCTTCTTCTAATTACAGTTAATTAATCATTTGTCATTCCAATATAGTAAGAATCATTAGCCTTCTCCTAATTACAAAGCATTATTAAACAATCACATTCTTTTCCAGTTACAAAGTATCAACATTGAAAACAAGAGCTAATTAATGGCATAATTAATAACAATTCGTTGAGTGACATTAATTATTGGCACTCAGTGGCCAGCAAGTATTGAATAGAATGAAAACATAGTTCATCATTCAGTATTATTCAGATCATTATGAAGTCATTATTAAAAATCAGCTAATTACAATCAAAGCATTAATAATCA
Organism: Schistocerca americana; assembly: GCF_021461395.2. Classification (NCBI taxonomy): domain Eukaryota; kingdom Metazoa; phylum Arthropoda; class Insecta; order Orthoptera; family Acrididae; genus Schistocerca; species Schistocerca americana. The sequence continues at coordinate 182,478,212 of NC_060125.1, read as the reverse complement.
CAGGCATTATAAGTAGTCTCATTACAATAAACAGTGGCAGTTATTAGCTAGTGACAAAGCATTATTTTAAATATATACTTTTTTTTTTGTCTCATTAAGAAGTCATTCCTGAAGTGACATACTATTCAGAGCTAATCAGCATTACTCAGAACTTTCTCAAACTGGTATCACTATTTGGGACTGGTAATACATTTTTTTTGTTAGCAATGCATTGCATTGGGATCGATAATTAATTGCTCAGGCATAACACTATTTGCTTTTGACCTATTGCTGCAAATGAGGATAGGTAACGTCACTCGTCATGAGTCAGCTGTAGCAAGATTATGTAAGAAGGCAGTGTATGTGATCACATTTATAAATGATAAACACAAATGGGTAAAAAATAAAATGCAAGTACTAGAACAGGTATAATAAGTAACAGGTTTAGTAAGTATCATGAAATGCTTCTCCTGAAAAAAATACAAAATGGGTTATTGACCTGAAAGAAGAAACGCACACTATGCTGAAAAGTAGTGAACTTCGAATTAACAGGTAGTGAAATGTGTATAAAAATGTGTTCCATAGCTGTCCTTTCCAAAAACTTTCCGTCATCCTACTATGCAATATAACACCTGCTGTCAAAACAAACTGCAACAAATACTTAAATAACTACATAGCCTAAATATAACTTCACCATTATCCTCATCTGTAAAGAAAAAACTTCATTATTCATTATCCATATTATCATAACTTCATTATTATCATCACCTGGAAAGAAAAACTTCATTATTCATAATACCATATCCTTCATCATTACTCATCAGTATTCATTATCATCTGCAAAAATATCACTTCATTACTCATTATACCACTATTCCTTATCTCTAGCATATTTCATCACTAAAACTAAGATGTGTAGTTCTGTCTGACAGCCTGCATCAATCACCTTGTATTCTGAAAGAAAAAAATTAGTTAAGACTGCTATTCTACGATGAGTATAGTATATTCTTGTTAATGCTTGTTAATCCTGATCCATTTACTCTTCCTCATAAAGTTATTGCATCTCCTTTCGTTTATTCCGTAGGTGAAATTCCCATTTCTGTTTAATTTATTTCTTACACGCATCATTTCTTTCTGAAATTGATGACAGAGATTAATGTCTTGCATTTAAATCATATACCCACTAAATAATGACTGGTTTATGGTGACACAATTAACCATACAGCCTAACATGACAGAAAACGTAATATGTCAAAGACATTGACAGTGTTCAAAGCCAAAATGTACAGAGAATATCACAATGCAGCAGCAAAATGTAAAACAGTCACGATCTTGAGGTGTCATAGGGCAACAAATGTCAAAGTCAACTGGTGCGTGTTACTATTTCACAGTGCATACAAACAAAACTGGAATACAATCATACACACAAAAAATGGAAAATGTGCACGGTCTGATGTGTAACGACAAGAAAAGCGACCTCCTAACCTTACCTTGCCGGGCACTTGCCAAGAAAAAATACGATAATCATCAGTAATTAGTCAGGTGAAATAATTGCATTAGTAAATGGCATCATAGTGTGTTGAATCATAAAGTGTCTTCACTCAATAAACGGTTTAATATTTGAGATATGGTGATTGCCTTTCGATTTTCTAGTTCTCAAAGTTTCGACGTGTACAACATTGGCGTGAGGGATGCTGCGAATCCGATATGGACCTGCGTATAGAAGTTCAAATTTACTGCACTTACCTTTTAATTTGCTGGATAAATAGTGTGTACGTACTAATATCTTCTGTCCAAAGAGAAAGTCTCGGCGTCTACAAACCTGTTTTTGCTGTCTTCTCCGGCGCTCTGCGGCACGTTTGATGTTGTTCAGCGCAATGTCAATTATTTCGTGGTGTCTTAGTCGACGACAGGTAGGGAAGTTTACTAATTCTTTAATTTTGTTTGGTGGTTCAACGTTTTTCAGTATAACAGACGGAGATAGCATAGTGGATTCATTTGGAATGGAATTAATTACATCTTGGAATGAGAGTATGTATGTATCCTAATCAATATGTCTTTTGTGGCAGTATATTCTACACAGCTTACCAATTTCTTTCATTAATCTTTCACAGGGGTTCGAAGAAGCATGGTACTTGGATTCATAGATCGGAGAAATGTTTCTGGCTCGTAACATGCGTGTCCATACGCTACTACGAAATTGAGACCCATTGTCAGAAATTACTTTCATCACATGCCCTACATGAAATAGAAAATGTTTTACAAATGCTTTCGAAACAGTTTTAGCAGTAGCTTTGCGTAGCGGAGTGAAAGTAACAAATTTTGAAGTGAGCTCAACAGCGACAAAGATGTAGCAAAAACCTCTGTTAGTTCTCGGAATCGGACCAAAAATGTCTACAGCGGCCATATGTCTTAATTTAACAGGTATAATGGGATATAAAGGAGGAATATGTGAAGTGGTGTCTGACTTAGCTTTCTGGCAAATTTTACAAGACGCTAAAACTCGTCGTATACGTTTCTCCATGTTGGCAAAATAACAGTTCTGTCTCAGTATAAGAAAACATTTTCGTGCTCCGTAATGTGCGTAACTTAGATGAGTGTACCAGATTAATTTGTTGACCAGTTCGTCAGGAATGCATAATAACCAATTGTTGCTGTCAGGATGAGAGCGGCGAAACAGAATGTCATTGCGTACAGTGTAATAGTTTCTAATCGTAACATTATTCTTATCTTGCCAAAGCTGTTTAATTTCTTTCCACACATTGTCTTTATTTTGCTCTTGTGCTATGTCCTGTAATGACGATGAAATAAAATTTTCAAATGCAACTTGCTGAATGTACATGACACTGAAATTTGTTTTGCAGAAGATGGTTGCTACGTCTTGCTGATTGTTGCTCAGAGAACGCGATAGTGCATCTGCTATAACATTTTGTGTGCCGGGAATGTGAACAATTGTAAAATTAAATTCCTGCAAATAAAGTTTCCATCTGCTTAATCTGTCGTGAGTGAATTTAGCCGAAAGTAAAAATTGTATTGCTCTGTGGTCTGTGTAAACGGTGGTATGTCTGCCATAAAGAAAGTGCCGAAATCTCGTAAAAGCCCATGCAACACATAATGTTTCCAATTCTGTAACGGAATAATTTCGCTCAGCAGGTGACAGAATGCGACTTGCAAATGCGATGTTTTTAATTACTATTGAACCTTCTTCAATTTCCTGGAAAATATGTACGCCTAAAGCGGTGTTGGAACTGTCAGTAGCAATGGAAAAATTTCTGGTAAGATCTGGGTGCGATAAAAGTGGAGCATTCAACAAAGCATGTTTCAAATAACATTCTCGTGAACAAAATTCTGCGTGTCAAAAGTAATGTTTGCGTTACTGTAATATGCAATCTGTGCTGTATCTGGTTAAAATCTATCGTACGTGTTATTATTTACGGGAGAATGTTGTGGCATATCCGCTATATGAACTGTTCTGTTATTTCTTACTGACGTGTTACGCTATGGATCACACCTATTGTCTGTTTCATTCATAAGAATATGCTGTTGCTGATCATTTTGTTGCTGGTAGGACCGACTGTTATTAAACGTACGCTGATAATTGTGCTCATCGTTTTTTTTACGTCTGTCATGATAGTAATTTCTGTACGGCGCATTGCGATAGGAATTGAAATGGTGTGTTGTCTGTACGTAGTTATTTCTTTGCTGCCATACGTTACTATTTGTTGGGGCTGGGACTATACGTGCACGCGGCGAAACATTAAAAGTTTGGTTGACCTTGTAGACTGCATTGTTGGTTAGGTATGCTAAGCGGCTGACTTTCATACTATTGTGGTGAAAAAGGTCTATTGTTACCAAAAAATGCGTTTGCTGTTAATTTTAATTTTACACATACTGATGATTACGATTCTATCTGTAATTAAAATTACGGCGGTAGTTGTCATTATGGGAGTGCCTACTGAAAATTGTCACAGTCGGTAAAAGTTTGTCACATCGGGTTTTCATTACTCGTTTCTTAATACTAGGTAGAGCAATAGTTAAAGAGCAGTTTGGATAGATATAAAGGATAGTAGAAGAGAAGGCAGCAGTGCAGAAAACTAAAGATGAAACAGCACTACTACAGCTCGGGGCCCTATGCTCGCTACGGCACATATTCATTAAAGCGTAATGAATCCCCTGAGGTCTATTACGCACTGCAAATAAATTTTAGCTTTTGCGTTGCACGCAATAGCGGTAAAAATCCAAAAATAAATCGCTGTATTCTTGCTAATTCTAGTTTCTGCATAATACGTAACGCTGATGAAAATACACTAGCAAATTGTCGCCTCTGGTTCAAAGCTAGTTTCTGCATTACAGGCAATAGCGGTGAAAGTACAAGAACAAATTGTCGTATATCGCTCAAAGCGTGTACCTGTGTTCTGTCATTATTAAATTCTTTACATTTTCTTGCGGATAAAAATTGCTCGTAATCTACGTACTCGTCATTGAATTTAAAAACACGTTCGGGTTTGTGTGTGAATCTGTTTGTTTGTGTCATTTCGTACTTCAAGTTACGTAACTTTTCAGATTTTAAGTCGCGTAGCTTTTCAGATTTTAATTCGCGTAGTCTCTGTAAATTGTTCACATTATACACGCTGCGTGACTCTGACAAATGCTCATAACGTGGCGGATTCTGTGACGTATTGGTGACTGAAATAGTTTTTAATTCTGTTACTTGAAAACTTTGGACATTTTGGTTGTTCTGTCGTTCACTTTTATTATTGACTTCCGTATTCGGAGTGTGTGAAACTTCCACTGACTCTAAATTACCTTCGTCGCGAATCTGTACTGCGTTTTTAGGGCATTGTTCAGTGATTGCATTAATTTCGTGTATCTGTGTTTCGTTTGCTGAACATTGTTCGGTGACTGCAATAATCCCGCCTTTATGTGATTCTGTTGTGTCTACACGTGTGCTACTTAATTCTTGTGCAACAGTGCCAACTTCTTCATTACTGTTATTAGCACAAGTCTTAGTATTCACACGTAATGGTTCTTTAATGTCCTGACATTGCCCGGTAACAGCTGTAATCTGCTCACTAACTTGTTTGTTCTGTTCTTTAAGGTCGTCTTGTTTTTCGCTTGTGAGTTCGAAACTTTTATCAATTGTTTCTCTAAGTTGTTTGAAATGGTTGTCGAAACTTTCATCAAGTTGTTGTTTGAGTTTTTCGTCATTATTGTCAAGTTTTTCATTTAAGTGTTTGTTATCTTCCCTATGTCGTCTGAAAATATTGTCTAATTTCTCACTTTGCTGTTGTAGCAATCTTGTCACAATTCGTACCAAGTCAGAACTAACGTATATACTATCTGTACTGTTTAGTGGTGGATCTGGAATTGTCTCGCTTTCCGTGACCATTTGGTCATTATGTAATTTACAAAAACGTTTATCAGTCGGATGTACATTGTCAGACACTGTTCCGGAATTAAATAAATCCGTCCTACTTTGTGTGATCTGTTCATTTTCATTAGACAAATTTGTCTGTTCGTCACGTGAATTTAGTAAATCGGTTGTGTTAGGCTGGGCAGCGCTCATTACAAGAGAGCGTCCCGCGTCATCGATTGTCGTCAAATCAACAGAGGACATAACCGAGTTCGTTTGTTCATCATTAAGACAAAAGTCATCATTAGTGGTTGTAATGCACTGATTGTTAGTGAACGCAGGATTGTCATCATTACGCTGCGTATCACAATTACTATCGGTCACGTTGTTTAAGTCGGTAATTTCATTCACAATACTTCGCGATACACTATTCACAGTCTTTCGCGGCATTTTTACAATAGTCACAATTATTCACAAAACAAATAAGCACAATGCAAAAGCAACACACAAATACAATAGAGCAAAGAATTGCCGTTGACCTGTAGAAAGAAAGTCACAAGTTAATAAAAGCATTGCGCCAAATCCTAATTATATTTAAGCAAATAAGAGCAGATATCTGACTGTTGTTCAAAAGATTCTCAACGAAATACGATCCTGGACTGGGTGTCGCCAAGTGTAACCTCCCCACAAAAATTTTAGAAGATGGACAATATTTAATTAGAAATGCTAATGGACATTGCGCTAAGTGTAACCACAATGAAATCTACTGACAATGACAATTAAACAAAAATTAGCAATCTGACTCAAATATAAGATCTTCACAACAACAAAAATTAAGGTCTATTCAGTGATAAGAAAATTCAATTAAACCGAAATATCGGTCTTTGGCCCTGTGCAAATCAGAATTAAAGTCTTACCTCATTGTAACTGCTAGTCAAATTTCTGCTCTTATTCTTGCGCACGGCTTGGAGGAACTGCATTGCAAATAATAATATTCCTTTTTTCTGTGATTTTACTGAAATTTTTCTTTAAAAGAAGTGGAATGAAATGGGAAGTGCAACGAAATCGTTAGTTCAATAAAAAATAAAATTTTTTGAAAAATGCTTTTGAAAAAATAAAAATTATTATTGGGGCACTTGTTGGAGATTAATTACAATAAATAAACTTTACATTATCTGATCATTACCTTAATTAATAATATACCTCATTCAGCCTCTTGACCAGAATGCCGACAGACTACATCACACAACCGCACTGGGCTGCTACTACTGACCGACCGCTCTGCAAGACGACTACTACCGTACTCGACGCAACTGAACTGAGCTACTGACTGCGAACCGCTCGCAACAACTACTGACAGAGTACTGCTCTGCATAGCGACAACTAGCGAACTGCTCGCAACACTCGCGCGGTCAAGCGCATACTCTCTGGTCAGAGACGCTGCAATGCCTCGCCATCGCTGCTACGTTACATACGTGTTTCAATGTTTATGTATAGAGATGGCAGTGAGATTATCGGACACTACGGACGATGACGTATAAGGTGTAGGGATTCCCGGAATGATCATTAAATATACAAACAAATGAAGGTGTGGTAAAGGATTTACTGCATTTTGCGTACCTTGAGGTGGCGGTATGTATACTGAACCGCCAAAACATTATGACCACTGCCTACCGCAACGATGGATGCCGCCTGGCGACGTTGCGGGCTCGTGACACAGTACAAAAAGTATGTAAGCGGGTCAGACATGGACGGGGGAACACCCTAGCCTATAAATGCTGGCTGCAAATGGGGAAATACATTGAGATAAGCGACTTTGACAAAGGACAGATTATTATTACGCAGAACCTGTGAACGAGGATGTCGAAAACGGCGAAACTCTTCGAATGTTCACTTCCTACTGTCGTGAGCATCTAATGAAAGAGATAGAAGAACAGTGAAACTACCACTAGACGCTAAATGGTTAGACGTCCACGACTCGTCACAGAACGTGGATTCGGAAGCTCGTCTGCTCTGTATAATAGGACTGATTGTGGTCTGTGGCATCTCTGCCGAAAGAGTACAATACAGGTGCACACACAAGTGTTTCGGAGCACACTATTCATCGTTCATTGTTGAACATGGAGCTCCGCAGCAGACCATCTCACTTGTTCACTTGTAGTCATTAACAGTTGCAGAGGGTACGGAACATTCGTCATTCGATCGTCGATCAATGGAAACGTTTCGGCTCTCTGGGTGAACTACATTTTTACTACATTAGGTCGATGGTCGTCTCCATAAACTCCGTCATCGGGGTGAACGTGTGCGAAACGCGCAGCTCGACTCGGACTCAGGCTGCTGGGAGCAGTATTATTCTATGGGAAACAATCTCTTGCACTTGCATGGGACCTGTGGTAGTAATTGAAGACGCGCTGAAAGCAGCGGACCAACTGCGTCGCTTAATGCTTGATGTCATCCCCCAGGGGACTACATCTTTTAGCACTATTATTGTTCGTATCTCGGAGCCAGAACCGTGCTGCAGTGGTCTGAGGAGCATTACAGTCAACTCACTTTGACGTATCGGAAGCCAAATTCGCTTGATGTAGGTGCTATGGGACCCATTTGTGTCGCTATCGGGCGAGGTCATCGTCTACCCAAATCGGCGGACTGTTATTTGCACGAATTAAATGACCTCTGCGTAGACATCTAATGCTACATACCCCCACAAATCTACCACCAAACCGTCGGATCCCTGTTACTTAGAATCAGTCATTTATTTCGTTCCAAAAATGGACAAACAAACTATTAAGGAGGTGCATTTTAAGCAGGTGGTCATAATGTTTTGGATCATCAATGTACAAAGCTGTCCCAGGGATATTTCATAGTCACTTAATTGCATATCGACACCTACACACATACTTACACACATACATACACTACTGCCGAATAGGCATTTTACAAAATGGAATGGCAATCTGTTGAAACTAGGCACAGACAGTAAGCCTGTCGATCGCGTCACGTCGCTCTTTTTAGTTCTCAGCACACAGTGAGCACATAAAGAACAACAGAGTCTCCCTCAAAGTGTGGGTGCCCGCTGCGTCGTTTCGCCTGATTTCATGCAAACCCACATAACGTATCTGTCATGAATTTCCTCCCTCATGATAGTTTTCGGCCGCAGACTGCAGGGGCAATGGCTGTGCTCACGTGAACCGCTGGCTATGAAGACGGCGTTTTGGCACAGACAACGAACTGCAGACCAGTTTAGAGAAGTGGGGGAAAGTGCCGGTGGCTGCCTTTTACATGCATCAAGCAAAAGTTTGGCGTCACCTCGTTCCGGGTGTTCCCAAACCTGTAAAGAAATTTGGAATACAGATCAACATAAACATCATTTCCATCCTCCTAATTGCTCATTACAAAACACACATAGCATGTTGTACCACCATATAGCGAGCCCTTCAGGGGTTGTGGTCCAGACTTCTGTACACACCCCTACCTCTGTTACCCAATAGTACGTCTACTTGCACTGATGCATGCCTGTATTCGTCGTGGCATACTATCCACAAGTTCATCAAAGGCACTGTTGGTACAGATTGTTCCACTCCTCAACGGCGATACAGCGTAGATCCCTCAGAGTGGTTCGTGTGTCACGTCATTCATTCATAAACAGCCGTTTTCAATATATCCCAGGCATGTTCGGTAGGGTTCATGTCTGGACAACATGCTGACCACTGTAGTCGAGCGATGTCGTTATCCTGAAGGAAGTCAATCACAAGATGTGCACGATGGGGGCGCGAATTGTCCACCATGAAGACGAATGACTCGTCAATATGCTGCCGATATGGTTGCACTATCCGTCGGACGACGGCATTCACATATCGTACAGCCGCTACGGCACCTTCCATGACCACGAGTGGCGTACGTCTGCCCCTCATAATGCTACCCCAAAACATCAGGAGAGCTCCACCTCGCTGCACTAGCTGGACAGTGTGTCTAAGGCGTTCAGCCTGAAAGGTTTGCCTCGAAACACGTCTCCGACGATTGTCTTGTTGAAGTCATATGCGACACTCATCGGAAAAGAGAACGTCATGTCAATCCTGAGCGGTCCATACGGCATGATGTTGGGGCCATCTGTACCACGCTGAATGGTGTCGTGGATGCAAAGATCGACCTCGCCATGGACGGCGGGAGTGAACTTGCGCAGCATGCAGCCTATTGCGCACAGTTTGAGTCCTAACACGACGTCCAGTGGCTGTACGAAAAGCATTATTCAACATGGTGGCGTTGCTGTCTGGTTTCTTCCAAGCCATAATCCGTAGATAGCGGTCATCCACTGCAGTAGTAGGCCTCGGGCGGACCGAGCGAGGCATGTCATCGACAGTCTTTGTCTCTCTGTATCTCCATCATGTCCTAACAACGTTGCTTTGGTTCACTCCGAGACGCCTGGACACTTCACTTGCTCAGAGCCCTTCCTGGCACAAAGTAACAATGCAGACGCGACTGAACCGCGGTATTGATCGTCTAGGCATGGTTTAACTGCAGACAACATGAACCGTGTTTCTCCTTCCTGGAGGAATGGATGGAACTGATCGGCTGTCGGCACCCGTCCCTCCAACAGGCGCTGCTCATGGATGGTTGTTGGCATCTTTGGGCGGGTTTAGTGACATATCTGAACAGTCAAAGGAACTGTGTCTGTGATACAATATCCATAGTCACCTTCAGGAGTTCTGGAAACTGCGGTGATGCAAAACTTTTTTGATGTATGTATGACGAGGGGAATTGAAAAGCTGATACAACGTTACGACAAATGTCCAAGAATTAGTGGTGACTATGTAGAGAGGTATCTGGAAGCTGTTGAAAGTAAAACATTTTTAATTTGCACAGTGGTTTCCATTTCGCTACAGGTCGGACCTTACTTTCCTAATACCCCTCGCAGAACCGCCGCGAGTGGGCCGGTAATGTTTCTACTCGGAAAACATATACCTTTAGTAAGTTATCTGTCCTTAGTAAGATGTAATTCCTTTAGTAATAATAAGTTAGTTCTTTTATGGAAGCATGAAGCTGGGGTGCAAAACAAGAAACAGTTGTACATCTGCGCATAAGCATACGAAGAAGAGTTGGTGGAACAACCGTTTAGGGCACTGGGAAACGGTATGCCTCAGGTTCTAGACTAGCACGGTTGGACATGGATGCCACGTCGTGTCACCCACATTATCGGACGATCGATATACAACTGGTCTGTAATCAGTCACCCTGATGGCGTGTGAGCATATACTCGATTGACGAATAAGGAGCAACTGCTTGAAATACATTGAAACTAATGCTTGAGATAACACTGTCTGCGTAAAATCCGAAATATGCATCTTACAGGTAACACTCTGAGAGCACCTTTTCCAGTGGAAAATTTCATATGAATCGAGTCATATGACATGAAAATGTTTGAAAGTGTGCTGACTTCAAGTACTTTGTTGAATCTGAGTCGGCATGAGAGTAGTGAATATCTGAAGATGTTTTCGACTGTTGAGTGAAACTAGCAATAAAGATATAATACGCGAAATGTGGCTGTGCATTAATTGCCGTCGGTCACCATGTCCCCGCAGATGATGCTTACGTTAGCGAAACGGAAACATTAGCTTACGAGGAAATATCTAACGTAACATCAGAAGCTGTGGCTTAGCCACAGCCTGGGGGATGTTTCCAGAATGAGAGTTTCACTCTGCAGCGGAGTGTGCGCTGATATGAAACTTCCTGGCAGATTAAAACTGTGTGCCCGACCGCGACTCGAACTCTGGACCTTTGCCTTTCGCCGGCAAGTGCTCTACCATCTGAGCTACCGAAGCACGACTCACGTCCGGTTCTCACAGCTTTACTTCTGCCAGTATCTCGTCTCCTACTTTGCAAAACTTCACAGAAGCTCTCTTGCGAACCTTGCAGAATTAGCACTCCTGGAAGAAAGGATACTGCGGAGACATGGCTTAGCCACAGCCTGGGGGATGTATCCAGAGTGAGATTTTCACTCTGCAGCGGAGTGTGCGCTGATATGAAACTTCCTGGCAGATTAAAACTGTGTGCCGGACCGAGACTCGAACTCGGGATCTTTGCCTTTCGCGAGAAAGTGCTCTACCAACTGAGCTACCCAAGCACGTCTCACGCCCTGTCCTCACAGCTTTACTTCCGCCACTACATCGCCTCCTACCTTCCAAACTTCACAGAAGCTCTCCTGCGAACCTAGCAGGAGAGCTTCTGTGAAGTTTGCAAAGTAGGAACCCAGGTACTGGTGGAAGTAAATCTGTGAGGACGGGGCATGAGTCGTGCTTGAGTAGCTCAGTTGGTAGAGCAGTAGCCCGCGAAGGGTAAAGGTGCCAAGTTCGAGTCTCGATCCGGCACGTAGTTTTAATCTGCCAGGAAGTTTTATATCAGCGCACACTCCGCTGCAGAGTGAAAATCTTATTCTGGATACAAGCATTATTGTGAAGATGAACAAATCAACATCAACAGAGAGAGAGTGGTAAATGGTGTTTTTGTTAACACTATTGAATGCTATTGCACCAATGGCCTACCGTTAAGGTACGAAGAAAAGCAGTTCGACCAGTTTTTGACCGTCAAAAATATCCCGTTACTGTCAACCTAACCAGTTGCAGTTATTGAAGACTATGAGGGTTGTAGCGATACACTTTACACTTAAGGGCTCCCCACACAAAGTAATCGCATACTGACAGATCAGGGTGGCCAGCTAGGGCTGCGACACGACTGGCCGCTGCTAACAACTCTGTCACACGTGGAGATTGCGTAAATGTGTTCCAAGATTCGGCCGACTATATGGCCAGTTCCTTCATCCTGTTGGAAGTAATTGTAGGTCTTTTACTGATCCGTTAATGTTGCCGCAGATGGTTTCAAAATGTTGGCTAAGTAACGCGTCGCCAAAGTCTGCATCTGATGGAATAAGATGGCGTCAATAGTGCGGCATGCAGACACTGCACGCCCAACCCCAAATTGAAATGTGGCACTTAGTGAAGGCAGGAAAAGGTGTGGACGGGACCTAATCAGTTACCGTTGGTTGCACAGTAAACAAGTGCACTTTAATTAAGGAAATAATTTTTTAAAAACATTTTAAAAAAACTGACTGTAACACAAGCCACACTGACGGATGAAGGTATTATTACGAAAGAATTCAAAATGACTTGTCGGCTGAAGGCCACAAGCAATACTTCAGAACAATTAATGGCTGAAGGCCTGAATTACAAATGAGGAAGTCAATTACACCATAAAAAGGCCAAAATAATTTTTAAAAGAACGATTAAAAAATTGACTGGAACATCAGCTACACTGACGGCTGAAGGCCTTATTACGAAAGAATTCAAAATTATTAGTCTGCTGAAGACCACAAGCAATAGGAATAATTTTAACAAAATATTATTTTTAGACAGTTGACACAATCAGACCAAATAAAGAAGGAAGTGATCCACAGACAGTGCTCCAAGGATGGACCTGAGATAAGTCCCTACAGCTGCGTAAGCGGTGAGACAGACAGCCCAATGTTACACTCATTTAAGGATGGAAACTCAAACCAGTCAAAGTTCAAACGCGGGACCAACACTCTGCTTAATGTACCTAACGTCCGATGCCCAATACAACGATGGAATAACCCATGCCAGGCAGAAGAGTGGATTACACTCTTGCACTGTAGGTGCATTGTATCCAAAACTGATGAGAACGTTATTTAGTAGAGATTTATTCACTCTCCTGACCCGGGAGGCGGCTGTTGTAGTTCGTCTAGAGGACCTCGTGGTGCATTACTGATGCTGTGTCTCTCTCACGTGGCCTTGTGTGGTATTGCACGAAATTCTATTTTGTTAATAAGGGTATCATGGATTTTCTTTGTATTTATATTAATGTATACCCCTACATCATGTAAGAAAGCCATGTTGCGCGTTAATTTAATTGTTGCTTAAAAAAAGAAGTGAGTTAAAAGAAAGAGTTTCATTTTTCTAATTTCAAATTGTTATTGAGAGTTCAGTTGTTTTGTGTTCAGCTGCGTTTGCAGAAAATAAGGGTTAAGTATAATCACTGTAACACAGACAGAATATGTTTAATGATACCTTATCTCTGACAGAAACTGAAACGTTCCTGGAGAGCCAAAGAAACTTGTATACCTGCCTAATTTCGTTTACTTCTTCTCCAATGTTCTATTTACCGATGAATGTTCCTTCTCAAACGAGGGACAGATATATACAAGGAACATGCATTATTGGTCCAGCGACAACGCACGTTGGCTTAGACATCTGGAACATCAGCGTCAACGAAGATTTAACGTCTGGTGTGGGATGCTTGGTACTCTTACAATTATTGGCCCTTACTTCATAAGTGGTAGGCTAAACGGCACAGCGTATGCCAACTTTCACGGACAAATTACTCTTCCTCCTCATCTGGATGAAGTGCCGCTAAGAACCAGAAAGCTTATGTGGTATCAACACGATAGAGGTCCAGCACATAATGCCTTGCGTGCACGTCGTGTTTTCAACGGAAGGTAACCTACCAGATGGATTGCTCCAGGAGGAACAGGTACTTGGCCTGTTAGGTTTCCTGATTTAAATCCTCTGGACTTTTTTCTTTGGGGATGCATTAAAGACGTTGTCTATCGAAAAATTCCAACAACTCCAGAGGACATGCAGGAACGTATCGTGCTTGCTTGTACTTCTCTTCAGCAGGCAACACTGGAAGCAGTATATGATTCTTTCATTCAATGACTGCACCGGTGTATTATCGTCCAGGATCACTACTTTGAGCATCATTGAATGTTATAGTCCTGGGCAGTGGTACAAAAGCGTCAAAGTCACTTTTGTTTTATGTTTTTACTTGGTTTTCACGAGTTTGTGGTCCCGGGCTCAAAGTCATTGCTGTGATATGTAATTAATAACGTTCTGTTTCAGTGAATGGTACACTGTGATACATTTTTGAATTGGTCTTTAGGAGAAGAAATAAATTACCGAATAAAAAATACAGGGTGCCATTTTAAAAAGTCATACTGCTGTTCATATCTTAGTACCCAAAAAAAAAAAAAAAAAAAAAAAAAAAGGAAGCTACAACGAAGGGAATCATGCTGCATGCTGTCTGCTAAAGAACATTTAATGAGTGTTTTCGTCTTGAGTCTTTTCTTAGAATTTGTTTTACGTTATTTACATGAATCTAAATGGATGTTGGATACTGGTGAAATGAGAATAGCTACATATTTTAATTGATGGTAAAGAATGTCCACATTGGTTACATGAATATTATAGGCGTAAAGTGTCTTAATTATTTATCGTTATATGGAGTGATATTGTATTGAAGCTTAACTGTTTTTTTAGTGAGGGGAAATGATAAGAGTTAGCTGAGGCTGGCGTGTTCGTATGCCATGAACTTTGGTTTGGTGTTAGCATGTGGATGCATTAGTTAATTGGATATAAAGGAATTTAAATGTACTACACTATCTATGTATGCACGTAACTGGTAGTGCTGGAGTGTGGAGAGTACTGAAAGCCTAAGACTTGTGTGGGCGGTGTTCAACGAGTAACTATAATATAAAACGAAGAAATGTTTACAGCTGCGTATGGAAGATGATTTTAAGTGTATAAATCTTACATGCAACCTAAAACGTGCTGGGGTGATGATAGCTCAACTACAGTTTTGTACGATTATTTGATACAGAACGATGACCTTATCGATGTAAGATTATTTTCAGAGATTATTAGGATGTAATAAATGCTGTTGTAGACATTAGGTAACCTAAGTACTGAAGCAATACGATGAACGAAGATTTTCTCTGTTATGAATGTATAGTCATGCAAAACGAAACAAAGCGTAATTTAGTGGGATGATAAGAAAATACTGTTTAGCAGTAAGACACAAGATGGATTAATGAGTGTATCAATTGAAGAAATTCACGCTTACTACTAGTATGAGATATTAAAATAATTCTGACTAGATGCTGCGTGACTGATTAACACCATACTTACCGGGGTAACCTGTATTTACAGTCTAGTGAGGTATGGGAAGGAGGTGCATTTATGATTACTCTATATAATTAATTTAATTATTATATTGTCAGTATTATTTTACATTATCAAGGTGGGAGAGGTATACTGTTGGTTCGCCTATAGCGTCCTTTCTGATTTATTGGCATTCTTTAGTGCTCTGGAGTTATTCATCAGGAAGGGTAACTCGGCATGGGAGCTATTAATTGACACTACGAACTAGACGGGGAGAGTAATTTCTGAACTAGACAGCCCAGTCATTAACTTGTGCTTTATTCCGGTAAAAGCGGGTGTTTAAATATCGGTCATCTTTAATTCTAACGCGGATAGTTCACGCGGAATCGATATCTTGGAATGATAAATTATAAGGGCATCTGAGAAGGAGTAATTACTGTCTGAAATTGGGACTGTGTATGTATTAATGAGAACTGTAAACTGTTAGAGAAGAATTAGTATAATTTATTGGGGCGACGCTGCAGCTAAAAGATCAGAGACTGATCGGTAACAGCAGGTGGTGTTAAGCTGCCACCAAAGAATCATGGCGCAGAAAATTATTAACAACAAGTTTCAAATGGAACTGCTGTTTTGTAATAATACCTTCGTGCATTGCTATTGATTCATTCAGAGCTGAAAAGACTAGATCTTTTTTTGGTGAGGTATTAAATCATTATAAAGGCTAACTAGTGACTTGACGTGGCTCTTGTCTGTATAAATTTGGTCATAATATAATGGCGTGGTTTTAAGTGCTCCTGTAAGTGATTTAATGTATTAGTTTTTAACGGTTTGGCACGGTTGCTAGTATTTATGATTGAATTTTGGTGTTGGACTGAGTAAAGTTATTTCTGCACAGAGCATAAGCTGTGTACTTCCATAAATAACGGTTCCTTTATTCGACGCATGTGTGCTGCACTGGGAAAGCGGTGATTTCGCAACAGACATGCAACATTATTCTTATTTATTTACTTCTCAAGTAAAGACCGGCTGCATGTTACTATATTGCAGGTCGCACATTGTGTGATTTTACGTGTTGTGTCATACAAATTTAGTTTCAGTACTAGTACATTTTTTTGTTGATAGTTTTGCAAATGGATATACAAATGCATATATAAAATTTAGTATGATTTTGTTGCTAATTTAGATAATCATAATAAATAAGATACATAATTGGTTGTGGATCTATTTTATATTGAAATTAAAAGTGTATTTAATGGAAGAAACAACAGAGGCAGATTTGACTTAAATATGAAGTGACAGTTCTTCCCTTTACACCTTCTACTTGTATGTGTACGCCAGTTACATATGTTGTCTCGACAGTGGTAATACTTAATTTAATGTATTGATTAGTTGACTTGGAACATTCAAGTTCGTCCTCAGGAGTCTCTGTGCAGTCAGAAATGGCAAAGTAAGGCCCGAATAATATCGTGCAAGCGGGGTAGCAGTGAACTTTAACCCCTGCACTGCGCTCGCTCGGTTGAAGAGTGACTAATGTCATGGATATAGGTGATATACATAAAACTTCATCGATTTTCTTGGAAATTAGGGGCCATTGCCTGAAAAGTCCCTAACTAGTTAATCAGGATAAGTTCCCCTGCAACACACCTAACACCCATCGGAATCCGTCTAACGCTTCCTTTGTCAGCTGAGTACTTGCAGAAGTCTCTGTAAAGGAAGATATTTAAAGTACTCAACAAAAATGCGCGTGTTGCACAAAGAATTTTGCCGATCTTTAAGGGTCTCGGAAGGACTCCTTCCCGTTTCATTCACCAACGTGTCAATGTTGAACCACCCCGTGATGACGTCACAGTAAATCTCGAAAACCAGGGATGAAGAAGCGTAGGTACGCTTTGCTACTTCAGAGCACATTATAATTTCGTTGAATGGTTTTGAACGATTCCTGCTGGTGCCACATTGTGTACCAGAACAAAAACTGCGGTCGCACAACACTCCAAAGGCCTCACATCAAGTTCACGGGCATTGCTGCCCCACATTGTCCTTATAGAAGAGTAAATCGTCCATAGGGTTTAAGCAGTTTCGAACGATGTCAAGAACGACATCCTGTTGCTCATCCTATTGCAAAATGTCGGTTTAGACAGTGAAATGTGTGATAACAAGGGAAGGTGTGTTTCCAGGCACTGTTTTCAGGTACTGCCACCTCCTAAATCGTGTCGTGAGCGGCAGTGCATCTTAAATGTATTCCCAGGCTACACAGAAGAAAAACGCTTCTTTACAACGCGTGGCATCACTGATCTAACCTCCATCACTGAGGTGACAAAAGAAAGGGCGTAATGTGGGTGTCGCGGATCTAACCTCCGTCACAGAGGTGCTAAAAGAAAGGGCGAAATGTGGGTATCGCGGATCTAACGTCCGTCACAGAGGTGCCAAAAGAAAGGGCGAAATGTGGGCAAAAGCAGGTGTAACGACCTTTCCATCGTGTGACTTCGGTTGAGAAAATTAGGTTTTGCTGTAGTGTCATGTTACTCTCTAGACTCCAGTATTCTGAAAACCCAAGTTATCCTTCATCGAGCCGAGATGAACAGTGGTCTTTGTACGTGGCCGAGAGTTTACTGAAACATAGTATTCGTTTAGAATAATTTACATGAAGTGTTGTCCACATATTGGAGCAACACCTTGGACTGGAACAGAGTTCGTTTTCCTCTTTATTTTGTGAGTGATCACGTTCACTCCTCGTAAAGGTTGTCCAGATCTGATGTGATATCTTGGCTTTACACCCAAATTTTGAGTGTCCCAGCTTTTTGCAAGGCTGCTGTTGTAACACGCAATATGTTTCCGGAGTACCAACGTTCGAAGAACGCTCATAGTTTGTGAAGGGTGGTGACTGCTATCCGCCTGCAAATATGGGTCTATATGTGTAAGCTCATAGCAAACAGAATGTAGCTCAGTTGGTAGGGCACTTTCTCGCGAAAGGCAAAGATCCCGAGTTCGAGTCTCTGTCCGGCACACAGTTTCAATCTGCCAGGAAGTTTCATATCAGCGCACACTCCGCTGCAGAGTGAAAATCTCACTCTGGAAACATCCCCCAGGCTGTGGCTAAGCCATGTCTCCGCAGTATCCTTTCTTCCAGGAGTGCTAATTCTGCAAGGTTCGCAAGAGAGCTTCTGTGAAGTTTTGCAAAGTAGGAGACGAGATACTGGCAGAAGTAAAGCTGTGAGGACCGGACGTGAGTCGTGCTTCGGTAGCTCAGATGGTAGAGCACTTGCCGGCGAAAGGCAAAGGTCCAGAGTTCGAGTCGCGGTCGGGCACACAGTTTTAATCTGCCAGGAAGTTTCATATCAGCGCACACTCCGCTGCTGAGTGAAACTCTCGTTCTGGAAACATCCCCCAGGCTGTGGCTAAGCCACAGCTTCTGATGTTACGTTAGATATTTCCTCGTAAGCTAATGTTTCCGTTTCGCTAACGTAAGCATCATCTGCGGGGACATGGTGACCGACGGCAATTAATGCACAGCCACAGTTCGCGTGTTATATCTTTATTGCTAGTTTCACTCAACAGTCGAAAACATCTTTAGATATTCGCTACTCTGATGCCGACTCAGATTCAACTAAGTATTAGAAGTCAGCACACTTTCAAACATTTTCATGTCATATGACTCGATTCATATGAAATTTTCCTCTGGGAAAGGTGCTCTCAGAGTGTGACCTGTAAGATGCATATTTCGGATTTTACGCAGACAGTGTTATCTCAAGCATTAGTTTCAATGTATTTCAAGCAGTTGCTCCTTATTCGTCAATCGAGTATATGCTCACACGCCAAAAGTCGTGACATCTCTTCCTCACATCATGCGACTACAAGCCCAAAACGTCACTTAATACTCATTACAAAGGGAGACCTTCAAGAATTACATAATGATGATAATTAGAAAGCAAATCCAACTGACATCCTAAATGGCATGAAGACCTACAAAAATTGGTACATATTAGGAAGAAACAGAAGGCGAACAGTGTCTCTCCCTGTTAGAGAAATAGTAACTAATCATATCAGGAAGATTTTACAGAAACATAACGAGACACCGGTTCGTAGACGAACAAAGAATGTACGTGGAGCCATCCGATCTGTAAAGGATTAACGCCATCGTTTGTATGGATGAGGAGTATATAAAATGTAATGCACTTGTAGGAAGCTGTACACGGGATCATCCAGGAGAGGCATATATTCAAGGCTGAAGGAACGTAAAAGGTAATGCCGACTAGGAAGAAATAGAAATATGAACTGAAACAGAGCATAATATTCACTCAGCAAATCATGAATTCACGTCTTCCGAAAGCGAAATTTTACCTACGTCAAATTATTATCCACGGATATATCGCCATCAAAATACATAAACATATGGATAATTTTAACAGAAGAGAAGCTACAAAACTTAGTGATACATGGATAGTAGCCGTACACGATCGAAAGATGGTTTGATCTCTAACAAGGACTATCTCTGTCGATCAGTAGTAAACTTCTTCCGCATCCGTTTATCATAGTACTTATGTCGCTCCCCCGTATCAGATAGACTCAGCGGAACCAGGAGCACCTCTGAAGATGTCCCACTCAGCTCTGGTCGACACGTCAGGAACTAAAATGTCCCATGGATCACGTTTATACTACCGGGAAGGTCCACTACCAGTTAATAATTGCAGGCTGGTCTATTTACTTGCACAAAGTCAGTATTTCGCTCAAGATGTTATCATGATACCCGTTCAGATCAAATTTCTTTGAAGGATAGGTGAAAGTATGTTATTATTAGTACGTATTTCATAGGAAGTGAATATTCAGGTGAAGGATAAGAGAATCGTGCGTCATGTGTGGCTACACCAGAATGGAGCCGCATCACGTAATTCAACTCTACAGTTTCGAGGCTATTGGATTGGGCATGGCTAAGAAACTACACCAACCCCATTGAAATACTGCCATGAAACCGGGACCTCCAATATACGATGTACTACGTCTCATGTTTCTCGTTTCAGGGGGCTCTAGTTTCCTA
The DNA here is from genome assembly GCF_021461395.2 of Schistocerca americana. Lineage (NCBI taxonomy): Eukaryota > Metazoa > Arthropoda > Insecta > Orthoptera > Acrididae > Schistocerca > Schistocerca americana. Next base: position 182,457,904 of record NC_060125.1, on the reverse strand, counting down.
TTCTGCATTATGGCAATCGGACTTCCTTGGAGATTAATTAAAGTTTTACGTCTCGCCTCGTTGCCTTAGATTTCTTCTTGGCAGGAAACATCCTGACAGACTTCGCTCTTTGCTGGCGCTTAAATTTCAGGACTACATAATTGCGTTTATTTCGTGATTCGTCATGTTAGGCAATGACAAACAAAAGAACTTTATGCAATCACCTGGCTTATATGAAGTACTAAATTAGCTTTTTCACAATAATAACAAGTCCCCTATCACTACTACACAAAAATACGTTCGTCTAGTACAACAACTAGAATGCGAGAGGGAACAAGTGATGTGCAAGAATCTTCATTTGTTTATAAAACATACTGAGAAGCAATTTTTTTTAACACATGAAGTTAATATCGGAGCTGAAGGCTGCTCCACTCACGTCTTTGAATCTTTTCTAGGATTAAAAATATCCACCACCTGGGGAGTATTGAAGTGAGTTGTGGCTCGACGTCGGTACGAAACTAGTGGACGATTGTGCAGAAGTGTTGAGGAAGCCTTTTGGGACCTAAATCCTGAGATGTTCTTAAAAATGTCAAGTAGGACAGTGAGACGCGTAGATCCCTCGTGTGGTCCTTATGCAGACGCACACAACGTACTCTTTAACCTGGGGGACCTCGCAGCCACTCTGTACACTACCTGCTGGCTCAGTTCCGGACATTGCTGTATTTACAAGCAGAGAGGACTGCTATACTGTAGAAGATGACTGAGTAGGGGTACACTGGTGGAGGCCATTATTTGTTCTCGAGGCAAAGCGTTTCAGCAAAATGTTTGTCTTGGCCGGCAGGGCCGGGACGGCGTTGCATGCGGGCCCTGGGCATTAGTGGGTGTAGCGGGACTGACCGGAGCAGGGAGGCGGCCGGGCCGCCGGTAGTGCTCGCTTTTTCCCGGCACTCGGCGCGGGGCGGGCAGAGGTCCACTTCCGTGGAATGGCGGGGCGGCCCGCTCTCTGCAGAGGAGAGGAGAGCAATATTTGCGCTGTCCTCCAGCTGCAGCCCCGGGGCGGCCGCGGCCGCGCTCCTCCCGGGGACACTGTGCGGGATGGGCGGCGGCGACCCGGGCGGCTGAAAGCCTGCGCGCCCCGTCCACAGAGCGGCACGTCAGCATCTAGCGCGTGGCGCGGCACGTCGACTCCCGCAACAGAGTAGCGGAACAGAGCGGGTATTAGTGTACTAGTGCCCAGCTCGCAACTGCATACACTATAGCAGACACTTGACGCAAGACCATTTTTGCATCTTATAAGGGAAGGTTAGCTTCAGGAGTGGGGTTAATATTAAGGGTGAGCAACTGTCAATGATGACACTGCTATCTTTACTGAAATCGAGGAGCAATTACAGGATATAACGGACGCAGCAAAAAATCTACTGAGCACAGAATATGGACTGAGAATAAGTCGAAGAAAAATGAAAGTACCAGGAGCGTTCAATAAGTGATACAACACACTTTTTTTTGGGCCAGTTTTGGTAAAATAATGTGGAATTTACTGTGGGACATCATGTTCTCATAAGTTGAGTTGCTATATACACTACTGGGCATTAAAATGGCTACACCAAGAATAAATACAGATGATAAACGGGTATTCATTGCACAAATATACTATACTAGAACTGACATGTGATTACATTTGCACGCAATTTGTGTGCATAGATCCTGAAAAATCAGTACCCAGAACAACCACATCTGGTCGTAATAACGGCCTTAATACGCCTGTGCATTGAGTCAAACAGAGCTTGCATGGCATGTACAGGTACAGCTGCCCATGCAGCTTCAACACGATACCACAGCTTGCCAAGAGTAGTGACTGGCGTATTGTGACGAGCCAGTTGCTCGGCCACCATTGACCAGACGTTTTCGGTTGATGAGAGATCTGGAGAATGTGCTGGCCAGGGCAGCAGTCGAACATTTTCTACATCCAGAAAGGCCCGTACAGTACCTGCAACATGCGGTCGTGCATTATCCTGCTGAAATGTAGGGTTTCGCAGGGATCGAATGAAGGCTAGAGCCACAGGTCGTAACACATCTTAAATGTAACGTCCACTATTCAATGTGCCATCAATGCGAACAAGAGGTGACCGAGACGTGTAACCAATGGCACCTCATACGATCACGCCGGGTGATACGCCAGTATGGCGATGACGAATAGCCGGCCGGAATGGACGAGCAGTTCCAGGCGCTACAGTCTGGGACCGCGCGACCGCTACGGTCGCAGGTTCGAATCCTGCCTTGGTTATGGATGTGTGTGATGTCCTTAGGTTAGTTAGGTTTAAGTAGTTCTAATTTCTAGAGGACTGATGACCTCAGAAGTGCTCAGAGCCATTTTTTGATGAAGAATACACGCTTCCAATGTGCGTTCACCACGATGTCGCCAAACACGGATGCGACCATCATGACGCTGTAAACAGAACCTGGATTCATCCGAAAAGATGACGTTTTGCCATTCGTGCGCCCAGGTTCGTGGTTGAGTACACCATCGCAGGCGCACATCTGTGATGCAGCGTCAAGGGTAGCCGCTGCCATGGTCTCCGAGCTGATGGGCCATGCTGCTGCAATAGTCGTCGAACAGTTCGTGCAGATAGTTGTTGTCTTGCAAACGCCCCCATCTGTTGACTCAGGGATCGAGGCCGGGCTGCACGATCTGGCTGCCATCTCGACCGCTAGTGATACGAGGCCGTTGGGATCCAGCACGGCGTTCCGTATTACCCTCCTGAACCCACCAATTCCGTATTCTGCTAACAGTCATTGGATCTCGACCAACGCGAGCAGCAGTGTCGCGATACGATAAACCACAATCGCGATAGGCAACAATCTGATCTTGATCAAAGTCGGAAACGTGATGGTACGCATTTCCCTCCTTAGACGAGGCATCACATCAACGTTTCACCAGGCAACGCCGGTCAACTGATGTTTCTGTAAGAGAAATCGGTTGGAAATTTTCTTCATGTCAGCACGTTGTAGGTGTCGTCACCGGTGCCAACCTTGTGTGAATGCTCTGAGAAGCTAACCATTTGCATGTCACAGCATCTTCTTCCTGTTGGTTAAACTTCGCGTCTGTAGCACGTCATCTTCGTGGTGTAGCTATTTTAATGGCTAGTAGTGTAGATAATCGATTTACATATATCTGATTAGTCGCAGTAAACATTTGAAATTACCAGAAAAACTAGAAAGCAACAATGGTTACAGCGCGTTTGTGAGCCAGGGGCAAGACGTACAAAGATTGTCTGCATACACTGTGTCATCAGAAGTATCGGGACACCTCCCAAAACATGCGATTTTCATAGTAGGTGTATTGTGCTGGCACCTACTGCCAGGTACTTCATACACTCCTGGAAATGGAAAAAAGAACACATTGACACCGGTGTGTCAGACCCACCATTCTTGCTCCGGACACTGCGAGAGGGCTGTACAAGCAATGATCACACGCACGGCACAGCGGACACACCAGGAACCGCGGTGTTGGCCGTCGAATGGCGCTAGCTGCGCAGCATTTGTGCACCGCCGCCGTCAGTGTCAGCCAGTTTGCCGTGGCATACGGAGCTCCATCGCAATCTTTAACACTGTTAGCATGCCGCGACAGCGTGGACGTGAACCGTATGTGCAGTTGACGGACTTTGAGCGAGGGCGTATAGTGGGCATGCGGGAGGCCGGGTGGACGTACCGCCGAATTGCTCAACACGTGGGGCGTGAGGTCTCCACAGTACATCGATGTTGTCGCCAGTGGTCGGCGGAAGGTGCACGTGCCCGTCAACCTGGGACCGGACCGCAGCGACGCACGGATGCACGCCAAGACCGTAGGATCCTACACAGTGCCGTAGGGGACCACACCGCCACTTCCCAGCAAATTTGGGACACTGTTGCTCCTGGGGTATCGGCGAGGACCATTCGCAACCGTTTCCATGAAGCTGGGCTACGGTCCCGCACACCGTTAGGCCGTCTTCCGCTCACGCCCCAACATCGTGCGGCCCGCCTCCATTGGTGTCGCGACAGGCGTGAATGGAGGGACGAATGGAGACGTGTCGTCTTCAGCGATGAGAGTCGCTTCTGCCTTGGTGCCAATGATGGTCGTATGCGTGTTTGGCGCCGTGCAGGTGAGCGCCACAATCAGGACTGCATACGACCGAGGCACACAGGGCCAACACCCGGCATCATTGTGTGGGGAGCGATCTCCTACACTGGCCGTACACCACTGGTGATCGTCGAGGGGACACTGAATAGTGCACGGTACATCCAAACCGTCATCGAACCCATCGTTCTACCATTCCTAGACCGGCAAAGGAACTTGCTGTTCCAACAGGACAATGCACGGGCGCATGTATCCCGTGCCACCCAACGTGCTCTAGAAGGTGTAAGTCAACTACCCTGGCCAGCAAGATCTCCGGATCTGTCCCCCATTGAGCGTGTTTGGGACTGGATGAAGCGTCGTCTCACGCGGTCTACACGTCCAGCACGAACGCTGGTCCAACTGAGGCGCCAGGTGGAAATGGCATGGCAAGCCGTTCCACAGGACTACATCCAGCATCTCTACGATCGTCTCTATGGGAGAATAGCAGTCTGCATTGCTGCGAAAGGTGGATATACCCTGTACTAGTGCCGACATTGTGCATGCTCTGTTGCCTGTGTCTATGTGCCTGTGGTTCTGTCAGTGTGATCATGTGATGTATCTGACCCCAGGAATGTGTCAATAAAGTTTCCCCTTCCTGGGACAATGAATTCACGGTGTTCTTATTTCATTTTCCAGGAGTGTATAATAATATAAATAACTAGCAATGGGTCAACAAACTGATCGCAAAGGGATCGCAGATACTAATAACATCTCAACTGGTAAAAGTCTCTTTACGCAATGAGACTGATTCGTGACAACCTCTCGGGGAACATAAACGTTATTGTAATAGATCATTCTGCAAGGCGATATAATTATAAACTGATTTCAAGTTATCTATCATGCAAGAGGTCAGTAGGTAAAGTACTTGTATATAATTTACCATAGCTAGAAAAGAGCTGGGGCCCTTACAAAAATACGTGTTTAAATTCATTTGAGAGCATTTCAGTTCGTAAACCTGTGGTTCTATTTTCCGGCTTCTGTGCCTTAATCTGTAAAAATGGAAACAAAATAGCATCGCTTTGTTGTCCGTCTGTTGGTCTGTCCGACTGTTAAGAAACCTGTTCCTCTGGAATGGGCACACGTATCAGGTTCAGGTTTATGTCACGTATTAAGGACTATGGTCCCTTGGAGACTTGAAATTTCCAACTTTAAGTAAACGCAGTCAAAGATGCGACCATTTGTGTTACATATTTTAATAGCCGAAAACTCGCTCGTCAAATCCTATAGGGTGTTTCTCGTTGACATAGAAGCTTGAAATTTGGCAACTAGCGAAGTTTCACAGTACAATTAAGAGGAAAAAATCCAAAAATTATTAATTTGTAACAATGTCAGATAAAAAATTATTTTTTGTGATCATTTATCCGTCTGTCAGTCTGTTTAGACTCCTTTTTTGCTGAAGCAGATTTGTGTATCAAGTCCAGATTGACATCACCCACTAAAGTCTATGTCACTTGGCGGTGTAAACGTTCAAGATTCTAAGTCACCGCCATCAAAAGATTCGGTCACTTATGTCACCTATTTTGATACTAGAAAAATCACACATCAAAACCTGCAGGGTACTCTTTGTTTACACAGAACATTAAATTCGGGAGGAAGCAAGATTTATCGTAACAGCAACGTAAAAACTATGAAAATTACTAAAGTGTAATTACATCACACAAAAAATATATTTTGCCACTTGAATTTACATTACAGTCAGTGCTTAACAGATGAACATTATTGCATGAAATCATAAAATGTAAGTTCTAGTCATCTATTATTAAGTAACTTCTCTGTCTACGCATATAAACTGAAGTCTGGGTGTCTGGGCTAGCCTGAGGCACTACTGCAGAGATTTGGACGTAGTCTTCAAATTTCTGGGAACAATATCGCGCCAATATCGATACTGATAACAGGCAAAAATCGTTGAGATTCTCGATTCCCAGAATACATGAATTAAGATTGTATGGAAACCTCACTGGGCGAGTCCTACTACTACCTGGCCAATTTTTCTTATGGTCGCTCCACAGTACCATCTTGCTTTTACATACCAAGCACTTTTTTAACCCATTTCTACGTATACTACCTTAGACAAGTGAGAAAGGACTAGTTACTCTCTCACCAATTTCTTGTATAAGAAAATTATTAAAGATTTTGTTACAACCTTATACACCTTCAGTGAGACTCTTGAAAGTTACTGGCCGGAGCAGACATTGATGGAGCCTGGTAGAGTGCTAAAAGCATAAAGTATTTTTATGGTTCTAAGTTCGTAGAAATTGCATGTTTGGAAGTTTACATCATTACCTTTCACAAGCAACGCACATTCACTGCCAAGTAAACAATTACAAACCTTAAACATCGACAGCTCTACAGCATGAGCACTCCAATATCTGCAGATAACATACTCATTGTTAATTCCAATGACAAGACTCTTAATCTATGAAGTAACGCCACGTTCTATTAATGAGACAAATCATTAATTTATACCTTCTATTGTAATAAACCAGGATAGAAAGAGCCTCACGTAGAAGAAAAATATTATTAGCGCAAAACATTTCAAGACGCCAAAGTTTTTCTAGTGACAGATGATTTTGCTGTATTTCATCTGAAAAGTGAAAATCATTATGATATCTTTACCTACATACACATCATCTCCGACCATTATCGCTTCCTTGATGCCTGGACAAGAAAAATGAGATTATTTCACATGTAAATGTGCTAGATATTCAAATTAATATTCGTCACTCAATTCTTTTCACATACAAGTTTCTGAAATTACTCTCATTATGATACTGCCTGGTCCCATTATTCAATCTTAGAGGTAATCTGAAAATATTCCTCTTTTAGAGGAACATAAAAAACAGAGAAACTAAATTCTTGAAAATACAGATCCCATTTGTCTGCCTAAACATCCACTGGTCAACTTGGCACCCGTCAAAATTTCTAAAGCTCAGTTGTCAGTATTGATTTTAGTTTGACAAGACTGCCAGACTTTCCAGCTAGGTGACTAATTACGTTTACACTGCGTTAGCACCCAGCTGACAAAGACTGACAACACCATTTACTTCAAACTCTGAAAGAGCTCTGCTCTGAAATCAATATTACAGTTGCCCAACCCAAACAAATTAGGATTTCACGGTAGGTAGCAGGTTCAAGATGAACCTGTTTCACACCATCACGTACAGTTTGAGACTGGGAATCCCAGTTCCGTAGAGTATGTTTACCCATGAATGTACAAAGACTTTGTGTAGCCAACATATTATAGTTCATGAAACGTTTGTAAAAATTTCATAACACAAGGAATGAAAGCATCTGTCTCTTTGTTGAAGGAATAGGAAACTAAAAAATAGTCTCAGTTTCATCGACATCTCATTGAATTCTTGATGCAGTTACAAAGTTTTCAAGAAATTTCACTTTTTTCCTACCAACCTAGGATATTTATAAATTAACCGACATTCACAATCTTTATACACTCTTAAATCAATGTATTAAAATACTCTCATTCCATGAAAATCATGTGGAAGTACACCCAGCTGCAATAGCCTATTAGTTTCATGTAGATTTGCGGTATTTATCTGTCATGAAACCAAAAGCAGTTGAACACCATCTACTTTGGAACAGCCGACATTCACTATGGATGAACTAACAGTGGGCTCATTGACACTTTGTTCTAACATTCTTTCTATCTCTGCCACTTCTAACTCTTTGGAAGCTAGCGGTATAGGATATGTCATGATATAAAGCCATCTGTGCTCCTTGACATTAAACTAACAAGAAAATATCCGAACGTCCTTGGGTGCCCCCAAAAAACAAATAATTACGAAGCAGTATACAACAAGTCTCTATTGATCGCTGCTTCCGCCTCCTCAACACAGATATCCCGATTTCGCATCTTTTGGAAATTACAAACATGTCTTTGTGAGAAAGTTAATAAAATGGCTTGAACCCTTTCCCCTAGTTGCATATTCATCAAATAACTTCAATGTAGACTCATTATTACTCAAATTCACTTCGCAGCAATCTAAATTCAACACTGCTGAACTCATAGGCAAAAAAACCTACCTCGAAAACTGTACCAATGTCCAGCCTCGCATGATACAAAATTCACATAATAGTTATAATCCTGACACATTAATTCTACACCCACTTGTCGCTTCACCTCAGCACATTTTTCGAGGCTGCCCTCATCGCCTTGGTATGCTTTAAAGGAAGAATAGGCCATGAGCCTACGATTTCACATCTCAGAAGAGCTGATCACTGAATAGACATCTGACTTCCCGTATCCAGAATATATGACAAAGCTGCTCCATTCACATCTATCCTCAGTACCGGACTCTCTATCGATTTCACATCTCTTGTTTTTCATTACGTAGCAACTCCTATACATCTTGAAACCCCACTTATTCAGTCGTTCAGCACTCTCATTTACCTTTTCAGCAGCACCTGTGTTGGTGGCTGACAGCCTTGGCAGCAGGCTGTCAAATGTGCACATTTTTCTGTGGATCAGCTGATTGCACGTCAACGATTACCGGACTTTAATCTTCACATCAACCGTTGCTACCATTACCTCTGCTACCATGATTGTGTACGAATTTCATATTACTCCTGTTACTTCGTACTCTCCTGAAATAATTACTCCTGTTTCTATCCGAGAACTCCTCCCAAGGCCTCTATCTGCAATTGACATACCTTTTCCTAAGTGAATCACGCTGCGAATGATCATAATTCCTGTTTCTCTTCCGTCTTGAAGAATCAGAATATGCAATTTGATTATCCCTCTACTTTGATTATTTTCTTTCCCACTATCGTACACTTTCGTTCTTGCAACACGATCTGGGAGCCTTAAAGATCATCGTTACAACGAACAGTATAATGAAATTTCACAATATTGCTGGATATTTCATTAAACAGACACGAATTAACTCTGGACGACTGTACAGATTGTACAATAGCTGCTTTGCAACCAGTTAACAGACAATTAGAGACTACGTGAAATTTTGCAAAGGAGTTGCTGGAATGTCTTGTTTCCTCTTCTTATGTTAATACGCTAGTTTTGGAGTGTTCATTACCAGAGTTATTTTGTGGAGAAGAGAAAAATGCAATGCATTATAACCACAGAAAGAAGTAATTACGCCAAATGAAAGTAAGAACACATGCCGTGTGGATGATATGGAACACTGAACACCTGATTTTGAATTTAAAAAGCATTAGTGCGAACCTTAACTGAAAAAAGTCTTTAAGTTCATTGAATTGGGGATATTCCATCGTATTTTGAGAAGAATATAGTAACTACACCTTCTACGAAAACAAGAGTGAATAGATGTGAAAAATAACGCAAAATCATTCCGCTATTACGAACATCAAAAATATTCACGCGACTACTTTATTGAAGAACAGAAAAGGAAACTGCGAGTTTGTATGGAAGGAATAAATTTAGTTTTAGGAGAAGTAGTTGGGTTATCAGGAGACCATCCACGATATCGTATATTTCTGTCAGAACGAATTTATTTACACACTACACTGTTAAAATTTTGTGGAAGGCTTGCACATCGTGTACTTGAGTTGCTCTTCATGCTTTAAGTTTAGTCTTTCAGATATATTTTATCGTTAATAATCGTTTCAGTTTTAGGGTCATTCTCTATTGATTATGTTCATGTTTTGTTGTAGCCAAAACCATTCCAAATAATGATCACTTGGCCCAATAGTCGTCATCCTTCTTCATTATGTCTCACAATAATTTTCCCAAGTTTTTTAAAGTTACAGTTGATGGTTCTAGCAAGCATTCTGAAATGTACATATAACATCCAAATCGATCAGAAGTCTTTAAACCTTGGCCCATTGGATAAGTTCCTACTAACACAATCATCCGCTAGTGAAAGAGATAGAACTGAAATAGTTTGGAGCTAGTGCACTGAAAATTTTGGTGTCATTTATCTCTAGCATATCCAAAAATTGGACACAAAACTCCGTCGCATCACATCCGGACGAGATGTTATTTGTTTTGAGGAGTCTAAAAAATTTATTTTCCACGTCTCTAGTGCCTGCACCAACGAGAACTCTTTCGTTAAATTCTTGATTATCATGTCTAATGACGATGTATATGAAAGTTAGTGATTTATGTTCAAGGTTCTTTACATGGATCCCTGTAGTTTTCTTTGAAATACAGAATTAGGGGTCAAGCTAGTCATCAATGTTATTCTGTTAGCGCTCAAGCATATAGAACCGCTTTTTGCAATTTAACATTTACTTAAAATAGAACAAAATAATTATTTAATACACAATCTGTACTTGTATCTTGACATAATTCGTACACATAGTGACCACCTAATTTCGAACATTTGTCGTAACATGACGCCAGCTTCTTTATCCCTTCATCCAAGAATAGTGGCACGCATTGTTTCAATCAGTTGATGGCAGCATCCTTGAGTTCATCGCCAGTCGTAAAGTGCTGAGTATGGTTACCGCCTCCATCTTGGTGGAGAGATGAAAGTCGCTTGCTGCCAAGTACGGACAGTTGGTAGAACGTGGAAAAATCTCCCAACCAAAATAATCTGAGTATTTCCTTCGTGCGATTCGCTCTATGAAGTTCGCGTTCAGATTAAAGAGCGTGAGGTCCTTCGATAATCATCTCACTATATACAAACGGTATCTCTGTATTCTCACGTGTTTCTCTAATGAAATCTGTTGCCAAAACTCATTTGCGAACCCAGAAACCGGTAACTATCAGTTTGCTGTTTTGACAGCGTCTGTTTGAATTTTTTGGGCTCACTGAAAGAAAGAGTGTGCAGCCACTGTTTGGACCATTCACGCTCACCACCCGTGTCGCACTGCAGCAGCGATTGTCTTCGGAAATCTTCACATCTTTGTGATAGTGCTGGGGGAATATGGTTCAAATGGCTCTGAGCACTATGGGACTTAACATCTATGGTCATCAGTCCCCTAGAACTTAGAACTACTTCAACCTAACTAACCTAAGGACATCACACAACACCCAGTCGTCACGAGGCAGAGAAAATCCCTGACCCCGCCGGGAATCGAACCCGGGAACCCGGGCGTGGGAAGCGAGAACGCTACCGCACGACCACGAGCTGCGGACGCTGGGGGAATACCAAGGGCGAAATTATTCTTTCAACTTTGTCAATATCGCTTTGACAATTTACTTCCCGCCGTGCACAAAACGTATGGTAAACTAACACTTCAGTGGAAATGCGAAAGATGATTCTCCTTGAAATTTGATGCATATCTTAAGTAAATAAAGAAACTGGAACAGACGTCTCGAACGCACGGTTTTGTCAACATGTCACACAAGTTCATCAGTCATTTCCGAATGTATTTCTCGACCACTTTTACCATGGACTTCCCTGCGAGCAGACTGGATGTTCTGTACAATGTCTCACAATACGAACATACATAAGCTTATCCCAATAGAAGCCTCATAACGGCGAAAAATCTCGGTGGGTACTCACTCATCTTGCTTTCAGGAACCGAATGACAAAAGGTACTTCTAAAATGGTGTGAAACGCCAACAGCGTCCACTTCGATTGCTTGCAGCTTACACATAGACGAATGCAACACAGATCTGACTCAGGTAAAAATCATTGCGTATTTTTATTCGCCAATCGGAGGGTAATAGATGAATCAACATAGTACGAAATCAGTCATTAAGATTTCAAAATCTTGTCTGACAATACGTATTGCCCCGGAAATAAATATGAGAGAAAACTCAATTTTCCAGTTCCGATTGTGGTATCTGCCGAACACGTACTATGCGAAACACCCACCTTTTGTATCTTATCGGTCAGCTTAATTTAGCTCAGCATTCTCTAATACTAGTAACCATACAGGGAAATCACTGAAAATCCAAGTTTCGATGGCCGGACGAGATTGTGAACCGTTGACTTCCTCAATGCTACTGCAGTGTGCTAACCACTGAGTCGCCTTGTTCGATTTCTGTATCCATGGTAACAGTATTATTTTACAGTCCATAATCGCTATTCGGTAGTCCGTTAATATCATTCAAAATCTTTAGTTATTCTTCTTTACCATCAAAGATCATGACAATGTCTTTGAAGATTGTTATTCAGTCCGAATAATTCTAACAATTCCCATCAACTGTTCCCCGAATTATAGCTTATGCTGTAGCGTTGTGGCGTCATTTAACATGGAACTGTAATTATTGCCAGACAATTAACGGCCCACTGCGGAAGACAGATGCTGACTGACTTCGGCCAATAAGTACTGGAGTAATTCGCTGGCGCGACACGAGCAGAGAAATATGTGGACTAATGGCCACGGTATCTGTGCCTCAATTACACACGAGATTGCGTGTTGCGTGCCGTATGCTTTCGTGTTACTTCCCGGCCCTAGCGATCACACAGGAGAGTGTGCGGTGTTGAGTTTCGAGCGATTAATTCCGTTCGAAGCCTGCCAACATGCAAAATACTACCTTGAAGCAGATCTGCTCCCATTCTCGTGCTCAGGGATATAATACTATTCGGCAACTGAAGCGCTAAGTGGAAAATGTCATTCATACAGTGCAAGGGGCTACTTTTTCAACACAGCAGAACACACAGCGAACGCACGGCAGAGTGTGCGGTGTTGAGTTTAGAGCGATTAATTCCGTTCGAAGCCTGCCAACATGCAAAATACTACCTTGAAGCAGTTCTGCTCCCATTCTCAAGCTCAGGGATATTATTCTACTCGGTAACTGAAGCGCTAAGTGAAAAGTGTCACTCATACAGTACGAGGGGCTACTTTTTCAACTGAAGTGCGTTGTGACCCATCAAAAGATATTTGTTTAAACTATCTTCGCTTAGACAAATAATGATCAGGGGCTCTTGAAAAAAAGGTCACTGCGTATTCGCTACTGCGTTTGTCACTGAGATACTGGTATCAACTTTATTTTTAACTCAGATACGGCAACAGAATATCTCATACGCGTGGCACAAATCCTGTGATGTAACTCTTTTATATGTATGCTGATAAGGCAAAACGTTATGACCACTGCCCACGGTGATGTTGGATGCTGCTCGGTGGCATTGCGGGTGACAAAAAATGCAAGTGGAGCAGACATCGACGGAGGGATCAACCTAGATAATATATGGCCTGCAAATGGGGAAATCCATTGAGATAAGCGACTTTAACAAAAGGCAGATTGTTATTGCGCAGAGCATTTGAAACAGTGTCTCGAAAATGGGGAAGCTGTTCAATTGCAACTCTCATGAGGATCTAATGAAAGAGATAGACGGACAGTGAAACTACCACTACACTCATCACAGATGATAGGGTTCGGAGGCTTGTGTGCTCTGCAAACTAGGATAGATGGCGACCTGTGGCATCTCTGCCAAGAGAGCACAGTGCTGATGCACACGCAAGTGTTTCAGAGCATATTATTAATCGTACATGTTTGAGCGTGGAGTTCCGCAACAGTCCACTCCTAGGTAATCCCATGTTGACCCAACGACATCGTCAAATACGACTGCAGTGGGCACGGGATGGACCGTCGAACAACGGAAACATGTCGGTTTTTCGGGTGAATCATATTTTTGCTACACTACGTCGATGATCATCTCCACAAACGGCGTCGTCGAGGTGAATGGACATGTAGAGCGTCAAGGTCATAGGCTGGTGAGAGCAGTATTGTGCTATGGTAGACACTCGTGCGTTTGCATGGGACCTGTGCTTGTAATCGAAGACACGCGGACAGCTGCGGACCACCAGCAATCCTTCATGCATTCCGACGGTGATGTCATCTGTCAGCAGTATAATTGTCCGTGTCTCAGATCCAGAAACGTGCTACAGTGGTTTCAGGAACATTAAAGTGATCTCACGTTGATGTCTCGGCGACTAAGTTTGCTTGATGTAAATCAAATACAACGCACCTGGGTCACTATCAGACGCCATCACAGCGCACGCAAATCAGCGGCCCTAATTTCCGTTAATTACATGACAAGTTCGTAGACATCAAATTCCACATACCTCCACAAACCTACCAAAAAATAGTCGGATCACCGATACGCAGAATCAGTGATGTATTTGGTTGCAAAGGCTGACAAGCTATTAAGCAGTTGGTTAAACTTTTGGCTAATCAGTGTATAAGGTTAAGTTATTGAGCGCGGGTATTTATGTACTGTAGTTGTGGCCGTCTGAATGATACGCGTTACTCCAATATCCACAGGAAGGAGAGCGGTACCTGATGTTTACGTTCGTCGAACTCTACGTCATCAGGACAAGACATACGAGCATGTAGTGAGACAAGTGGTTGTAACTTTAAACATATTTTGCAAGAAACTCAGGAAGAGATCTGTGATAGTGTGCCATGGTAGTTTCCAGGTTTGAGGTAGTTTAACATTTCGTTTCATTCATTTTACGTTTTATTTAATCTATGGTATTTCCCTTTATCTAATTAAAATAACATCGTATTTAAACATCAAAATTAAGCAATCATTTGATTTTTGTGTGCACTTGCCCTCATAACAATGTGTGTTAGAACCTTTTCAGGGACGGGGAGACGCGCCGAGTACGGATCGAGGTTAGCCACCAGATGTTGTGGCTGAGCGGTTCTAGGAGCTTCAGTCTGCAACTGCGCTGCTGCTACGGTCGCAGGTTCGAATCCTGCCTCGGGCATGGATGTGTGTGATGTCCTTAGGTTAGTTAGGTTTAAGTAGTTCTAAATCTAGGGGACTGATGACCTCAGATGCTAAGTCCCATTGTGCTTAGAGCCATTGGAACCATTTGAACCCGGCAGATTAATAACGGGTTTCGCCCAGCCTGGATGTGAATTTTAGGCGGTTTCCAACATTGCGCTTGGTGAATACCAGGCTGGCACACGCCCAGCCTCAGTTTCACGACTTGTAAAGATTTAAAGAACTTTGATTTACTTTGACACATATTCATTTCCGGTGGCTAACAGGGTAGCGACAGGAAGGGCATTCGGCTACCCCTTAAAGTAACCACGCCAAATCCGTTAGTAACAGTACCGACTCTGCTTTGATGCTAAATGAAGGCACAAGAAAAAGAAGAAGATTTGATTGATATGGACAGTAATGAATTTAAATTATAGATCCTGCTTTTTCAACAACAACCATTTAAATGTGATCATCTAATGTCCTCATGGATGTCTGACCATGTGTTAAATATTATTCCGAGATATAGAGTTAATGGAAGATGTGTGTTGAGGACGGTGTCATATATTTCTTTAAACATGCATTTCTATTTTATTACCTTAAGGACTCTCAAGAAAAACTGAAATTATTCACAACAAGAAACTCATCAAGACACAAGGATATTACTATTCAATATGACATATAATTTTAATCAATTAAACGGAGACACCTTAACAGCTTCTCAGCTAATATGTGATGTTGTTGTTGTTGTTGCGGTCTTCAGTCCTGAGACTTGTTTGATGCAGCTCTCCATGCTACTCTATCCCGCGAAAGCTTCTTCATCTCCCAGTACCTACTGCAACCTACATCCTTCTGAATCTGCTTGGTGTATTCATCTCTTGGTCTCCCTCTACGATTTTTACCCTCCACGCTGCCATACAATACTAAATTGGTGATCCCTTGATGCCTCAGAACATGTCCTACCAACCGATCCATTCTTCTAGTCAAGTTGTGCCACAAACTTCTCTTCTCCCCAATCCTATTCAACACCTCCTCATTAGTTATGTGATATACCCATCTAATCTTCAGCATTCTTCTGTAGCACCACATTTCGAAAGCTTCTATTCTCTTCTTGTCCAAACTATTTATCGTCCATGTTTCACTTCCATACATGGCTACACTCCATACAAATACTTTCAGAAACGACTTCCTGACACTTAAATCTGTACTCGATGTTAACAAGTTTCTCTTCTTCAGAAACACTTTCCTTCCCATTGCCACTATACATTTTATATCCTCTCTACTTCTACCATCATGAGTTATTTTGCTCCCCAAATAGCAAAACTCCTTCACAACTTTAAGTGTCTCATTTCCTAATCTAATTCCCTCAACATCACCCGACTTAATTCGTCTACATTCCATTATCCTCGTTTTGCTTTTGTTGATGTTCATCTTATATCCTCCCTTCAAGACACTCTCCATTCTGTTCAACTGCTCTTTCAAGTCCTTTGCTGTCTCTGACAGAATTACAATGTCATCGGCGAACCTCAAAGTTTTTATTTCTTCTCCATGGATTTTAATACCTACTCCGAATTTTTCTTTTGTTTCCTTCACTGCTTGCTCAATATACAGATTGAATATCATCGGGGAGAGGCTACAAACCTGTCTCACTCCCTTCCCAACCACTGCTTCCCTTTCATGCCCCTCAACTCTTATAACTGCCATTTGGTTTCTGTACAAATTGTAAATAGCCTTTCGCTTCCTGTATTTTACCCCTGCCACTACGTGAAACGTAGAGTGAACCAAACCTCTACTGTATTTCACGGAATTACGTGTGATATCATCTTAAAACAATTTTATAAAAACCCTGTAATAAAGCAATAACCCAAAAACTCATAATTTATAACACCATATTATTCAAGCATGGAAAATACGGCCTCGACATGAACTACGTTAAAACTCGATAAAAATATAGAATAACAACCATGAACATTCATCGACATACACAAATTGAGAAAAGTTTTGCATCACCCCAGTCCCCAGAACTCCTGAAGATAGACATTGAATGTGAATATTGTACCACAAACACAGGCCCTTTGATTGTTCAGGGATAACACTAAACCCTCCCAGAGATGTAAACAACCATGTATGAGCAGCGCCTATTAGACGGAAGGGGTCCGATCAGTTCCAGTCACTCTGTGAGGAAGGAGGTACACAGCTCGTGTTGTCTGTAGATCAACCATGCCTAGACGGTCAATCCCACCTTGTTACTTTGCGTCATGAAGGTCGCTCAACAAGGGAAGTGTCCAGGTGAGTCGGAGTGAACCAAAGCGATGTTGTACTGACATGGGGGAGGTGCAGAGAGGCAGGAACTGTCGATGACATTCCTCGCTCAGGCCGCCCACGGGCAGTGGATGACCGCTACCTACGGATAATGGCTGGGAGGAACACTGACAGGAATGCCACCATGTTGAATAATGCTATTCGTGCAGCCACAGGACGTCGTGTTACGACTCAAACTGTGCGCAATAGGCTACCTGATGCGCAACTTCACTGCCGACGTCCACGGTGAAGTCCATCTTTGCAACCATGACTCCATGTCGCGCGGTACGGATGGGCCCAACAACATGCCGAATGGACCGCTCAGGTTTGGCATCACGATCTCTTCACCGATGAGTGTTGCATATGTCTTCAACCAGACAATCGTCGGAGACGTGTATGGAGGTAACCGGGTCAGGCTGAACGTCTTAGGTACACTGTCCAGTGAGCGCAGCAAAGTGGAGGGGAACTCCATATACCTGCTGTTTTGGGGTGGCTTTACTTGGGACCGACGTACACAGCTGGTGGTATGAATGGCGCCCTACCGGTTGTACGATACGTGAATACCCTCCTCCGACCGATAGTGCAACCAAACTGCCAACATACTGGTGAGACATTCGTCTTCATGGGTGACAATTCGCGCTCCTATAGTGCACATCTTGTGAAAGACTTCTTCCAGGATAACGACATCCCTCGACTAGAGTGGCCGGCATGTTCTCCAGACATAAACCTTGTCGAACATGCCTGTGATAGATTGGAAATGCCTGTTTATCGACGACATGACCCACCAACCACCCTGAGGGATCTACGCCGAATCGCAGTTGAGGAGTAGGACAATGTAAACCAACAGTGCCGTTATGAACTTGTGGGTAGTATTCCAAGAAGGATACAGGCATGCAACAACGCAAAAGAACGTGCTACTGGGTATTAGAGGTACCGGTGTGTACATCAGTCTGGACCACCACCTCTGAAGGTCTCGCTATATCGTGGTATAACATGCAACTACTGCCGACAGACAACTACTGCAGACAGAGTGCAACTACTGTTCCTGCCGACTCTCTACACGCAACTGTGCCAGACTGCTACTACTATCCAACTGTCTACTCCCTCTGCCGACTCGCCACACACTACTGAACTCTCGCGCGGTCAAGCGCAGACTAGCAACGATAAATAACTCTCTGGTCAGAGATTCTGTCATGCCTCGCCATCGCTGGTAATGAATACATACGTGTTTCATGGTTCAAATGGCTCTAAGTAGAATGGGACTTAACATATGAGGTCATCAGTCCCCTAGACTTAGAACTACTTAAACCTAACTAATCTAAGGACATCACACGCATCCATGCCCGACGCAGGATTCGAACCTGCTACCGTAGCAGCAGCGCAGTTCCAGACTGAAGCGCCTAGAACCGCTCAGCCACAACATCTGGCGGGTAACCTCGATCCGTACTCGGCGCGTCTCCCCGTCCCTGAAAAGGGTCTAACACACATTGTTATGAGGGCAAGTGCACACAAAAATCAAATGATTGCTTAATTTTGATGTTTAAATACGATGTTATTTTAATTAGATAAAGGGAAATATCATAGATTAAATAAAACATAAAATGAATGAAACGAAATGTTAAACTACCGCGAACCTGGAAATTACCATGGCACACGATCACAGATCTGTTCCTGAGTTTCTTGCAAAATATGTTTAAAGGTACAACCACTTGTCTCACGACATGCTCGTATGTCTTGTCCTGATGACGGAGAGTTCGACGGACGTAAACATCAGGTACCACTCTCCTTCCTGTGGATATTGGAGTAACGCGTATCATTCAGACGGCCACAACTACAGTACATAAATACCCGCGCTCAATAACTTAACCTTATACACAGATGAGACAAAATATTAACCAACTGCTTAATAGCTTGTCAGCCTTTGTAACCAAATACATCACTGAGCAATAAAAAGGGCGGAAATGATTTTTATGTTGATCTCTATTCCTATCTTGAGTACAGGTTCCGAAATTCTCGGAAGCGAGGTGATGCAAAACTTTTTTGGATGAATGTAATTAGTGAAAGTCATGCATTATGACGATGTTTTGGCATATAACTGAGCTGTGACCAAATACAGCAGACCAACAAATCCGGCGTCACCGTGTTCGCGATCTCTTGAGACTAGCACTTTGCAATAGGCTTACACATGCAGTGATTTGGCATATAGAAAAATGTAAACAACCTTCGGCGAAATAAAAAACAAGAGTGATAAAATTAAGAGTGCAGTGGGAATTTCACTCTTCAATGCAGAAGAGAGAGCAGAAAGATGGAAAGGGTACAATTAAAGCATCTATGAGGGGGAACACTTGCCTGACGACGTCACACAAGATGAGACAGGAGTCGATATAGAAGAGATAGTGGATCCAGTATTAGAATCAGAGTACAAAAGAACTTTAGAAGGCTTAAGATCAAATAAGCAGAAGAGACAGAATTTCTAAAGTCAGTGAGGGAAGTGGCAACAAAAGGACTATGTTTTTATGCAATGAAAAGAAAAGCAGCCCTTGGTCACTATTTTTAGCAAATTAACCTGCTTTCGACACTGCTAGGAGTGTCTTCCTCAGAATTTAAACCAAAGCATGGTCTATATTCTATAACATGGTCACAGAATTATGACTAAAAATGTATGATACAGTATTTTTAGTCATAATTCTGTGACCATGTTATAGAATATAGACCACGCTTTGTTTTAAATTTTGAGGAAGATACTCCTAGCAGTGTCGAAACCAGGTTAATTTGTTAAAAATAGTGACCGAGGGCTGATTTTCTTTTAATTGTATCTATTCACGGTCTCCGAACGTGCAGCCATGTACAAGATTTTATGTTTTTATGTTTGGCTTTAGAAAAGGTAAAGTATCATAGAGGCAGTTCTGTTGTTGCGGTTGATAATGGAAGCAATACAAAAGACAAATGAAACACGTTTATAGGCTTTATTGAGCTGGAAAAAGCATTCAGCAGTATCAAATGGTGCCAGACATTCGAAATCCTGAGAAAAATAGTTGTAAGCTGTAGAGAAAGACGGGTAAAATAGGAGTGATTGATCAAGAACGAGACACTGTTCAATGTATACTTCAAAGAAACAATGAAAGAAATAAAAGGAAGGTTCAAAAGTGGAGTTAAAAATCAAGTTGAAAGTATATCAATTATAAGATTCAGTGAAAGTGAGGGAGAATTACTGAATCTGCGAAATGGATTGAATAGTCTAAAGAGATTAAATCGAAGAAAGACGAAAGTAATGACAAATATGAAAACTGAGAGCAGCGAGAAACTCAAAATCATCATTGATGATCACAAAGCGGACGAAGTTAAGGAGTTCTGCTTCATGGGCAGCAAAATAACCCACGACGGACGGAGCAAGGAGGACATCGAACGAGACTAGCACTGGCAAAAAGAGCATTCCTGACCAAGGGAATTCTCCTAGTATCAACCATAGGCCTTAATTTGACGACGAAATTTCTTGTAACGTGCCGTTGGAGCACTGCATTGTAGTGGAAGACGGATTGTGGGAAACCCGGAGCAGGAGAGAATCGAAGCGTTTGAGATGTGGTACTGCAGAAGAAAGTTGAAAATAAGGTGGTCTGATATTGTAAGGAATGAGGAGGTTCTCTGCAGAATCGACGAGGAAAAACGTATATGGAAATCTCTGACAAGAAGAAGGGACGAGATGACAGGACATCTGATATGACACGAGGGAATAAGTTCCATGGTACAAGAGACTGGTAAATAATTGAGAAGGTAGGTTACAAGTTTTACTGGGAGATGAAGAGGTTGGCACAGGAGAGAAATTCGAGGCGGGTCGCATTAAGCCAGAGAAGATAAATCACCCACGAAAAAGAAAGAAAACTGTTTTTTGAATCACGACGTGAGCCTTCCTGGACAGTAACCAAAACCATCCACTACTTCAGCGCCCCGAGCAACCAAGTATACTTTATGCACAACCTAAAACAGGCAACCTACACTGGTTCACCCGATAATAGCCACTGCCGATTACGGAGCAAGGGAACCATCATGTTCACTTTAGAGGCACCACAGTCGCACGGGCCACAGCGCCGTTCAACGCTGCACACAGCGGAAGTGCTTGCTGGATTTCGAATGGATCGCAACAGTGAGACCTTTTGAATCGATACAATCATGGGAGGCAAAGCATTAGCCCTCTCATCCTTCCCTTTTCTTGAGTTTCGCAGACATCAGCTATTTTTTCGCTTACCATTGTGATTATTGTGTTGTGAATTCGTAATTCGTGGCAGCTCTTGTTTCTTCTCCTGCCCAACCTACCAAGTTAGCGCTACTCTGGGGGAACCGGTGACCGCGTTTACGGTGCTGCTGACGGCGCTTCGAGCTTGCATGGGACTATGTGAGACGGGAGCAAAAGCCTTGGGTTGACGAATACTAAAGCTGAGAATTTTAGACTGACCAGAATGTAACAGTAGAGAGATCTGGGATTTGAACTACGGGTTGCGTCGTGTGGTTGACTTCACTCCGGTGGCAGCAAGAAGGACGCCCTCCCAGTCCTCATGCAGGCAGCAGGGGGCTGTTCCTGATATCGTGCGTAGCGCTAGGAGGGCCGTCCATTGCTTGCCTGCAGAGCTGTAGAAGGCACTCTGTTTGTGGAAGGCCAAGAAGGAAAACCCCTATCCAAGCTGATATTCTTTGGAGCAGTCTACAGGACATCGCTAACGGTCAGTATGGGAATTGCCGGCTGTACAGACATAACAGCCCGGAGGTTGGTGCCTTTTCCCGGATGAGACTACGGCGATTAAAGTGGAGACGCAGTGAGGGGCTTCCAGATTAAATGGGGAGCGCCAGCTGGGTCCTCCAGCGGCCGGAATCAGTAATTTGGTTGGCCTAGTGATGCAACATAGTGTGTGAAGAATGCGGGTTGTGCATTCAGGGTATCTGGTGATCAGTGATGTTACACATGGAAGGTCTCCCTATAAAATGCAGCAGTTATGGTTGTATGTGTTGGCCTGTGGATGCTTTCTCTAAAGGTGAGGGCCATGTTAATATTTCTACTTGTACGCTGGAGCGTGACTGATCTTGTACGTGCTGTTGTACAGTACGCGACCTTGTTACTGTTACGCTGTGAGTGTGACCGTTTCTATTTGTGCCGTTGAGTCGAAAATTATTCTTTTATTTTATCCTGTAAGAGCGAGTTTTGCTTCAGTGACTACTTGTTGCTGGTTTGATTATAAATGTCTGTTTGTTTGAGTGATAATGTAAGTAGCCTTAATGAAATTATAGGGTTGTCTTCTAGTTTTTTGTCCTGCAGTTAATTTCTGAAGATAATTTTATTTTCATTGCACTGCTTGTGGCTTGACGTCAGATATTGTAGGCTGTTACTGCCAACTATTATTCGCCTGATTTTATCCACTGGGGCACAGTCAATTTGAATTTTGCTTCCACAGTGTATAATGTATTTTCTGTTGTTATTTTTTTTCTGAGCCCTGCCTTCAAAAACTGTTTTGGGCTACAAATTAAGGTGTAATTTGCTATCGTTTCTGAATTGTAGAGAAGAATATTTTATGTTTACAAAATTCGGGCGAAATCGAGACTGCCCAACCCTAAGCATGAACCTCATTCCATCTAAGCCTACGTTACACGGTTGATATGCCACGTCACAGACAGTTTCCGTTCCGTACCAAACTCGTTCGTGCCAGTAGTAAACAGACTTTCTGCCGATTCCTGTATACTAATATCATGCCTTTCATCCGCCGTTTCATGCAGACCACGTGAGACTTTTCATCAATGTAACACTTCCTTTGTTCCAAAAGGAAAAAAAGTTTAGACAATGCCAAAGTACAACGTTCATCACGACATCACGTGTCAACCCGACGGTGAAATCCTCGGTGAGCAGAAGCGTTAATTTCCGCGCTTTTCTCCAGTCAGATTGCTGCAGTCGTAACATAAAGTCACCATACTGGACGTATTCTTATTCCGTAATTTCTTACCAGACCCGCAAAAGAGTTGTATCACTGAATTTAGTTTATCGAACTCGGCTGATCTGGAGCAAAAAATACTGTGGTTTGACTTTAAAAAATTGATGCCTGTATATCTGCGGATAATGAATTTGAGAAAGCGACTCGGTCTTTTGTTCATGAGTCCCTAGTCACTATTCCCCTACGTCAAAAGAGATTACAAACACATGTATTCAACATATCAAAAATTATTTCTAACGAATAAGACATTTTTATACATAGTAATAATTTTCTTGTTGGAGTGGGTTGTTCGAGTAATGATGCACTGAAGAGTCAGAGACTTTTCAGCCAAATACCTGGCGAGCAGGTAGCGGGTAAGGGAAATCCCACTTGGGAATGTGATTAAACTATAGATTTGAAAGTTAATAAATAAGTCGTTAAGCCTGGGAGAGTGATTTTGTGTAGCCTTCGGCTGAGGATGAAACAGCGGTCGGTCGGTACCGTTGGGCTTTCCGAGGCCGGTTCGGACGGCGAGAGAGAGAGAGAGAGAGAGAAGAGAGAGAGAGAGAGTTTCTCTGCCTGCCGAACCAGAGTATGTGAATCACTTACTGAAGTACATCAGTCGTACTGCAAATCTTTGGCCGCTGTGTAGATGATCTGTGTGGGGCTGAAATTACCTCAGTACAAGACAAATCACGAAAAGATTTATGTTTGTTCAATGGCTAGGGACAGTGATTAGACTCAAGTGTTGTCCCGTAAAGGAGCACTTCAGCATCTGTCAGACTCTACAGAGAATTACAGTATCGTCACTTGAGTAAACACTTCACACCCTCTTTGGGTCGCGAGCAACACTTCTCGAACGATAACCACCAGTTTCCTCTCTGTGGCTGTGGCCAGCGATGTCTCTACGTCGATCCCCAGAGGGGCATATCTTCCATCGATACGCGCAGGGAAGTGCCTTCAATCAATCCCCGCAGGAGAGTGCACCTCCAAGCCATAACGCACTCTATTGTGGACATGTAGCGTCTACGTCTGCACTCAAACCGCAAATCCCAGCGTCTGTTTCAAGAAAGTTACCTACAACTACATGGGTCATGAGCCTGCCCGTCAATTGTCTAAAGCTCATACTCTATTCAGAAAGTTTTCTCGAAGTTTCCATTTCGCCTCCTACATACTTAGCACTCCACCAGTCGAGTACGTGTCACTGCTTTTCAGGGGGGAGCGGTCGAGCTTCCCGTTTGAAGTTTTCTAGGAGATCAGGTCGTACCCATCGTTTGTGACCCTTTGCATTCCTTCGCACTAAACGGATGTCTTTTCGCCTTGTTACACCGCCAACGTTCTTTCTTCAGATTCCCTGTTCTGAAATTTTTCCGTTTGAGTGCATTCTTCCGCCCTCACAGTCCTTGCTAAGGAGGTTATGTGGCCTCCGGAATAGTAAATCGCCGCCACCTCGCTGTGCTCTCTCTCAGGGCAGAAAATGTGCGCCAAAGCAAAACATAACAAGTCGCCTCCCAGCTTCTCTTTAGCAGATAGTAGCTTCTGAAGAACGAATGGCCCATGTCGCCCTTCTGTATTAGTTCTCAGCACTAATTAACTCCCACACAAGCAGTACTACAGAAATTGTTAGCACATGCTGCGAGCCATATCAGCCAATGAAATCATCAACAATTCAATTATACATTGTAACCTATTATAAATATATGGAAATGAAATGAGCGTATTGAATCGTTGGCCGGGAGGCCCCCATTCGGGGAAGTTCGGCTGCTAAGTGCAAGTCTTATTTCATCCGACGCCACACTGGGGGACCTGCGCGCCGGTGATGAGAATGAAATTAAGATGACAACACAACACCCAGTCTCCGAGCAGAGAAAATCTCCAACCCGGCGGGGAATCGAAACCGGGCCCGCCTGCATGGGAGGGGGGTGAGGGGTGGGAAGGGGGGCGAGCACGTTACCACCCAGTTGAGCAGGTGGACAATATAAATATAAATCGAAAAAGGATTGTAGACTGTTAAGTGCACGGTGGCAAAATCTTTCTGCGTTACAATTGTAATAACTATTCCTGGCTTAGAGAAAGAAATGAAAGAACTGGAAGCAAATAACGCCAGGTCCTGATGGAATCCTAATTCCACTCAGGGGCCCAGCATTCATTTACTGGGTGTGGGCTCTGCGACCCTGGGTTCTGACCTATAGGAATGCTGCGCGCCGATGAGGTGCATGGCTGTTGAAGTGGAACAGTCGTTAGCAGGCAACGTCTGGGGATCCTCCGGCAGCTCGGTTGTATTAGGCTTACCTAGGCATTCGGGGGTCTGTCTAGAAGGACTTTTATCTACCCTGCTGATCTTGGGACCGAAATGGAACGCTAGCAACTGTTGTAAGTTTTTATTACACTATTGCAATTTCGGCCTTAGGCCATAATATCAGCACTTGATAATGACCTGTGAGCGAAATTGCAATGGTCTAATAAAAACGTCTGTCACTGGCGTAATGATGGCGTCCTTCAAGAACGCATGTTACTGGTCAGAATCTGCTCTTGATTATGAAACGATTGTGTAGTGGCACAATATCGACTGAAACTGCTAGTTTCCAATAAGCTACCATCATGCAGAAAAATTAATGCCTTGAGAAATAGCCGGCCGTAGTGGCAGAGCGGTTCTAGGTGCTACAGTCTGGAACCGCGCGACCGCTACGGTCGCAGGATCGAATCCTGCCTCGGGCATGGATGTGTGTTATGTCCTTAGGTTAGTTACGTTTAAGTAGTTCTAAGTTCTAGGGGAGTGATGACCTCATAAGTTGTCCCGTAGTGCTCAGAGAAATTTAAACCTTGAGAAATATGCCATAGAAACTGAGCTCCACGACACGTTCTACTATATCAAAGGTGTTGTGTCGTGTAGATATCTGGTTGGCATTCCCAAGGAGAAACTGAAAGACGAGTCATCGCAGGAAGTTCAATATATTGAAGGGGGTGGGTGGGGATCTCATAACATCTGACTCCTTCATCCTCACCCTTAGTAGCACTAAACTCCCAGAACATTTCAGGCTAGGTTTCCTGCATCTACGTTTATTGTTACACGTCGCAAGCGCTTTGGCCACACCACCGATAATGTAAGGGTGAAACTACTTGTGGAAAATGTGGCAAGGCCACTCATGATGGAGTTGGTGGCTCCTCACCTTCAAAGTGTGTAAACTGGTCTGGAGATCACCATGTCTTGAGTAGGGACTGTAGTGTTTTCCTTGAAGAAAGGAAGATATAGGAGATTAAAACATTGAAACCCATCCCATATGATAAAGCCAATAATATCTATGAGGCATTGCAGCCTCTGACACTCACATCTTTCGCTTCTGCCCTTAAAAAGCTTACGTAGACAACGAACGGTTCTTTGCAAACGGAGGTTGCTACTGTCAGCAGCAGTACATGTGTTTTTTCAGTGAACTAGTCAAGTAGCAGTTGTTTCACAAGGGCACATGATGTAAAAATTGCCACCATTGCGGACCTCCGGTTACCTCCAAAGGCATAACCTGGTAAAACATCAAGTACTGCCTCCACTGCTGGTGTGGTAGCTCCTACAAAGCCCTCCCAGAAATAAAAAGCAAATGGGAAGTTTCCACCACAGGTGAAAACAGGAGGTAAATCATCAAACCACATCGACGTCATTCGACGGAATGGCTCTTCTATTTCTGCTTCAGACTCGATGGACTGCGGACCTCTATCTGGCCTCAAGGCTGAACCTTCATCTGCTGCGTACTCCCCAGCCCCTTCGAAAAGACAGGGTGAAAGTGCATACCCTTAATATGTGGCTCTTGTGCACAGTGGAGGAAAAACTGGTTCATGACTCATGTGGAGGAACTGAAATACTGGCACATGCACATATCCTGCAGCTGTGTTTACAGGAAACACATTTTTAAGCCACTGATGCCCCTATGCTATAGGCGTGTACTCTACACTTAGAAGATGATCTGACTGGAGAAAGAGCCAAGGAAGGAGCTGCAGTAACACCCACGATTCCTCTCCTCTCTGCTTGATTTCCGACCTACAAGCAGCAGCCGTTACTGTTCATGTGGGTTAGGAGATCGCTATCTGCTCCCTTTATTTATCTCCACATGATGCAATAGACTTTGAGGCTCTCACAGGGCATATAGCACAACTCTCATGCCCATTTCCCCTACTGGGTTATTTCATTGCCTGTAACGTATTATGAGGTTCGACCTGTAACTGCCCCATGGATCGAGTCTTGGAGAGCGTCATGATGTCTCAGGAGCTTTGCATCCTCAACACAAGCACTCCAACTCATTTCGAGGCCGCTACGGTGACCTCTCTTTCTATTATCCAGCCCTTGCAGACTGAGAACAGTGGAAAGCAACTGATGACCTTCATGCCAGTGACCACTTCCACTATGGATCCATCTACTGGATCAAGTATTGCTTGAACAGAAGCTATCAAAATTGATGAACAGCAGGGCTAAATGGAAGCTGTTCAGCAAGCTGTTGGCCGTGTTTGAACACCGTGACGGCATCAGGTGGACCTTATTATGTGAGGGATTAATCATGTGGCTGACGCATCCATCCGGAAGTCCTCAGGTCATTTCAAGTGGCGACCTGTACCTGGGTGGACTGATGAGCACTCAGCAGTCCGTGTGTCTTCAACGGCTTAAATGCCACCCAACAGCTGACAACCTCACAGCCTTTCCAGTCGCCAGATCCAAGGCTCGACGCGTTATTAAGGAGAGAAGAAAACAGTCATGGCAACCGTTTATGGTCTCCATCAACCGTTCTACTTGTTCTGCAAAAATATGGGAAGCCATCTGGCGGATTCCCAGTAAAAATAGTCGTTTACGAGTACCAGGAGTGCTGAAACAGGGGTGTCTCCAAACAATGCCCAGAGACATTGCTCAGAGAATGGCAGAGCGTTTTGCACTAACTACTGCCAATGCCAGCCAGGATTTGGTGTTTCGCAGCTACCGTGCGACTGCAAAGAGGTCGCAGCGTCAAATTAAATCCTCCTCGAATGTTTTAACCTTATATGGCAGACAAGCAACTATCCCAACTCGTGGAGTGAGGTAATTCTGATACCTCTCCCCAAATCAAAACAGGGCCGCACATGTCCCAGAAGTTACCGGATCGTCGCGTAAACGAGCTGTGTAGGGGAGACCATGGACCGAATGTTTAATCGTCATCTGGTCTGGTCGTTAGGGTGCAGGCAACTCCTTGGCCACTCTCAGTGTGGGTACCGGAGATTTCGGTCCACTGTCGACAACCTCACCCTGCTAGAGGCAGCCATTTAGCAGACATACCTACGTAAACATCGCTGTATCGGCATATACTTCTATATCAGTGGGTCGTATGATTCTACCTGGAGCAATGTGTTCTCACACAACCCCGTCAGTGGGGCTATCGTGACGACCACCCCATCGTCATACAGTCTTTCCTGTCTCAGAGGTCCTTTAGGAACTGAGCTGGTGAAACACTGTCAGATAGTTTTGAGTATGAGAATGGTGTTTCTCAGGGCAGTGTTTCAAGTGTTACCCTGTCTGCCATAGCCATAAACTGTATCACGTCTACGGTAAGGAGTCCTGTTTAGTGCTCCTTATTTATGGACAGTTTTACTGTTTGCTGTTCCTCCTCCAGTGTTGCCAATACCGAATTGTCAGTTGCAATTCACAGTGCGGAGGTTAGAGGAGTGGGCTGTAATGACGAGTTTTCGGTTTTCTGTAGTTAAGTGTGTGTGTGTGTGTGTGTGTGTGTGTGTGTGTGTGTGTGTATTTGTTTGTGTTAGTTTTAATCGTTCTCCTCGTATTGTTAATTTACCTGCGTCGCATATGAGCGACATCATAATGCATTGTAAAAGCTGAGTGAGGTTTCCAAACCGTCGTGGTTACTGCATCTGAGAAACCTGAAGAAACCCTGAAAAGGGCATTGAATATCGTAAGGCGCCTTAGCCACACCCCTGGCGAGCAGAGAGGGCGTGTCCATTCAGGTTTTATAGGGTTCTTGTGTGTTCACGGTTAGACAACGGGTGCACACTATACAGGTCCTCGAAGCCGTATTACTAGAGGATTATTGACGCTATCCACCATGAGAGGATTAAGCTAGTCACAGACGCTGAGAAGACCAGCGCCATGCGCACTCTGTGTGCCGAGGCTGGGGAACCGCAACTCATGATCCTGTGGCATCTCTTCATGCTTCAACACGCGTGTAGGTATCTTGCAGCTCCGACTTCAACGGCGTTCCATTTATTGCTCGTACACCTCTGGATCGCCTTTTCTCCAATCGTCCATGAGTAATAATGCTGTTTGAGATGCGCGTGCAGTATGTGCTGGAGTCACTTGTTGTGGGGCATGTACAACTCAAAATCCAGGGTTTTAATTGCCTACCCCATAGCTACTGTAGATAATTCTAGATTTAGTGCAGTAAAGGAGAGATTCCACACCTGCACATGTTTTAACGCTTTATTTTCTGCTATTTTAACTGAGCACCACAATTCTACATCTCTCTTTCGGTTTGGATTGAAACAGGGATGCTGGCGGAGTGGCCGTGCGGTTCTAGGCGCTACAGTCTGGAGCCGGGCGACCGCTACGGTCGCAGGTTCGAATCCTGCCTCGGCCATTGATATGTGTGATGTCCTTAGGTTAGTTACGTTTAATTAGTTCTAAGTTCTAGGCGACTGGTGACCTCTGAAGCTAAGTCGCATAGTGCTCAGAGCCATTTGAAACAGGGATCTCCGTTGGTTGTTCTGTTGTTTTCTCTGATCGTGCCCTCGAGATGCGACTCCTGGAGACTTTACAGTATTCGTAAACTGTGTGTAATCTTGAGGTCACGGGAGCAGGTCAGGCGTGCTACGAGTGCTACATTTCTTGTCCGTTCTGATTCACTGAGCTCCCTCCATTCTCTACAACGTTTTCGCCCGGCAGATAAAGTAGACCAGAATATCCAGGACGCCCTACTCTAACTGCTGATGGGGAAGGACGTGTTTTGCTGCTGGATACCAGGGACATTGTTACTGTGCAAACCGAGGGGTCGGATGTAACAGCCAAGGAGACGTGTAGCGATCCTTAGTATCCTTAGTTATTTCAGTGTGCTATCCCCCAGCAAGCTTTCACCTCTCTGCTTAGCTACAGACCCATGTGCTGTTGCGAAGACGAGTGGCTGGAAGTGACTGACAATAAACTGCGTCTGGCAAAACTCAGTACGCCTCAGTAGAGTACTTCCTGTAAACCACGAAGAAGAGATGACGTCCTCCTTACCTGTATTTACAAAGGCCGTAGCCCAATGGCACTTGGCTTCTTGCTGCAGCGAGATGACCCTTCCGCGTGTTGTGCTTGTGGCTTACAGATCAGTGGGTGCCACAATTGACTAGACTGTGTTTTATTTATAGACCAGAGGGCAGTGGTGGATTTTCCAGCACATCTGCCCTCTATTTTAAGTGACGTTTAAACGAATGTGGTACGATTTATATGATTTTGTGATCTGTACAACTAATTAGTCAAAATTTTAGTATGATGTTCTTAATGTGTTAACAGGGTGACTGACTCACCCGTGATTGTTTCTTCGGTGTTCAACCAGTTTTTACGAAGAGTGCTACACGGTGCTGGTTTCTTATTAGCTTGCGTTTTGTCACGAATTAGTTTCTCAGCTCTCAGTCCCAAGCGACTGGAAGAAAGCGCACGTGAGTCCTGTTTGTTAGTAGGGTAAGTGAACGAGCTTGCAAAATTACAGGCCAATATCTTTAGCATCAATCTGCTGCAGAATTTTTGAATATAGTCTGGGTTCAAATGTAATAAATTTTCTTCAGACTGAGAAACTAATGCCCACGAATCGGCACGCTTTCAGAAAGAATGGCTCGTGCTAAGCTCGCCGGCCCTTTTCTCTTCTCATATAATGTTAACAAAGGATGAATGGCAATGCGTCATTTCCATGTTCATAGACTTCCGAAAAACATCTGACACAGTGTCCCACTGCAAACTGTTAACGAAGGTACGAGCGAGCGATATAGATTCCCTGAAATGTGAGTGGCTGGAAGATTTCTGAAGTGATAGAACCCAGTACGATGTCCTCAGCGTCGAATGTTCATAAGAGACAAGTGAATCGTCAAGAGTGCTCCAGGGAAAAGTGATAGGACCAATATTGTTTTCTGTGTACGTAAATCATATCGCAAACAGGATGGTCAGTAGTTTGTACCTGTTGATGCTATGGTGTACTGGAATACCACTGTTGACATTTTATCGGGAATCCAATATATCTACATTAAACAGTATGTTTGTGGCCCTTAACACCTCGAAAATGATAACCGATATATCGACGGAAAAATATCCACGTACCAGCCGAAAAGATATCGGGTGCACATTGAAAATATACTGCCAGTTCTGGAGCTGCATATTTTTAGGTATTGATTTATTATTAGATACTTTGTACGTCAAATAGCTAACAGCCTGCTTATCCCCCTCAGAGTCAGAATTGAAAGTAAAACGATGCACGTTCATTCTAACAATAGTAACCGTAAGTAAGTGACACAATAAAAGGTATCCGATGGGTCCGTCGTTCGGCTTCGTCACATATCGGCTGTGTCTGCAATACTTCATGTCGACTAGCTGTTGTAGAGTCAAAATCACGTGGTGAAGTTAAACATTTCTGTTGGTAGTGCCGTGCGTTGATTACGTCAGCATTTCCCCTCACATGTCTCAGCCCACCGCAATGACCTAACTTGTCATTTAGTTTTTTGTTCATCACTTTCAGCAAATATTTTGGAAGAATGCCGATATGAAGAAATAGCACACTAATTGCATTAAAACTTGTTCTTTAATGCAACGTGAAATATTTATCGAAAATTGAGGAAAAAAAGTAATATAAAATAAAAATATCGGCATTGTCATTTTGATATTGTTTGTCAGTATACTGGAATAAAAATATCGCCGATATATATATATATATATATATATATATATATATATATATATATATATATATCGATATTTTTGGGCAGCTGCTACAATTGTTACCCGTAGTTTCGAACCACATGTAAGTATTGTGGAGATGATTCGGGAACTCAAATGGGAATCCAGGAAAGAAGGTGACTTTTTTTAGGAAAGCTGTTAAGAAAGTCTAGAGATCCGGATTATGAAGCTATCTGCAGAATGATTCTACTGCCGGCAACATACAATTCGCATAAGGACCACGAAGATAAAATACGAGACATCAGGGCCCATACGGATGCATATAGACAGTTGCTATTCGCTCGCTCCATTTGACTTGTAGTGGTACAGGGCAACCTCCGCCAAGCACCGTACTGTGGCTTGCTGATTGTGTACGTTGATCTAGATGTAAGTGTGTAAGTGTAGTAAACAATCCAGATACTGCTATGTAATATGGGACTGACCACTAGACGTCACGGGATGCGGCCCCACCAGTAAAACTAGCGGCGGGGAGTTTTTGTTGTCAGCAGAGATGCAAAAACAGCAGAATGGGTAGGTCATGAGACATCAATGACTTCGAATCATGACTAATCGTTTGATGTCTATTGGGTAACAAATTCAGACGGACGTTTCAACCGTTCTAAAGTTGCCCATGGTGACTGATGCTCACGTCATTATGAAGTTGAAACAACACGGCATACTTCAGGTACTGACTGATAGGGATCGTCGAGCACTGCGCAGGGCTGTTGTATAAAATCCCATTATATCAGCGGAAAGAATCACTCTTGGGTTCTATATCGCTACCCGCAGTTCAGCAAGCACATTGACTGTGCGTAGGGAGTTAAAAAGAATGGGGCGGAATGGTCAACGACCTCATCATACGCCACAGCATCCTGTAGTCAATGCTCAACAACGGTGATGGTAAGAGGGTCACCATTCAACAGTGGACTACTGGAAACGAGCTATTTGAAGTAATAAATCGGGTTATATCCTTTGGCAATCTGATGAAATTGTTTGGATTTGGCGAATGTCCTGGTTGGTTGATTTGTGGTGAGGGGACCAAATTGCAAGGCCATCGGTCCCATTGGATTACGGATGTCGGCCGTACTTTTCAAAGGAACAATCCCGGCATTTGCCTGAAGCGATTTAGGGAAATCACGGAAAACCATAGATCAGGATGGCCGGAAGCGCATTTGAACCGCCGTCCTCCCGAAGCGAGTCCAGTGTGCTAACCACTGCGCCACCTCGCTCGGTGGCGATTGTCTTGAGGTCGTTAGGTGCCATTACGTGTACCCGTGGCCTAGGGGTAGCGTCTTTGATTCATAATCAAAAGGTCTTTGGTCCCGGGTTCGATCCCCGCCACTGCCTAAATTTTGATAAATAATCAGCACTGGTAGCCGAAGACTTCAGGCATAACAAGTCAGCCTCATTCTGCCAACGGCCTTGTCAAAGAGGGCGGAGGAGCGGATAGAGGTTCAGGGCACTCTCTTGTCCTAGGGATGGGATATTGCCCCTAAAGGCGGAAGAATCAGCAATGATGAACGATATGAGGATGCAGAAGGCAATGGAAACCACTGCATTAAAGACACGTAACGTGTATCCACAGGACATGTGGCCTGTAATTGAAGAAGTGTCATGATGATCTCTCCATTGGCAAAAGATTCCGGAATAGTCCCCCATTCAGATCTCCGGGAGGGGACTGCCAAGGGGGAGGTTACCATGAGAAAAAGATTGAATAATCTACGAAAGGATAACGATCTACGAGTCGGGGCGTGGAATGTCAGAAGCTTGAACGTGGTAGGGAAACTAGAAAATCTGAAAAGGGAAATGCAAAGGCTCAATCTAGATATAGTAGGGGTCAGGAAGTGAAGTGGAAGGAAGACAAGGATTTCTGGTCAGATGAGTATCGGGTAATATCAACAGCAGCAGAAAATGGTATAACAGGTGTAGCATTTGTTATGAATAGGAACGTAGGGCAGAGGGTGTGTTACTGCGAACAGTTCAGTGACCGGGTTGTTCTAATCAGAATCGACAGCAGACCAACACCGACAACGATAGTTCAGGTATACATGCCGACGTCGCAAGCTGAAGATGAACAGATAGAGAAAGTGTATGAGGATATTGAAAGGGTAATGCAGTATGTAAAGGGGGACGAAAATCTAATAGTCACGGGCGACTGGAATGCAGTTGTAGGGGAAGGAGTAGAAGAAAAGGTTACAGGAGAATATGGGCTTGGACAAGGAATGAAAGAGGAGAAAGACTAATTGATTTCTGTAACAAGTTTCAGCAAGTAATAGCGAATACCCTGTTCAAGATTCACAAGAGGAGGAGGTATACTTGGAAAAGGTCGGGAGATACGGGAAGATTTCAATTAGATTACATCATGGTCAGACAGAGATTCCGAAATCAGATACTGGATTGTAAGGCGTACCCAGGGGCAGATATAGACTCAGATCACAATATAGTAGTGATGAAGAGTAGGTTGAAGTTCAAGACATTAGTAAGGAAGAATTAGTACGCAAAGATGTGGGATACGGAAGTACTAAGGAATGACGAGATTTGTTTGAAGTTCTCTAACGCTATAGATACAGCAATAAGGAATAGCGCAGTAGGCAGTACAGTTGAAGAAGAATGGACATCTCTAAAAAGGGCCATCCCAGAAGTTGGGAAGGAAAACATAGGTACAAAGAAGGTAGCTGCGAAGAAACCATGGGTAACAGAAGAAATACTTCAGTTGATTGATGAAAGGAGGAAGTACAAACAAAATCAGGAATACAGAAATACAAGTCGCTGAGGAATGAAATAAATAGGAAGTGCAGGGAAGCTAAGACGAAATGGCTGCAGGAAAAATGTGAAGACATCGAAAAAGATATGACTGTCGGAAGGACAGACTCAGCATACAGGAAAGTCGAAACAACCTTTGGTGACATTAAAAGCAACGGTGGTAACATTAAGTGCAACGGGAATTCCACTGTTAAATGCAGAGGAGAGAGCAGATAGGTGGAAAGAATACATTGAAAGCCTCTATGAGGTTGAAGATTTGTTTGATGTGATAGAAGAAGAGACAGGAGTCGATTTAGAAGAGATAGGGGATCCAGTATTAGAATCTGAATTTAAAAGAGCTTTGGAGGACTTACGGTCAAATAAGGCAGAAGGGATAGATAACATTCCACCAGAATTTCTAAAATCATTGGGGGAGGTGGCAACAAAACGACTATTCACGTTGATGTGTAGAATATATGAGTCTGGCGATATACCGTCTGACTTTCGGAAAAGCATCATCCGCACAATTCCGAAGACGGCAAAAGCTTACAAGTGCGAGAATTATCGCACAATCAGCTTAACAGCTCATGCATCGAAGCTGCTTACAAGAATAATATACAGAAGAATGGAAAAGAAAATTGAGAATGCGCTAGGTGACGCTCAGTTTGGCTTTAGGAAAAGTAAAGGGACGAGAGAGGCAATTCTGACGTTACGGCTAATAATGGAAGTAAGGCTAAAGAAAAATCAAGACACTTTCATAGGATTTGTCGACCTGGAAAAAGTGTTCGACAATATAAAATGGTGCAAGCTGTTCGAGATTCTGAAAAAAGTAAGGGTAAGCAATAGGGAGAGACGGGTCATATACAATATGTACAACGACCAAGAGGGAATAAAAGAGTGGACGATCAAGAACGAAGTGCTCGTATTAAGAAGGGCGTAAGACAAGGCTGTAGCCTTTCGCCCCTACTCTTCAATCTGTACATCGAGGAAGCAATAATGGAAATAAAAGAAAGGTTGAGGAGTGGAATTAAAATACAAGGTGAAAGGATATCAATGATACGATTCGCTGATGACATTGCTATCCTGAGTGAAAGTGAAGAAGAATTAAATGATCTGCTGAACGGAATGAACAGTCTAATGAGTACACAGTACGGTCTGAGAGTAAATCGGAGAAAGACGAAGGTAATGAGAAGTAGTAGAAATGAGAACAGCGAGGAACTTAACGTCAGGATTGATGGTCACGAAGTCAATGAAGTTAAGGAATTCTGCTACCTAGGCAGTAAAATAACCAATGACGCACGGAGCAAGGAGGACATCAAAAGCAGACTCGCTATGGCAAAAATGGCATTTCTGGCCAAGAGAAGTCTACTAATATCAAATACCGGCCTTAATTTGAGGAAGAAATTTCTGAGGATGTACGTCTGGAGTACAGCATTGTATGGTAGTGAAACATGGACTGTGGGAAAACCGGAACAGAGGAGAATCGAAGCATTTGAGATGTGGTGCTATAGACGAACGTTGAAAATTAGGTGGACTGATAAGGTAAGGAGTGGGGAGGTTCTACGCAGAATCGGAGAGGAAAGGAATATGCAGAAAACACTGATAAGGAGAAGGGACAGGATGATAGGACATCTGCTAAGACATGAGGGAATGACTTCCATGGTACTAGAGGGAGCTGTAGAGGGCAAAAACTGTAGAGGAAGACACAGATTGGAATACGTCAAGCAAATAATTGAGGACGTAGGTTGCAAGTGCTACTCTGAGATGAAGAGGTTAGCACAGGAAAGGAATTTGTGGCGGGCCGCATCAAACCAGTCAGTAGACTGATGACCATAAAAAAAAAAAAAAAAAGAAAAGTGTACTGCCAGGAGTGTAGTATGGAGATGGTATGTTACGTACGGTATTGGGGTATTTTTCGTGTTTAAGCTGTGACCATCTTTTAGCTCTAGAGGAAACGGTAAACGCGGAAAGATATGAAATTATCCTACACTATTGTGTACGGCGTACACAATAGAGTAGGATAGTTTCATATCTTTCCAGCAGATTTCGAGCCATCCTAAAGGCGAAGGGTGGATACACTCTACATTCTCCTCCACTATCAGGAGTCTGGATACATTTGATCAAGTAGTGTATTTCGGGAGAGAACTACAGTTTCGGCTTTTGCCTTACAACCAAGGCAAATATATCGAGTTCGTCAGAAGGGAAGAATGGGCCCCATTTTTAAGTTTTTTCTCAGAGAAACAAAATGATATCGTCAACTAGGTGAAAGTGTATTTTTATATGTGTCTGGAAAAAGAAATAAATGACTAGCTCCGCATTTCTCGTGTATCTATGTGTGAAACAGAGACCACACAGACATACATACACAAACACACACACACACACACACACACACACACACACACACACACACACACACACACACACACACAATCACATGTAACGTGGGATGGGACCTATGTATCGTAAGCGAATACACTCTAAGACAAAATAAACAAATAAATAAATAAGTGACCTACTAGTAATGACAGGTCAACGGCTTGGTATCTTATTGACTGGAGTAGAACTGCCTTGGGTAATGAGTCATGCTTCGAGCTGAGCCCCGATGACCATACATACATTCATACATACATACATTAATCCTTGTTCCTTAGATGATGAATACTACATTTCGTAATGATATGGAACGTGTCTCTTTAACAAAGAAGATTAGTCTAGAAGCTCTCCGTAGAGCAATGGGACATCAACCTGAGTGTCGCAAACCATAATGGCCGACAACCAGGAGTGATGGTCTGCATTGCCATTTCTTTTCATAGAAGAACTCATTTGTTTGTCACGGCACTGATACATCGACAATATTCTATGCCTCGTTTTGTTGCCCTTAATGGAAAGCCACCTTGGGCTTAGATTCCAGTAAGGCAAGAGTTCCCACTGCTTGTCTTCGTGCTTGCCAAATCCTACCTCAATTGAAAACCTTTGGTGTTTTATTGGCAGGGCCCTTGAATCATCTCGGGGTACTGAGGATCTAACGAGCCAATTGGACAGTATTTGGCACGATATCCATCAGGAGAACATCCACCAACTCCGCCATATGTGCAAAACCGAGTACCTGCTTGCATAAGGGCCAGAGGTGGAGCAGTGCGTTAAATGGACAAATTTTTCTGAAATTGTAAACATTTGTTCTTCTGTACATGTACATCCCATCTACGTGAAAGACGTTTACGTCCATCAGTCACATCAGACTGCACCACTTTCCAGTCGACTCTTTTACGCTACCAGAGTCTATGTGTTTGGCATTGTCGTAGTGACAGAGGCTGCAAGCAAACGTATACCAATGATCCTGGGAGACACTTCGGGTGCAAAATGTGATCTAACTTCTTTCCTGAATGATGTTTGGTCAGTTGCTGATGCTGTCATAGTGTG
This sequence comes from Schistocerca americana, assembly GCF_021461395.2. Classification (NCBI taxonomy): domain Eukaryota; kingdom Metazoa; phylum Arthropoda; class Insecta; order Orthoptera; family Acrididae; genus Schistocerca; species Schistocerca americana. The sequence continues at coordinate 182,419,825 of NC_060125.1, read as the reverse complement.
TCGATCTTGATGTTCGTCTGTAGCAAGCAGATATCCAGAACCTGGTCTACGGTTGAGGGAAAGTTCCACAGACCACTGTTGAAAGCAGCGACGTACCGCCGATACATTGTGTCCTACGGTTTTAGCAACCCATCGAGTCGGTAGCACATTTTTGCACCCTAGAATGAATGTTTCACGCACTGTTCCGCTCTAAACCGAGCACAGTCACTTTCTGCGGGGTCAAAGCAGAGGGCGCACAGATATTTCCAGAGCGCCACCTGATTGGCGATAACCGTGAAAAATGAATCACTATCAGTCAAATCTGTGTGAAGTTCTAAGAGACCAAACTGCTGAAGTCGTCGGTCCCTAGAGTTACACAATACTTAAACTAAGCTAAACTAGCTTATGCTAAGAACAACACAGACACCCATGCCCCTAGGGAGTACTCGAACCTCCGGCGGGAGGGGCCGCGCAGCCCGGGACATGGCGCCTCAAACCATGCGGCCACTCCGCGCGGCCACTAACACTCCAGCTCTTGAGTATGCACATATTATACCCTAGTGCCAGTGAACACAATCCTTGAGGGTGCTGACTTATTCCGACTGTGTATTATTCTTAGAACTGTGTAAACGTGCTTAATTTTACTACCAGCGCGCTGGAACGCTGCGTAAAAGGCATGTGTGGGACGCATACATATGGAAGGTGTACGGGGGCAGCGGATGTAGGTATTTTGTTTTATTTATGGTATGTAGCTAATACCACAAACAAGAACAAAAGTCAAAAACGCCACTACAGACATTAGAACTCTGGCTAAGCCTTCCTTAGTTGAATGTTACGTGATTCATTTGTGATGAGTCACATATAATTTTGTTGCCAATTACTTAAATAATCAATGCAACAGCATATTTTGGGCTCCAAGGGCCCTCCCTTGGTACTACACATTGTTCTTGTCAAAAGTAGGGAAACGTACACGCAAGAGTACATAAACCGTTTCTTTTATTAACTTTGGAGCTATGTAACGTTGCTTAAGTTTACCGCTGCCATTCTGCAGGTGTTGCGTACGTACGTGTACGACGCATCCATATGGCAGGTGTCGGTGTGGTGGGTGTGCATTTCCAGACTGCAAGTCCAATGAGGTATGCAGAAGAGCTTGTAAGTCGTTTGGACGGTAGCAGAGGAGAGGCTGATGGGAATGAACCTGCAATGTCCATGTCCACTGACGCACAGAGTTCAACACGACTGTACCTGAAAACGATTTCACTGATCTCCATGACTGAACTGCTTTTTTCAAATACACTCCTGGAAATGGAAAAAAGAACACATTGACACCGGTGTGTCAGACCCACCATACTTGCTCCGGACACTGCGAGAGGGCTGTACAAGCAATGATCACACGCACGGCACAGCGGACACACCAGGAACCGCGGTGTTGGCCGTCGAATGGCGCTAGCTGCGCAGCATTTGTGCACCGCCGCCGTCAGTGACAGCCAGTTTGCCGTGGCATACGGAGCTCCATCGCAGTCTTTAACACTGGTAGCATGCCGCGACAGCGTGGACGTGAACCGTATGTGCAGTTGACGGACTTTGAGCGAGGGCGTATAGTGGGCATGCGGGAGGCCGGGTGGACGTACCGCCGAATTGCTCAACACGTGGGGCGTGAGGTCTCCACAGTACATCGATGTTGTCGCCAGTGGTCGGCGGAAGGTGCACGTGCCCGTCGACCTGGGACCGGACCGCAGCGACGCACGGATGCACGCCAAGACCGTAGGATCCTACGCAGTGCCGTAGGGGACCGCACCGCCACTTCCCAGCAAATTAGGGACACTGTTGCTCCTGGGGTATCGGCGAGGACCATTCGCAACCGTCTCCATGAAGCTGGGCTACGGTCCCGCACACCGTTAGGCCGTCTTCCGCTCACGCCCCAACATCGTGCAGCCCGCCTCCAGTGGTGTCGCGACAGGCGTGAATGGAGGGACGAATGGAGACGTGTCGTCTTCAGCGATGAGAGTCGCTTCTGCCTTGGTGCCAATGATGGTCGTAAGCGTGTTTGGCGCCGTGCAGGTGAGCGCCACAATCAGGACTGCATACGACCGAGGCACAGAGGGCCAACACCCGGCATCATGGTGTGGGGAGCGATCTCCTACACTGGCCGTACACCACTGGTGATCGTCGAGGGGACACTGAATAGTGCACGGTACATCCAAACCGTCATCGAACCCATCGTTCTACCATTCCTAGACCGGCAAGGGAACTTGCTGTTCCAACAGGACAGTGCACGTCCGCATGTATCCCGTGCCACCCAACGTGCTCTAGAAGGTGTAAGTCAACTACCCTGGCCAGCAAGATCTACGGATCTGTCCCCCATTGAGCATGTTTGGGACTGGATGAAGCGTCGTCTCACGCGGTCTGCACGTCCAGCACGAACGCTGGTCCAACTGAGGCGCCAGGTGGAAATGGCATGGCAAGCCGTTCCACAGGACTACATCCAGCATCTCTACGATCGTCTCCATGGGAGAATAGCAGCCTGCATTGCTGCGAAAGGTGGATATACACTGTACTAGTGCCGATATTGTGCATGCTCTGTTGCCTGTCTCTATGTGCCTGTGGTTCTGTCAGTGTGATCATGTGATGTATCTGACCCCAGGAATGTGTCAATAAAGTTTCCCCTTCCTGGGACAATGAATTCACGGTGTTCTTATTTCAATTTCCAGGAGTGTATTATCTCAGGTATCATGATGCTGCCCTACCAGTTAGCACAGGAACACAGTAAGCAACCATCCATTTAGCAGCCTGTCTGCATCATAAATTTACAAATTTGACAGGCATTCCAAATTGTGTATCGATCTATTACAGAAGTAATTACATAACAAATATAACTCAGTAATCTTTCGAAGCGAGTCGACATTACTGCTCCAGTATTCACATACTCATATTCGCCGTCAGTAAAATTCCTCTGTTCTGTAACAGACACATATATACACTATCTGCTGCAAGTAGCCATGCATTCCTATGTAGTCTGGAACAGGGCACTAGACGGAACAGTGGTGGACACTTCAGTATAAAAGGAGGGGTGAAGTATTCTGTTCTCAGTGAAGAAACAAAGTGGGTCGCTACGAACAAAGTGACTTCAAATATGGACTAGCAATTGCATATAATCTGAGGAAAAAGTCCCATCACGAACATTTCTACGTTTCTAAAGCTGCCGAAGTCGGCAGTTGGCGACTTGTCTGTGAAACAGAAATCCGGGGGAACAACCACAGTTAAACCTAAACCTGGCAGACCTCTTGTACTGATTAGCGGAGACTGTAGAACGTTGCTCATGATGGTTGTAAGAAACAGCATGAAATCATCGGAAAGAATGGCTCCTATGTTCCGAAGTGCTTCGAGCAGTGCAGCTGTCGCAATGACTGTGTCTAAGGAGTGAAAAATAATGAGATACAACGGTCGAGCACCACCACACACACCAAACAATTCTGTAGTTAATGATGAGCGAAGCTTGAGGTGGTTCAAAGAACACCCTACTGAATAGCGGATGACTCGAAACGAGCTATTTGGAGTGATGAATCACGATCCACAGAGTAGAAATCTGATGATAGCGTTTGGGTCTGGCAATGTCTGGAGACAGTTACCTGCCAATACGTGTAGTTCTAACGTTGAAGTATGGAAGAGGTGGTATTACGGAACAGGGCTACTTTCCTTGATTAGGGTGTGGGTCACTTGTTGCACGTAAGAAGGTGCTAAATGCGAAACGATATCAACACACGGTACAGCATTGTGTACAATTCGCAGACGGTGGTTGTTTGTATCTGTACGACAATACACCATTTCACGAAGGAGCATTTGTTACGCAATTGTTTAGGACAGTAACATTCCAGAAATAGACTGGCCTGCCCTCAGTCACTACCTTCTCTTGTTTCGGCTCTTGAGGATGAAGGAGGTGTGTTCTTTCACAGGTATTTCTATAACTCAATGAAGGTCTACGCAGTAGAATTAAAGCCGTCATAAAGGCGAAGGGCGGACACTTTCGATATTTCTGTCTACTAACAGGTGTCTGGATACTTTTGATACGACAGTGTATCTTATTGGGGTGTGGCATATACAGGGTGGTCCATTGAGTGACGGGGTCAAATATCTCAGTAAATAAGCATCAACCGAAAAAACTACAAAGAACGAAACCAGATGGCACTATGGTTGGCCCGATTGATGCCGCTGCCATAGGTCAAACGGATATTAACTGGTTCTTTAAAAATAGGAACAAACATTTTTTATTACATATTCGTCTAGTACGTAAAGAAATGTGATAGATGACGCTGTAATAGTCACAAACGTGAAAGTACGTGGCATCTCGTAACATTCCACCAGTGTGGACGGTATTTGCTTCGTGATACATTACCCGTGCTAAAATGGACCGTTTACCAATTGCGGTAAAGGTCGATATCGTGTTGATGTACGGCTATTGTGATCAAAATGCCCAACGGGTGTGTGCTATGTATGCTGCTCAGTATCCTGGACGACATCATCCAAGTGTCCGGACCGTTCGCTGGATGGTTACGTTATTTAAGGAAACAGGAAGTGTTCAGCCACATGTGAAACGTCAACCACGACCTGCAACAAATGATGATGCCCAAGAAGGTGTTTTAGCTGCTTTCGCGGCTAATACGCACATCAGTAGCAGACAAATTGCTCGAGGATCGGGGATCTCAAAAACGTCGGTGTTGAGAATGCTACATCATCATCAATTGCACCCGTACCATATTTCTGTGCACCAGGAATTGCGTGGCAACGAATTTGAACGTCGTGTACAGTTCTGCCACTGGACACAAGAGAAATTACGGCTACGATGACAGATTTTCTATTTAGCGACTAAGCGTCATTCACCAACAGCGGTAACGTAAACCGGCATAATATACACTGTTTGGCAACGGAAAATCCACGATGGCTGCGACAAGTGAAACATCAAAGACCTTGGCGGGTTAATGTATGGCGCGGCATTATAGGAGGAAGGATAATTGGCCCCCATTTTATCGATGTCAATCTAAATGGTGCAATGTATTCTGATTTTCTACGCAGTGTTCTACCGATGTTACTACAAGATGTTTCACAGCATGACAAAATGGCGATGTACTTCCGACATGATGGATGTCCGGCACATAGCTCGCGAGCGGTTGAAGCGGTATTGAATAGCATATTTCATGACAGGTGGATTGGTCGTCGAAGCACCATGGCCCGCACGTTCACCGAATCTGACGTCCCCAGATATCTTTCTGTGGGGAAAGTTGTAGGATATTTGCTATCGTGATCCATCGACACCGCCTGAGAACATGCGTCAGCGCATTGTCAATGCATGTGCGAACATTACGGAAGGCAAACTACTCGCTGTTGAGAGGAATGTCGTTACAGGTATTGCCAAATGCATTAAGGTTGACGGACATCAATTTGAGCATTTATTGCAATAATGTGGTATTTACAGGTAATCACGCTGTAACAGCACGCGTTCTCAGGATTGATAAGTTCATCAAGGTACATGTATCACATTGGATCAACCGAAATAAAATGTTCGAACGTACCTACGTTGTGTATTTAATTTAAAAAGCACACGTGTTACCAACCTTTCGTTGTGTTTGTGACTATCTCAGCGCCATCTGTCACAAAGCGAAAAAAGTGGTCTAACTAAAGCTTTCATATTTTTTTACTTTCTACACGAATATGTAGTAAAAATGGGTGTTCCTATTTAAAAAATAGCAGTTGATGTCCGTTTGTCCTATGGCAGCTCCATCTAGCGGGCCACCCATAGCGCCATCTGGTTTCCCCCTTCAAGCTAGACAAGTTTCGTTCTTTGCAGATTTTTGTTTAACGCTTATTTCGTGAGATATTTGGCCCGATCACGATCAATGGACCACCCTGTGTAATCGAGGGGACTGTGTCTGATAACGACCGCCTCTCGAGAATTGTGTTGTTAACAATATCACTCGCACCGCCACTGCAGTGCGAGCAGGTGAACTTCTGTTATGTCTTGCTTGCGTCTTGTGTTTCACCTTAAGAGGTCAGGGTCAAACGTCTGCAGTAGAAAATGGTTCTCAAAACAGTGTTCTTAACTTCCTGATGTCAGTCTTCAGGGTCTGCCGTAGTTCAATGCAAGCTACTGCACTAATAGTTTTTGACGTATAAGCGAGATCTGTCGTACACAACGTCAGCATTGCGAAACGAATCACTGTACGAATTTTTCTAGGCTTCATTGTTACGGTATAGCTCTGTCAGGACGAAATTTCCATCAATGTTCTCACAGATTTTGGAGGCTTAGAGTTAAATAAAATTTATGTTTTTATTAATTATTTCAAAGAGGGATTGATATATTTCAATTTGTTATAGATAGTTCGTTCATTTGGTTAGAAGTGGTATTTATGTCCTGATAGTCACCTTGCTACTCATGGTACACGTCCAAAAGACCCTCAGACAGACAAGAATTTGTGGCTTTTACTTTTGGGTTATTGTGCTACGATTTCAGTAATAATTTTGAGTTTCCCCTCCTCTATATATGTTTCTACCAGTGAATGGGTTTGTTTTAAGAGTGCTGCATTATCCACAGGTTGTTGTTTCTTGCAACTGTGTATGTGATAACTAGGGGTTTTGCCATACAACAGCGTCTTCCTCTGGTTTCCTTGTTCCAGAAATGAATAGGGAACCTCTCTTCCATATTTTCCTTTTATTATTTCGTACACAGTCTCCCCGTTGTGTAGCCAGCAGTAAGTTGGGAGTTCCCTCGGCTGTGGCTACGATTCTACACACTTCTATCTCGTAATCGATCCAAGCTATGTATTAATCTTCCCTCGCACTCCGGCTAAGGCATCCCAAATATACAGACTATGTGACATTGTTTCAAGGCATCCCAAATATACAGACTAGTGACATTGTTTTGTCCAACTGTGATGCCTAGTTTGGTGGGCAATTTCCAGTATTCTTACAGATTTCTTCCGTCTGACGTCTTTTGACTTGAATTGCGTGCCGGTCTGGAAGGGAAGCAATTGCAGTCATTTTCCTTTAGCCTTTTATTCTCCATCTCCGTACCCACTCGTTGACTTGTGCTATTTATCGGCGTTTGTTTCAGGAACGCAGTTTCTTCTCGAGGCAACATTGCTGATTTGGTACATGGCTTCTTTCCTCTCGTGCACGGTATAATTCAAACAAAAAGATAATTAGATTTTCAGCTACGGCACCAACTGGAAAAGAAGAAGCATGTAAGCTTCTAATATATCTTCACTGTTTACTATTACCTGTTTGAGTAGCTGTAAGGAGGTAAATTTTACTTTCTTCTTCGCCCACGTACGGTGTAAGGAGTATTAGCTCGCGGCAAGAGAATATGAGCGAACTCCCTCGGCGGGTTTACGGTCGTGTACTGTGATACGTCCGTCAGTCTTGCTGTGATTTTTAATCAGATTCCGGCTACGCTTAAAGTGGAAGCCATTCATAATCCCTTCCATTACTACAAAAATACAACTAACTGTGTGAATTAGATATCTTGATATGATACGAACGAGACTTCGCATTAAGATGACGATGAAGTGTCATGGATCCGGATATGGAGGGGCACGTGGTAAGCACACAGCTCTCCCGGCTGTGTATCAATTACGAGACCGGAGACGCTACTTCTCAATCAAGTTGGGCTGAGTGCACCCCGCTTGTCAATAGCGCTTTGCAGACCGAATGGTCACCCATCCAAGTGCTATCCCAGCCCGATACCGCTTAACTTCGGTGATCTGACGGTCTTACCACTACGGCAAGGCCGTTGGCTAGCCAATCTAATTACTTTTATGTGAAATTGCGTGCTTGTCTAACGCCATTAAAATTCATTGTGGCTTTCGTGCCAAGTGAGAAAACAGACGTTATTCGTTCCCCTAAAGAGCAGTCAGCGACACAGCGTCTCATGCTTTCGATGCGCGTAGCCAACAGGGAACGAGGGGGAGGAATCATGTGGTCACTGGTGGTTGCCGCCAAAGAACGTCGCCTCAGAGCCGCAAGCTGTGAGAGGCACCGGCATCCATTTAGCTTCGAGGTGTTTGCTTCCTATATTCTTTGTAGACACAGCTTCAAACTAGCAATTTTCCAAACCTAGAGTGCTAACCTCTTGCTATAGCCAGGACTGGGTGACTGCAATAGCTGAAAGCAAGGAGAAAGTTGATTAAAATTAGACATGGGACATGATACTATGAGAAAAATTTGACAGAGTATTGAAAGGCCTATGTCTAAACAAGGCTCCTGCAGTAGACGGTATTCCCTCAGAGTAATTGAGATCCTCGCTTGAGGCAACCACGAAAAAACTGTTCCACATGATGTGCTACAAATATGAGACTGGCGAAACGTCTTCAGGCTTCAGAAGGAATTTATTAATTCCGACTGTAAAGAAATCGGTTGCTGACAGGAGTGAATATTAACGACTGTCCGTTTAATAAACTATGGTTGCAAAATACTGACATGAATGAATTACTCTTTGAAGCCGACCTCGATGGAAATCTGTTTGGGTTTCAGAGAAATGTAGGAACATGGGAGGCAATACTGACCATACGACTAATCTTAGAAGATAGTTTAAAGAAAGGCAATACTCTGTAAATATGATTTATACAGTTAGGGGAGGGTTTTGACATTATGGAGAGGAATTCAGACTTTGAAATTGTGAAGTTAGCAGGGATTAAATAGAGGGAGAGAAAAGTTATAGATAACCTGTACAGAAACCGGACGGCAGTTATATGAGTCGAAGAAAGTGGATGTGAAGCAGCATATGAGGAGGGCTGTAGCCTATCTCCAATGTTATTCAATCTGTAAAACTAGCAAACAATAAAGGAAACCAAAGAAAAATTTGGGGAAGGAACTGCAGTTCAGGGAAAAGAAATAAAAACTTTGAAGTTTGCCGATGGAATTGTGAGTCTGTAAGAGACCGCAAAGGACTTGGAAGAGCGTTTGTACGGAATGAACAGTGTCTTGAAACGAAGCTGTAAGATAAGCATAAAAAAATTAAACAGTAGGATAGGAATGCCGTCGAATCAAATCAGTATTGTTGTTAGTGAACAAAATAACAGTGGTGGCCTTAGCACAGAGGATATAAAATGCATCTGGGTGTTACAAGGAAAGCATTTCTAAAAAAGAAGAATTTGTTTATATCAAATATATATTAAAATGTGAGGAAATTTTTTTCTGAACGTATGTGTTTGGAGTGTAATCTTGAACGAAGTAAAAGGTAAACAATATGCAAATCAGAGAAGAAGAGAACAGAAGCTTTTGAAATTTGCTGCTATAGAAAAATGTAGGTAGTTCACGTAACTAGTGAGGAGTATCTGAATCGAACTGGAGAGAAAAGAAAATTTAGTGTAGTTGAATAAAGGACCTGACTCTTTGATGAAACACGTTCTGAGGCATCACGAAATTGTCACTTTGATAGAGGAAAGAAGTTTGGTGCCCAAAAATTGTAGAGGAATTCCAAGGGATGAATACAATTTGTCGAGTGAAATGGTTGTAAATTGCAGTGGTTACGCAGAGGTGAAGAGGATTACAGAGGACAGACAAGTGTGGAGAGGTGCATCAAATAAGTCTTCGCACTGAAGACCACGACAAAAACAACGATAACAGCAACCAGGATTAGACTTCTTTATGATCACTAAAATTTAAATTTCATAATTTCATAACTGAAAGCTCGCTAAAGATGGCACTACTTTGTATTCTCCGACCAGGCACCCACTGCACCTGAAAAACACATGTGCCTCGACAAAAACTGCATCCATCGCCTTCTGTGGAAATTCACTGCTGAAAGACTTAAGACCGACTGAATATAGCAACTACTTGTAAATAACTTTTCCGCTTGTACCGTTTCAGTAAAAAGTCATATTAGAATCCTCTTAGTATCCTAGAACTATGTGTAGTACAATCATTGACTAGGTGTTATCTGTTGGTGATAACTATACATATTTGTATTCATTCTTATAAATATATTCTTTGTAAGGATTGCATTCCTATTTTCATTGGTTCCGGACGTTGTGAAACTCTTGTTTTATTTGACATTTGTCATAACTCCACGCTAGACTATTGCATCAACTGAATGGCAGTAATGTAAAACTCGATTAATATTTTCCATGAGATTATTGTGCTTAACAAAAGTTGGTGGTGAATTGTATTGAACCTTTGTGATGACAAGCATACTTCCCGTTTACTTAATCGCTGACATCTTTCTCAATACTCACTTGACGGCAGAAGAAAACTGCTTGTAACGAAGGTTAAAGTAAACCTGGAACTCTCATGAAGTTGAATAGAGCGTGAATGGTACAATGCAGCTTGTGCACACTCTTGAGTCTGTCAACAGTCCTCGAATAGTCAAGTCAGTTATAGACCGTGCTCGCATTGCCACAATACGGCGAGGAGAACTGTGGGGAACGGGCTGTTGTCCATCGATTTGGCACTCATCACAACCACGCTTTCGAATATCCAACTATAATTGCGAGGAGTAAGTTGTAGCCCACGGTAAACATTAGCTGATTAGCGCTACGTGCAGATTATGGCTTGTTCGTACCGCAATAACAATGGAACAGTGCGCAGGCGCCTGGGAAGGCTAAGGCGATTCACACAATACGCAGCAGTACCAACGCGATCAATATGTCCGATAACGTTCCTATGATTTTTTCGTCCTTCATGATAATAATGGACGATCACACCACACCCATATTGTGAACACTACCCTCTAGTGGCCAGGAATCAACAGAATGCAGTGGTCTGCGGTATCATTAAGCTCGTTAATCTTCTGTGACAGACTTTCTTAAACTGATTTCCACGGGACCCTGGAATTCCGTGGAATTCATTGAAGGGCTCCATGAATACTTTGTACCTTTTTTCATAACATTCTTTAAAGTAAATAAAAGATCAAAAATAAGGTAACCCCTCAACGCTATATATATATATATATATATATATATATATATATATATATATATATATATAATCTTCGCTGTAGCAGACTGTTCGAACGGCCATCATCGTCCGTGTCTCAGTGCACCGACATCCACAGTGGTGTATACCAGTAACATCCATTATTGGTATGTTAAGCCCCATTACACTTTGTAACTTTTATGTATAATACATAAACAAAAAAGTCTCTGTGTAAGAAAGATTACTGTCTACACAATGTTTCGAACCCTCCTTCTCCTCCCCATCCCCCTCCTCGTAGTCCGTCCTCGTGCTCCTATTTTCTCATCCCTTTCAGCAAATTATATAAAAATGATTATTTAATTGTGTTATTAAGTACGTATTAATAGCTTGTTTGAGTTTTATATTACACGTTTAAAGATACTAGCAAATTAAGCAAATATTTAATCCTTTCAACTATTTTAAATGAAGGCATTCTCAGCCGCGAAATAGTTTTTATTCATACCAATATCGTGTTCGCTTTTGTCAGGCATCATGAAATTATGTAAAAGAAAAGCAGAAGAAATTTCATTTGGTGATTGTCACAACAGGCCATGAAATAAGAATTAAAATCACGTGGATAAGGCATTCGCTCGTTAAAAGTCTGATTGGAACAGAAAAGAATCTTCCGTGTTCAGACCGTATCAGCATGGCATATACAGCTTTGATCTTTATGTATTTTATTAACTTATATTGTTCTTTATACAGGGTGTTACAAAAAGGTACGGCCAAACTTTCAGGAAACATTTCCCACACACAAAGAAAGAAAATATGTTATGTGGACATGTGTCCGGAAACGCTTACTTTCCATGTTAGAGCTCATTTTATTACTTCTCTTCAAATCACATTAATCATGGAATGGAAACACACAGCAACAGAACGTACCAGCGGGACTTCAAACACTTTGTTACAGGAAATGTTCAAAATGTCCTCCGTATACGAGGATACATGCATCCACCCTCCGTCGCATGGAATCCCTGATGCGCTGATGCCGCCCTAGAGAATGGCGTATTGTATCACAAAAAAATGGCTCTGAGCACTATGGGACTTAACATCTGAGGTCATCAGTCCCCTACAACTTAGAACTACTTAAACCTAACTAACCTAAAAACACCACACACATCCATGCCCGAGGCAGGATTCGAATCTGAGACCGTAGCGGTCGCGCGGTTTCAGACTGAAATGCCTAGAACCGCTCGGCCACCCCGGCCGGCCGTATTGTATCACAGCCGTCCACAATACGAGCACGAAGAGTCTCTACATTTAGTACCGGGGTTGCGTAGAATAGAGCTTTCAAATGCCCACATAAATGAAAGTCGAGAGGGTTGAGGTCAGAAGAGCGTGGAGGCCATGGAATTGGTCCGCCTCTACCAATCCATCGATCACCGAATCTGTTGTTGAGAAGCGTACGAAAACTTCGACTGAAATGTGCAGGAGCTCCATCGTGCATGAACCACATGTTGTGTCGTACTTGTAAAGGCACATGTTCTAGCAGCACAGGTAGAGTATCACGTATAAAATCATGATAACGTGCTCCATTGAGCGTAGGTGGAAGAACATGGGGCCCAATCAAGACATCATCAACAATGCCTGCCCAAACGTTCACAGAAAATCTCTGTTGATGACGTGATTGCACAATTGCGTGCGGATTCTCGTCAGCCCACACATGTTGATTGTGAAAATTTACAATTTGATCACGTTGGAGTACATACTGGCGAAACAAAAATGAGCTCTAACATGGAAATTAAGCGTTTCCGGACACATGTCCACATAACATCTTTTCTTTAGCTGTGTTTGAGGAATGTTTCCTGAAAGTTTGGCCGTACCTTTTTGTAACACCCTGTATAAGGGCACTCCTTCCCCGCCAGTCAAAAGGTTTCGAAACTGGATTAGTAAAATATAGAGATATTCTAAGAGTTTGCTTTAATGCTACATGTGTTCTACATATAGTCCACTCCGATAGATGAGTGGTCAGCGCGGCGGTCTGTCACACCAAGGGGATCGTGTTCGATTCCCGGCTGTCTCAGATTCTCTCCGCTCAGGGACTGGGTGTTGTGTTGTCCTGATTATCACTTATCACCACCAGTGGAAGGCAACGGGAAACCACCGCTGGAATCACTTCCCTAGACTGCGCTCATGCAGTGGACCTCTCTGACGAGGCTTCCCCCATGACAAGACCTGCCGTAAGGCAGAACACAAAGTTTAAAGTTCTACATATTTTTCCCACACTTGAGTAAAATGCAGAGAACGTTCTTACAATAGAGAAAAGCCCTACTTTGAGCTGTAGTTCAGCTCGCGCGTCACGTTCCTTTGAACGTCGGTTATGTTGCCAAAAGTGCTGAAGCTTCATTAGAATTTCTGCACTTTCTGATTTTGTGGTGCTGATTGATAACATGAAGTCTCGTCCACCGTGATGATATTTTACAGGAAATAATATTCATTTCACTCAAGTCGCGACAGGTATCAACGAATCGTTGTTTTTATTGAGGAATCAAGCTGTGCAAGGCAAACTTTCCAAACACTTTCTCTTCTTCAACAGTGTCTTAAACACTTGATTTACAGGTATTCCACCGCTGCAATCGATGATACGACGGCGTTGACACACTGCGGTCGAACATCTGTTACTTAACACATGCTCACAACTGAATGGTAGAATGTAAGTTTCTTGTTTACAGGCGCCGGCCGCGGTGGTCTAGCGGTTCCAGGCGCTCAGTCCGGAACCACGCGACTGCTGCGGTCGCAGGTTCGAATCCTGCCTCGGGCATGGATGTGTGTGGTGTCCTTAGGTTAGTTAGGTTTAAGTAGTTCTAAGTTCTAGGGGACTGATGACCACAGATGTTAAGTCCCATAGTGCTCAGAGCCATTTGAACCATTTTGTTGTTTACATTTGTTAGTTCCAGCTGCCACGGTTGTTATTGTGATTAAGTCGCTTACAGGCCTAGAAAAACTCGGAACATTTTGGGAGAACGATGTACAAATGAAGACAGATCAGCATATGCATCCTGATATTACGTCAACAGTAATTGCAACGATACATCAATAACAATGGTAAAAACGGGCTTGAAATTTGGATTTGTCGTTGTGTAACTTCAAAAATAGCTTTGTCATTGCGTCTTATAAGACCGCGTTGCGGGTTGTGCCGGTTGGTGAAGGTTGTATTCATATTCTGGCAAACTAGACATTCTTCAGTTCGAGGTAGTCCACAGCCACATATTTGAGCAAGATTCGTTTTATCTCCTGAAACTCCCTTCCTCGTTTAATTAAGAGATTTCCTAACGTGAAAATCTTCACATGTATGTTTCTCCAGTTCCATGGGGAGAGCGAGTTCTTGCTCACTGCAGAGTTACATTTTACATTTTCTGAGTTTCTGCGTTGCCAGGAAGTCACTCATTTGTCGTTAAAAAAGCTGTTCCTCGATCTAAGTCTGGACGGAGACACCTCATTGTCATGCAGCTTAGATGAGCAATTTGTTTTTCTTGCTGAACTGTTGATGGGACGCACTTCATTTTATGAGACGATACAGTATTTCAATGCCTGTGTTATTCTTAATTACGATGCAACGCAATTCAAAGTAACGCATGTACTGCCATATAGTATTTATATGCCCATACCGGCCAAGAGACTTTCATTTAAAACGTCTCACCGCTACGGGAATATACATAATGGTTGTGCGAGTACAGGCTGCAAACGCATGGTAGACGACATATGGAAGTTTGGGTCAAGTCGTGAGTTCTGCACGGATAGCCAAATGGTGAGGCTACCCCTCGCCGATAAACGGGAAATCCGCGTTCGACTTCCGGTACGGCACAAATTTCCATTGTTGTCATTCCGTTCTACAGATGATGTTTTTCCATATTCGCAGCTGGGAATAAATTTAATGTACTCCTTGTACCAGGTGGATTACATTTCTCAGTGACTGTAGGTTTAAAACACGCTGTCAAAATATATGCAGTCCCACTGACAGCGACATACACTTGTCTAGCATGGGTGGACTTTTTCCTGACCCGTGGTACACAGCAGACAGCGAAGCGTATAGGCTGACATGGGCAGGATGTGATGCTACGAAACTCAACTAGTTACTGTAGTATCATTGCCACAGATACTACTACAACGCCGCGCGAACGCAAGGTTCGCAGCCTGTCGTCGGCCGAGCACAGCGCACTCTAGCGGGCTGTGCAGCTCGACGGAACTGGAGTGTGCCTCGTTCACTTCTTAGCTAGATTTCAACCTAGGCAGACGCAATTTCATAATCGGCCCTCAGCCAGTTTTGTTTGCATTGATTCTCTGAGGAGAGCCCCTCAGGCTTAGTCCCTGAGAATATGTTGCATTAGTTCAAGGTAATCCATGTTTCGAGATGTTTGTACATAGCCGCAGCTGCAGTCCTACAAACTACTGAAGATAAGTAATTTCATTGTAGTATGTGTAGTTTGAATAATGATCCTTCTGTCTAGCAGTGTGCCGTGCCACATATTATTGCAACCTGGACTCCTTCAGCTTCTATCAACTCGGCCTCCAACTTATTTGCATGTAGTAACGAGCTGAATACACCCACGCGTTTTGGGCCTCTAAACAGTAGACACAATAGTTACGGTTGGTTTTCGGTTGACGTTTCTTGCGCTTAAAGATTTTGTAACATCTCGGTAGTGTTACATGAAAACAGAGTTTTATCTGGTTTTACGTCAAGGTATTTATAGTAGTGATCATGTTATGATTCTCGCCGTCGGTTGTTATGATGACAGGTGGCCAAAGCTAAATATAACCATATATCGCAGGTTTGGCAGTGAAGTCGGTAAGGGGCTGGCTGCATAGTTGGTATCTGCAACGACAGAAATATCTAGTAGTCGTTAGTAAAACATAATATGTATTGTACTTACCTTGTGCTACAGGCTTCTTCATATGCTGCATACATATAATTACAAATATATCTAGAAAGGCATTACTTTTGCCATACTTGTCTAAGCGCCTTCTTAGAGGTTGCTTCCTATAATCTGAAGGCTATGCTACCTTTCTAGTTGACGTACCGAGCAAGAGTGGACGAGACATCTCTAGAAACTTGTCACAAGCCGCGGAGCGGCTCTAGCGGCGCTAGTCGCGACTCGCGGGTCCAGCGATATCTATTACGGTCCGCGGTCGATATCTACAACCCATAACAAGTGTGGTATCGAGCGTTGATACCACACATCAAATAAAAGCAAAGAATTATGTACGTACTGCCGTATTAATTTATTTAGTTAACTGGTTTTCCGCTTATAAGTCAACTTTGAGCCTTGAACTGACTGTCATCGTCAATGAGGATATAATGTTAGTGAAGAATATTGAGAAAGATGTTAGACGTCACGACTGAGGTTAAACTTAAACAGCAAATAAACAAAAGAAACAAATCAGAAAACATTAACACTAACCCCTAGAAACCAGAGCCAATGTAATAATTTAAATTTAAAAAAAATGTGTCAAACTAAATCTCCAGATCACTTCCCTTTATTTCCATATGACCGGTTCCGGGCCAGCTGCCCATGTTCACATCTATTACGAAGATATTATTTTATAACTACAATTACTACAAGTTGCAAGTGGTTTAAAATTTAAGTTTAGAAAGCTTCAAGATTCTTAAAAGATTAGTCATGATACACATTTGTGTAACAGCCCCTCTGTTACAGTTACAGTGTAACCTGTCGAACGTGGAATTGTGAGTTTACTGTCATAACTAGGCATGTACTAGCGTAATGCCACTTTATAAAATTTTTTTGTGAAACCTCATTGATGCAACATTTACAGCACTGAAAAGAAATGCTCCTAAAAGTAGCATAAAGCACTGATGTTGAATATAATAGAATTAAAATATTTTAAAAGAACTTTATAAAACAATCATTATTCTTTTAAATTATTTTATAAGGATGCAAACTGGAGCAAACCTTGTAGGGCGTATATACAAATTATTTCCGTTCTTTAAGGTTACTCTTGGGCGCTACTGGCTCTATGATTGCCAAATGGAAGGAGGAAAAAACATTTTTGGATACTTTAAGCCTCTTTTATAGTTCTTAATAATAATGTCTTCATTGAAGTTTCACCTGTTACATTTAGGAAGAATTTTTCTGTGTCAAATTAATCAACACATATCATCTTTAAGCACTACAAACTTCGTACCATTTACGATTCCTATAAAATAATTTTAAAACATTTGATAAAGTTCTTTTAAATTATTTCAATGCTAACAAATTCCTCCCCGGTGCTTTCCGCTATATTTAACAGCATGTCTTATAAATTACGGCGGTCCAAATACGGGGCGGTTTTTTCATGCTGCAGATATTGCACCAATGAAGTTTCTTAAACTGTGTGGCTAGTTATGACAGTGAACTCACAGTTCTACATTCGACAGGTTACTCTGTGACTCAACAATTTTGGATGTTGCACAGTTATGTATTATAACCAATTTTGTAGGAATCTTGAAGCTTTGTAACGTATTACTATGTTTACGACGTTGCTCATCGAGCCACATACGTTATCTCGCATTTCTACCCCTCAGGTGGCTCAGCATTCATTTGCTGGGTACGGGCTTGGCGAACCCGGGGTCCGCGCGCTGTGGACTGTTGTGCGTCGCCAGTCCTCTGACACCGTAAGCTCTGGGCATGCTTCAGCGACCACCGTGTGGCACAACGGGGCCGGGGATCTTGGCTTGATTGGCTGGATCGCGAGGACCGTACATACCTCTATAAAAACCCTTCAATCTTAAGGTGTGCTTTGCGCCGATAAGATGCATGGCTGTTGACGTGGAACAGTTGCTAGCGGGCGACCTCTGAGGAACCTGCCGCACCTCAGTTGTATAAGGCTTACCCAGGCATGCGGGGCTCTGTCTGGGCGGGCGTTTAGTTCCCTAGCTGCTCGTGGGACGCATAAAGGTTTAGAAGGACTCGCAGGTACACTGAAATCTATCAGACGCCTGAGGAATGGTACCCTGTTAGTTGAGACTAGTAGGGCAAAGCAAGTGGAGCTGCTTCGAAAGTCAACCAAGTTAGGCGAGTATAATATTACTGTCGAGTTGCACAATTCCCTCAACTCCAGTAAAGGCGTTGTCACCTGCCGTGATTTAATGGATATTGAGGTAGAAGAGCTGAAGCAAGAATGGGCAACACAGGGGATTGTAGACGTGGAACAACGGCCACGTAGGAATAATGGAGCTGTTGAGAAATCTGCCACCTTCATTGTGACTTTCAATTCGCCGGTCTTGCCTGAATACGCTATGGCTGGTTTCCTCCGACTTAGGGTTAGGCCTTATATACCTAACCCTATGAGATGTTTCAAATGTCAACGACTTGGCCATACAACGATGAGTTGTGGGGGTGAACCGACCTGCGGCAAATGTGGCAAGGCAGCTCATGAAGCTGGGACCAACTGCCCATCTCCAGCACTGTGTATCAACTGCTCTGGGAGCCATCCAGTCTGGAGCAGAGACTGCCCCATCTTTGATGAGGAAAGAAAAATTCAGGAGATAAAGGTGACAAAGAGGATACCTTATTTGGAAGCCAAAAAAGAGTATAAGGAGACAAAACCCCCTGTCTTTGCCACATCCTATGCCTCCTTGGTGCAAAAAAGTGTGTCAAAAGCAAACGCTTCGACGCAGACCATGTCCAGCGTAGCAGTATCCACCACCGATACCTGCACCTGCGTTTGTACCTGCCAGAGCACAACCCGTAAAGATATAGCTATTCAGGCTGCTCCGACTGAACTAAACGCTATTGCAGAGAAAGCTATAGTGATGATTTTGAAGGCACCCCAGAAACCGAGTGCCTCTCCACTTCCCCATCCCCGACCATTGGATGTCGTCATGGCATCCCTGACTGATGAGGAGGAAATCATCATGGAGCTCGATACCTCTTCACCAGAACCTGGCAGCCCCTCTGCTGCCACTCGCTCCACAAGTGTCTCACCAGCGCAATGCAAAGACAGGGGGAAATGTAAACCGAACTGCTGATATGGCTCCCATACTTCAGTGGATTCTGAATGGGGTCAGAACTCGCTTTGAAGAATTGCGGCTGTTAGTACAGGAAAACCCCTCTTGCTTCTCTTTGCAAGAGACACATTTTAAAGAGAATGGCACGCCTGTACTTACAAGATATATCATGTAGAGGGAAGACGACGACTGGTAATAGAGCGCAGGGTGGGGTCGCAGTGTTCATTAAGGACGCATTCCATTCCTCACCTGTGCCCTTAACCACAACGCTACAAGCGGTTGCAGCTCGGATCCTGGCTCATGTTAATGTCACAGTGTGCTCTTGTATTTACCATCCGATGATCTCATTGACAGTGAACCCCTCGCACAGCTCATTGATTAGCTACCCAGTCCCTCTCTCATTTTAGGAGATTTTAATACTCATAATGCATTATGGGGTTCTAACGAAACCTGCCCCAGAGGCCGGATGATTGAGGAGTTGATCAGGAATTCCGACATCATACTGCTGAACACGGGTCTGGCCACGCATTTTAGCACCGCTTCCGGATCGTCCTCCGCCGTAGACCTCTCTATTTGTTCGCCTGTGCTTGCGGACATTGCTCAGTGGGTAGCAGACGAGGACCTTCATGGCAGCGACCATTCTCCTATCTGGCTCCATCTGCCAGTTGAGACGGGTCGTCTCGAAAAGCCGCCGAAATGGTTGTTCAGGAAGGGAAACTGGACGCTCTAGAGGCAGTTAGCTGTTTTTGAACAATGTGAAGGCGTCCAGGACTGGGTGGATAACATTACGGTAGTGATGCACCATGCCGCTGATGTATCCATCTCAAAGTCAAAAGGAACACCTGTGAGGCAGCATGTCCCTTGGTGGAATGACGACTGTCGTACCGCAATTAGAGACAGAAGGGCGGCTTAGAGAAGATTCCATCGGCGCCCTGCTGATGCGAATCTGGCAACTTTCCGAATAGCACGGGCGCGGGCGAGAAGAATCGTTAGAGAGAGTAAACGGATGTCTTGGCGAGAGTTTCTGAACTCCATCAATAGGTCCACATCTTCAATCACAGCATGGGAAGCCATTAGGAGGATCTCAAGGCGATACTCTCGACCGCCAATGGCAGCTATACGTGAGCGGGGGTGTCTCCTAACATCTCCAAGAGACATCGCCCGACCAATGGCAGAATCATTTCAAAATAGTACGGCTGATTCTAGTCAGGACCCAGAATTTCATTGCTATCGGGGTACACAGGAGAGGGCTGGTTTTGATTTCCGTTCAAACAACACCGAGGAATACAACCAGCCTTTCCCTTTGTGGGAGTTGGACTCTGCCCTGTCAGTATCTTGTGATAGTACACCTGGTCAAGACCTGATATTGTATAGCATGCTGCAGCAGTTGGATCTGCGGTCAAAGGAGGTCCTCCTTCAACTTTTTAATGAAATTTGGAAGACAGGTGACTTTCCTAGTTCGTGGAAAGAATCGATTTTAATTCCACTTTTAAAACCAGGGAAGAATCGGACCGACCCCAGTAGTTATCGTAGCGTTAGTCTCACGAGCTGCGTAGGAAAGACATTTGAGCGTATGGTCAATAGGCGCCTGGTGTGGGTCCTCGAATCCAGATCCTTATTTACGCGCAGCCAGTGTGGGTTCAGGAGGTATCATTCCACCCTTGATAACCTGATCCTACTCGAAACAGCCATACAAGATGCTTTCCTACGTAAGCGACACCTTACCGGGGTTTTCTTCGACCTAGAAAAAGCGTACGATACTACCTGGAGGCGTAACATTTTGCAGCAGCTTTATGAGTCGGGTTTCCGTGGGCGTTTACCCACAGTCATAAGATCCTTTCTGTCGGACCGGTATTTTAGGTATAAGGTTGGGAATGTCTTTTCTGACCATTTTAAGAAGGAGAACGGTGTCCCTCAAGCAAGTGTCCTCGGTGTGACAGCTTTCGCAATTGCAATCAATAGTATTGCGTCCACAGTACGACGGCCCGTACAGTGCTCCTTGTTTGTGAACGATTTCTCCATTTTCTGTGCGTCTTCCTCCCTTACAACTGCTACACGCCAATTACAGCTGACAATCCCGCGATTGGAGGAATGGTCTAAGACCACAGGCTTTCAATTCTCTTTGGAGAAGACTGTAGATTTTAACCGTTCCCGTTCTCTTTTTAATCTCCCTGTTTTAAAACTGGGAGACACTGTTCTCACCTTTAAGGAAAAAGTAAAATATCTCGGGATTATTTTTGATGAGAGGTGCACATGGTTGCCAAACCTAAAGGATCTAAAAGTCCGCTGTTTCAAGGCTTTAAACGTCCTTAAATGCGTCAGTCGTAGGTCCTGGGGCGCTGACAGGGCACGTCTGCTCCAACTTTATAATGCCTTTGTGCGAGCTCGACTCGAATACGGATGTCAAGCTTATGGATCTGCAAGACCTTCGTTCCTCAAAATGTTGGATGTGATTCACCATGAGAGTATTAGGGTTTCAACGGGGGCTTATCGCACGAGTCCAGTTGCTAGTCTATGCGCGGAGTCTGGAGAGCCTCCGCTGTCCATTCGGCGTCTTCTCCTCGTGGTACGGCATGCATACAGGGCCAAGTCCACTCCTATTTCGTTGGCGTCCAACACCTTTTCACAGCCGGCACTCGAACGTCTCTACCGCCACCGTCCGAAGGCGACAAAGCCGTTTGACATCCGTGCAAAGGAGAGTCTCGAGTCAGTACACTTGAAGGGAATTCAGGTCCTCAACCAGGGATGGAGTAGGGGATCTCCCTGGCTACTACAAAGGCCGAGATTACTTCTTGATCTGGCTGCTTTCAAGAAGTATTGTACCCCGGACCACCTTTTTAAAATTAAATTTACTGAGATTTTAGACCGCCATTCCGATTTTATTACTGTTTACACGGATGGGTCTAAACAGGGGGATTTTATGGGCTGCTCTGCTGTGTATCCCGATACTGTCCGTAGGATAGGGGTCCCAGAGCAGTTCTCAGTTTACTATGCAGAACTGTTTGCCATTGTGAAAGCATTAGAGCATATGCGACGACATCACGGCAAGAAATTCATCATCTGCTCCGATTCCCAAAGTGCTCTACACGCTCTTGAACAGATGTACCCAGCAGATCTGATGGTGCAAGAGGTGCAGGACGCACTCCTGCTCTTGCAAAAGCAGGGTAAGGATGTAATTTTCTGCTGGGTTCCAGGGCACATAGGAATTCCTGGAAATGAACTTGCAGACGCGGCTGCCAAGAAGGCGTGCTCCATTCCACCTCCTGCTCGCTGTTCCGTCCCCCTGCAGGCACTAACAACATTCGTGACTCGGAAGGTCATACGCTGGTGGGAGGCTCAGTGGCTAGAAGTGAGGAATAATAAGTTGCGAGCGGTGAAGGATTCTGTCCGACCGTGGCTCACCTCCTTCCGACAACGACGAGCTGAGGAAGTATGCCTTACACGGCTTCGAAGAGGCCATTGTCCGTTGACACATGGTTTTCTGTTACGTCGTGAGGAGCCACCAACGTGTAAGACATGTGGGACACAGCCGTCGATAAGACATATTTTAACTGAGTGTGTTTTATATGCGGGTTTGAGGGAAGATTTAAGTTTCCCACCAGACCTGCCCTCCATTTAATTAATAATGAGGCAAGTGTGGCTAGAGTTTTACGTTTTTCTGTGATGTCTGGACTTCTTCCCAAACTATTGGGATTGAGATCTTAATGTGTTGTAAAGTGGTTTGGTCACTCATTATTTGTAAGTGGTCACCCAGCCACAGTTGATTATTTTTACTTGTTTTGTACTGGTATTTTCTTTTTAGTTTTATCTACCTGTTTTGATGCGCTGTGTCAAATCTTGACATTTGAGCATTTACAGTTCTCGCAAAGATCGGCTCTGAATTGATCCTTGTTTAACAGATCTTGGCTGCACTCGTCAACATTTCTTTTGGGAACGGGCGCTGATAACCTAAAACACTAATCATCATCATCATCGCATTTTTAGCTGCTTCTCCCACACAAATAATGATAAAAATTGAGAAATTCAGGGTCGCCACCAGCCCAAGCCCTTCCTAACAATTTAGAAAAGAACGGAGCTGCAAAAATATTAGTTTAATTACTGTAATAATTTAATTACAAGTATGGAAATTTCTTCAAGCATCCAGATAAATAGCGCTCCATGTCGTGTATGAATCAACTTGATTAATTGCGGATTGGATATCGGAGTAAGGGGGTAAGATCGACTCCAAAGAATTTATCTTTCACGTAAATTATTTATTGTAACAAAATATTTGGTTGCACATCCTAACTACACATAACTGGTGCCTGACTCGAAATATTTAAGTAAGAATTATGTGAGAATGAAACAAAGCATAATTTAACTACAGCAAGAAGAAACATACAAAACGGGGGTTGGAGAAAATTATACTATCATCTCCTTTGCATTAATACCAGAAAAATATCTCAGAGAGATTTGCATTACGATTCTATGCATGCACTATTCTGGACAGAGGTTTAACCAATACACGAGGCTGTGCGATAAATATTTAGCATAGTAACGGCCGAACTAGAGCACGTGGTGCATTCTGACTCAAACTGTTGTGTTGCTTTGTAGAAAGCGCACGAAAGAACTGATATCCTTGCAGAAATTATAGCTCATTAAACAAGCAAACTCTTAAAACAAAGCCTATTGCGATGCCGTGGTGGACCAGAAGGGTCATTGATTATCAAACACGTGGCACAAAATCGACACACAAAGACGAAAGCAATTTCCACAAAAAGTAAGATTAAAAATCATTAAAAAAATAACTCGCTTCACACGCTTCAGTTAAGCTGAAGCTCTTAAGTATTTCACCAGTTAAACATAACGAAGTCCTAATTCAACCTGATTCCTATCACCTGAAACCCCCCTTAAGAGCTACGATCCGTGCTCACGATGCGTTCACCGAAGAGTGCCCCTTTCTCCTTCCAGATTACCTAGCTCCCCGTGCAGCGGAAGCTATCAGTGGGGTAGCCCTCTGTCACCAACCTCTTACACGAAAACAGCCTTCGACACAGCCTTCGACTGAGATAAGTAAACCTCTCTGTTCAGGTATTGGAAACCTAAGTTGGTCATCCTGTGCTTTCCTTCGAACGAGAAGCAACATCGTCTGCTCCCAGCAGACGATGACCAACTCAGCGATTCCCACAAAACAAAACCGAAAAGCCACATTAAAACACACATAATATTCAATAGGCCTTATTTGAGTACTCAGTCTTTCTGGAACAGTTCATGAATTGAGCTAAAATCAGGTAGTAAAGTGAATAAGTTGTACCGAATTCGACAAGCGTCTTATGAAACGACTTGACAGAGACGTTTCAGCTTTTTAAACTTAATTTTTTCAACCGCTTGTAATTTGCACCAATTGTAGTTATAAAATAAATTTTTCGTAATAGATATGAAGATGGGCAACTGGTCCGCAATCTGTCATATGGAAACCAAGGAAAGCGGTCTGCAGACAGAATTTAAATTTTTTTATGTAAGTGACGATTGTTGTAACTTCACCAAAACGAATAAGTTTAGTTTTCATAAATTTTGATTATATCAGCAGTCCCAATAAATTATAATTAGTTCGTGTACTGAAGAATTGCTTGAAGAGGTATAACATACGGAAGTCGATACGAATCTGACTGAAAGATAGAACTGGTAATTGTAACAAGAGAATATATAGAGGATGTACATAATCACAACAAAGTAAGTAAATGCCGGAAAAACGGAAGGGTAGAGTGCAAGAGGAGGCGTGGGAAACACTGGCAAATTGTGGGGATTAAGTGAAGTTTCCAAAATGTGTGTGAAATGTTATCAAAGTTACCTACTAAGGTCATCTTTACATAAGCTTGCACACTACTTAACCTAAAGTATCCTAAGGACAAACACCCATGCCCGAGGGAGGACTCGAACCTCCGCCGGGACCAGCCGCACAGTCCATGACTGCAGTGCCCTAGACCGCTCGGCTAATCCCGCGCGGCAAGCGAAGTTTATACGGTGAGAGTTGTCAGCTGTGGTTCGATCATATTACACAAGCTAGCACGCTGTGCGTAACAGTGTAAAGCAAATAACTTTTGTATTCTGCATTGTATTGTTACACAGTCACGCAGACTCTGTGTACGGCGCTCTTTGACTGAAGTAGCAGTTAATATGCATTGAAAACAGTAAACATTCTATAGCACACTATTGGGGTGTTGCATAAATTACCTCTATATCTGCCGATCCCGTCCCGTCGTTCGATGGGAACACCTGACGTTGGCGACAGGACAGCTCTGACCCTCGTAACTAGCGGACGCGAGTGCCGGAAGAGAGGCGCAATTCCTCCGGCTGGGAATATGAGGAAAGGCAGGGGGAGGGGGTAGGGGGGAGGGGAGAAGGAAAAATCTGCCTGCAGAAGCGCCGGCGGGCAGACCGCGGCCCGAGATTTCCCCGCGGACCGCCGCCACCTGCTCCGCTGGCTGCGCCGGTCCGCCGCCACTCAGCGTCGCCGCTGCCGCTGCCGCTCACACGGAGGCGTCTCACACGTCTCCGCACGGACACCGCAGCAGCCGTCACGGCGATAACAAGGCGCCACCTGCTGCCGCCACACCGCCCGTCAGCGCACCTAACCATATTCTTCTTCACAGTAAGGAAAGATTCTTCGCTGTTCAGTCGCTGAACGTGCTGAGTCTGAGTCTGAACAGCAAGTCACGTAATACACTGATTGTGACAACGCGGCAGTACTTTACCTGTCAGTGAGGTACACTGATGAGCCAAAATGTCATGACCACCAACTTTGCGTGTTAGTCCATCTTTGGAATAGAAAACAGCAGCAATTCAGTGTGGCACTGTTTCGGTAAGTACTTGGTGGGTTTTTGCAAGTATCTGGCACCACATGTTTACCCACAGGAAATGCACTTCCCAGAATTGTGGGTCACTAGTTTGTTGTCGTGGTGCCGCTGCCATACAGTACCCTAGATGTAGTCCGCAACCTTCGGATCAGGCTAATTTGCTGGCGATGATACCAACCAGAGTTCAGTATCATGTTCCTCAAACCACTGTAGCACGATTCTAGCCTTGGGGCTATTGTGTCTCACTGTTTACAGGCACAAAACGCGTGGGTGTTTTCAGCTCGTTACTAAATGCAAATAAATAGGAGGCCGAGTTGATAGGAGCTGAAGGAGTTCAGGTTGCAACAATATGCGGTACGGCACACTGTTAGAGAGAAGGATTATTACTCAAGAAACACGTAATACAATGAAAATTACTTATCTTCAGTAGTTTGTAGCACTACAGCTACGGCTACAACTAACACAACATATTCTCAGTGACTAAGCCTGATGGGCCCTCCTCAGAGAACCAATGCGAACAGAACTGGCTGAGGGCCGATTATGAAAGTGCGTCTGTCTAGGTTGAAATCTAGCTAAGAAGTGAACGAGGCACACTCCAGTTCCGTCGAGCTGCACAGCCCGCTAGAGTGCGCTGTGCCCGGCAGATGACGGGCTGCCAACCTTGTGCTGGCGCGGCGTTGTAGTGGTATCTGTGGCAATGATACTACCGGGGCAAGGTAAGTAATCACGCTAAAGACTGCCTTCGCTGTGGAGGAATACATCAGGCAAATGGCCAGCGATAATGTACGAGTATTTCAGAGCTGTCATGGTGCCTTCGATTACTATGACACGCCACAGGCATGGTGATTGTGCGCCATACCACGATACTACCTCCACTGACCTGCGTTCATGGCGCGGTGCTTGTTTCGCGCACTTGGTTGACGGCTTATACTACGGACACGAGAGTTGACCTCATGTGAGAAGGAACGTTAACCAACAGACCAAAGGAAACGTATCCTCAGACTCGCAGTCCAATTACGCTTCACCTGCTAAATTTGCAATTGAAGACATCATTGCCTCAACATGTTGGCACGTAGGGTTCGTCTGCTGTTCGTCTGTTGTTCAACAACGTGCGCAGAATGGTGCGCTCCGGAACACCTGTACATGCACTAGCAGTGTCTGATACAGTCAGATCGCTCAGAGCAGGTAGGTCTCCGTCCTCTATGTTCAGTGAGGAGCCGAAAACATTCAGCCACCTATTGGTGGTTTCATAGTCCGTCAACTACTTTCCACATGTGTTCACAGCAGACGACGTTTCTCAGTTTCCGAGGGATCTGTTCTCAAACGCCGGGACATAACAAACTGTCAATTCCCTGACTCACTTGTGTGTATGGACCATTTTCTACTAATATCAGCATTATAATGATGCCCCATTCCCCTCTGCTTCGCTTACACATTTACCCAATCGCTTCACATCCCCGAATCGGTATCAGCCAGTGTTCACTCTCGCTGTGGGCAGTGGTCACAACGTTTTGGTCCAGCACTATATATCCCCACACAATCTACGCACCTCTACAGCTAACAACGCATGTATAGTGAGTCGTGTAAGATGTAGCAACCCTGATATTTCGTCAACGGTTCAAGTTATTAAAACTACGTTACCGGCAAATTATAGTATTCAGAGAGATTCACATTAATGCGACCACCGCCTATGTTCCACTCCCACGTCGATGTGTAATAACCACTCACAGATGAGAAATGGCAGCAGTTGCAGTGGTGGGTGCATAAAGCGCGGGGGGGGGGGGGGGGGGGGGGGGGGGGGGGGCACGCAGGAAACAGTGCAGTCGTTGTAGTAATGTGGGAAAGGAGAGATTTGTCTGACATCCAAAAGGGCACGATCGTAGACCTTAGGGATGAACAATGGCTGCTGAGACTTGATCGGGTGAATAGACGTGCAACAGTTGGGCAACTGACCACCAGGATGAACGGAGAGCTACCATCAGTGTTTGATCAACGACGAATCAGCAAACGTTGTTGAGTATGGACCTCCACAGCAGGCGCCGGGTTCATGCACCCTTCCTGACTGCAGTTCATCGGTGATCAAGGTTGGAATTTTCACGCCAGTACCGCAACTGGAAATCAGCTGATTGGTGACAGGTTGCCTCTTCAGATGAATCACGTTTTCCCGCACCATCGGGCAGAAAGCAAACATCTAGCAACAACCAACGGAAGGGTCCAGATCAGAGGAGCGAACATTAGAGCCTGGTGAATGTTTTCGTGGCATTTGCTTGGTTATCTCGTCATTCTGAAAGGCACAATGGTTCAACAAGTATCCACCTTTCCTGGAAGACCGTGTCCACCCCTACATACAGTATAGTTTTCCTTGGGTCGTTGGCACTTAGCAGCATAACTATTCAATGTGTCACACTGCACCAGAGTGAACTTACTGTCTTTACTGGCGAAGAAACTCCGCGGATTTAAACCCAATGAAGTATGTGTGGGACCACATTTATTGGACTGTTCGTGCCATGAACTGAGGAACCTACGGCAGCTAGCCCCCGCACCTGACTCGTTATGGCTCCACATTCATTCCGAATCTCACTGACTATCTTTCTGCATGTGTTGTAACGGTCCAGGCAGGGAAAGATGGTTATTCAGGCTTTTGGCAGGTGATCACTTTAATGTGGATGGACAGGATAATTTTACTACATGATTATTATCTTAACTTTAATCTTAACTAAGACATTTCTGAAAGTAACGTTTTTTAAGGAACGCTAGAACTTTTCTGATGTCATTTGAAAGCTCCAGAAAATACGAGTAAAGTAACATAACTCTCGTAAATCTTGTCGGAGAAACATTATAAAATGAAAAATAAAGCTTCCTGAATTGGCATATGTGTAAACACTCTGGAAGGTGGCTACACTGAGCCACAGCGCCAGAGATTGCGCCAGAGAGTATTATTCAGCCGCCTCCACTGGTAGTGTTGGTTGAGATGTGGTAGTGGAGAGTGCTTATTGAGAAGTAGCAGTGGTGAGTCGTTGTTGAGAAGTTCCCATGGAGAGTGCTTGTTCAGATGTTGTCATATTGTTTTGATGGGCTAGACACCAGATATTGTTGGATTGGGAATGCTGTAATGATCAGAGTGTGCTTTTCGTCAATATATATAAAGGTAAAAAATTCCTTTGTTTTTATTATTTCAATGTCTTAAACAATAATGCCTCTTGGTCACAGGTTCAGTCAACAAAGCATCTGGCTCGTGTTCTTGTATTAGACTGTATTTCTGGTTTCTATGTGCAATTATAGTATTTCTGTTTTTTTTAATTACTTCAGTATAAATGGTGTTTAAAATATCTGGTCTTATTGAGGAAGAACCGTGCCAAATGTGTACGTTGAATAACACTTCCACACACAGAACAGCTACACTTGTGTTTTGTTGTTTCGTAGGTTTTATAGTTGCTGGGGACTTAATTAATTAATTGTGTTAACGGAAGTTTTCTTTTATTCTTTGTTGTTATTCTATGCAGTCAGATTGTGTACTAATACTAGTCAGGGCCAACCGGTACGAGACCTCGTAACCGGACAGTCAGCTACTAAAAAATTAAAAATATTTGCATTAAATATATGATTAAGCCCCCATGCACGTGGCGACCGCTGCTTCGGATCGTCCCTTGGAATTCTTTTGATTGTAAAAATAGCAGACAGTAGTATTGTTGTAGTAATTTGTAGTTTAGTAATTGTAGTCTATATTGCATGTGTAGATTTGGTAATTGTCACTCTTCTAATGGTATTTTTTTGCAGAATTTAGTTTTTGTTGACTTGTATACGGGTTTGACAATTTTGTGCAATTATGAAGTTTTCAATTGTTCGTTAATCGTGTTTGAGGGAAGCATTTCGTGTGAATGATATTGTTGGTGATAAAGTGTCATTGTAATTTTCATATAGTGACGAGTTTTGTATGTTTTATAAATGATTACGCGATCGATGAAAAAGGCAAAAATGATGAATAGTGAGAATAACGAAATTGTTAACATGGCGAACTCGCCAACACAGGAGAACAGGATGATGAATAATGGAGTTGAAAACAATTTAATAAGTCGGGAAAATAGTCCGGAATCAATTCAAAATTTTTCACAATCGAAAAATTTTCAGAATACGAGATTAACGACAGAAGATTCTGGGATAGTATCGAACACAGCTAGCTTTACTGCTATGACGAAGGAAGTTAGTTTTATTGGAAATGTTAGGAGCGAAAATAATTTTCAACCAGTTAATATGGAGCAGTTGATGAGTGCAATATTAAATTTGGGAACACGGTTCAGATCTCAAATAAAGACAGAGATAAAAAAAATAGAACCACGGTTAGACTCAATGGAAACACAGTTAAGATCTGAATTAAAAACAGTGGGATCACAGCTACGATCTGAATTAAAAACTGATATGGGAACAATGGAAACACGGTTAGACTCACGGATAGGGACATGTTTCAAAATCATGAAAGATGATTTAAAGAAAGAAATTAGAGAAGAAGTACAACCGATTTTGAATGCTCACAATAATAGATTAATTTCTATAGAAATCAGGCAAAAGGAACAGGATAGAGAACAGAAAGAAAGAGATCGCGTGATAGCACAAAAGTTTTCAGAGTTAAATTTACAACGTGCACGTGGTAAGGAAGAAATACTTGAAAGAATCGAGGAATCCGTACCAAATGACAGAATAAATGACCTAACACAACAGTATGGACAGTTAACTACTAAATGTGTCAATACTGAAACTCGAGTCGCGACACTTACGGAAGACGTAAATAAACAGAAAGAACAATTAGGTGACTTATCGGAAAGAACTGAGGAGATTTCAAATAAATTGACAAGTCTTAGTTTAAATGGAGACAGAGATTGGGATGATACAACTCTATTGCCATTTGCAGAAACAGGAGAGTACCAGAACATAAATAAGCATGTTGAAAACAGGGAAAATTTAATGAACACGTTAAAAGGGAATTTGAAGCATTACAAAAGCAAGTCAAACAAATTGAAGGCGAAATCGTAGGAAATGACAGCAGAAGAAATTTAGAATCACAGATAGCAGAGGGGTTTGAAGACAATAATTTATTTCATTTACGGGATGTAACAAGAGGGCGCCAGGCGCGCGAACTTGACAATAATCGACATTCGGACTGGGACAGACGCGGTAGGTCTTTGTCGCCATGAGGCGAAAACTTTGACTATAAACACTTCTTAACTGTTCGGAAATTTAAGATCTTTCGCAATTCTAAGAATGACATACATCCATGTTCATGGTTAGATCAATTTACGTACGCACTTCCACCAAATTGGCCACTAAGTCACAAACTGGAATTTATGTGCTGCTATTAAAGTCCTCAGGGGATTCACTACACTAAGTGAATATGTGCCGTAGCGTGCGCAGGGCCCCGAGCTGTAGTAGTGCTATTTCCCATTTAGTTTTCTGCACTGCTGCCTACTCTTTGTGTCTATAAAAACAACTCTTCAACTATCAATCTATCTAGAGAGTCGTGAAAGAATAACCAGATATGACTATTTTACCCTGAAGTGATTCGGAAATTACCGTTTGGACTTACTATATCTTCTGCAGCATTCATTCGTAGTTTAAACGAAATTTTACCTGTTTATCTTCGTGACAATATTACTTCATATGTTGACGATATTTGTATTGCTAAACGTTCTTGGAGAGAACTTAACAAAATGTTTGATTCATTATTACGTATTTTTGCAAGAGTAGGCATTACAGTGAACTTGGAAAAATCTGAATTTGGTCGTTCTCAAGTGAAATTTCTTGGTCATATTGTTTCTACAGAAGGTATTCTTCCTGATCCAGAGAAACTAGACGCTATTCGTAATTATGCCGTTCCTACCAAAAAACGTGATGTTCGTAGTACGTGATGTTCGTAGTTTCCTTGGTGTCTGTAATTTTCTTAGACACTTTGTTAGATTGGACGATTTGGCCACTCTTTGTTTATGTGAACTATCTGGAAAGAATTCTAATTGGTGTTGGGATGAGCAAGCTCAATCAGAATTTGAACAACTTCGTGATGCTTTAGTTGCTGCTCCACTTCTTTCACACCCGGATTTATCTAAAGATTTTTGTTTGGTGACGGACTCATCATACACAGGCCTAGGTGCACACTTATTTCAAGAGATAGAAGAAAGCGGCGTTGTAGTACAGAAAACGATTGCCGATCTGTTCTTGCCAAATGGAAATTATGTCAGAAGGCTAAGCCGCCAACTAATTCTCACAGAGCACCGTTGTTTCATATCATTCCAGCGAAATTAAAGGACATGGCTGCAGTCGATTTGTTCGGTCCAGTGGTTCGTTCTACTAATGGTTTTGCGTACATTTTGGTAGCAGTGGAATTGACATCAAAATATGTGTGTTTTACAAGCAACAGCTCGTTCAGTACCTAACGCTTTCATCAAACATTTTCTTAAAGAAGTGGGTCATGTTGATAAGGTTTTATCAGATAATGGATCACAGTTTCGCTCTAAAATTTGGCTTCATACTCTATGGCGTCGTAAGATTAAACCAATTTTCATTCCACTTTTTCACCGTCAATATAACGCTTCAGAGACATGAATGAGGGAAATCAATAAATTGTGTCGACTTTATTGTCATCAGAGTCACAGAACTTGGGATCAGTATCTTCGTATTTTTCTAGACATTCTGAATGAACTCCCTAATGATTCAACTTCTTTACCGCCTATATTGATATTAAAAAATAAAGCACCGACAAATCACATTTCTGAAATCGTTCCTTTTCCGCCTACACGGAAACTGCGGCATTCTGAAGTTGTAAACCTGGCTCTACGAAATATTGCATCTGCGGCTGCTAGAAGAGAGAAATCAGCTAAACGTCCTGGTCGTTTAAAAACCTTGTCAGTTGGTCAAAAGGTGTTAATTAAGTCTCACCGTTTGTCTCACAAAGGAAAAGGCTTGTGTCGCAAATTTTTCTGCTTTATAACGGTCCATATAGGGTTCGCAAAATCATTCATGATAACACTGTCGAAGTAGAAACTCTTAAATCTCGGCGCTCTAAGGGAATACATCATATATCCAACGTTAAAATTTTTGTGGAATGACATACTTTTCAGAGACTAGCAGTTACATGTAAACACGCAGAGAATACAAGGATACCGCGCCGTGTTCCAGCGGCGGCACATACTCAAAGCAACAGTCAAGTCTGCGCGGCGCACAAGGCAGTCGTTGACCGCAAACCATTACTTCCTACGTCACGCGTACCTACAGCTGATCGAGCGCTCAGTGCGAATGCACTGACACCCGTAAACAAATACACAGTCCACTTTCTCTGATTAAATTCAGTATAAAGCTATAGTGACTTGATAAATTATGTTATTAACGTTCAGTATTTTTCAGGATACAGTTGTATACAATATTTAAGACCTTCAGGTAAATTCTGTGTGTGTCCGACGTTAAGAGGACTTGCTATCGAGAAAATTTCAGGAAGAATGTAATTTCGAAAAAATAAGTAATAAACCAAAAATGTAACTGTTAATTGAGTTTACTTTTCAGGTAACATATTTCCACTTAGGTACGTACTTTGGACGTAATTTGCTGCTCGCGATTACGTTATTTATACTTTGTGCTAATTTCATGTTCTATGAATTTACTTGTGAAGCGACGTGCTTGCGTACATTAACTGATTTTGACAATGATTGATTAATGAACAGGGTTGTTACTTATGTATATTATGCATCGCTTGGCTGCTATGATTTTCACTGACGTCATATTTTTTTTAAATTTATTATGTGCCTGCTGTGCTTACTTATTTAAATTATAATTGTCACATGATTAATTGTGCTGATATGGTTATGTATGTAAGTTATACTTTGTGATTTATCTGCTTGCGCCTTCATGTTTACTTATTAAGATTATGTATGAACATTTATTTGCCTATGCTGATATGATGGTAATTATCTGTTTATTATGTAAGACATATATTTGCTGCTTTGCGTATGGATTGCATATTTACACATTTCTCTTTTTGTCATAACTACTCTTTAATTTGGTATATAGAATTGCTGATATACAGTGTACAAACATGGAGTTTAGGTCACACTATGGTATTAATTATAGATTGTTCGCTTGACAGAGCCTCGTTATAGGGATTGTGCTACATCCACTTGTTAACATTCCGTTCTTTACTGGTATATTTACTTGCTATTGCATGTTTTGCTTACGCTCAGTGCTTTATATTTTAAGATAAGAAAATGAACTACTATAATGCTACGAACGACATTAGTACAAGAAACATCACTGAATTCACGTGAGCTGGAGGTTTTATGGAAGCTGTATATATTTATGCTAATAGGAAGGAAGCTAACGACATGACGTACCAACACTAGGCTTAGACCATTGACAGTCATTACATTGCATTCTTCGTGAGCAATTGAAATAACAAGTGACACTTGACACAAGAAATACTCCACATGTTTGCTTCTGTTTTGCCATGATTCTTGAAGTGGTGTACACACTGTGAAATATTACGATTTATTCACTCAAAGTCTTATGTGATCTTTCATAATACGTACTCGCACCTACTTACTGAAAGTTATTCAAACTGAAGGCTGTTAGAGGTCATGTATGCATTTCTTTTACTTAATGATGGACAAGGTAACCAAAATGTATTTTATAATTCATAATGAGTAGAAGATTTGGGTCAGATGGATTACACAGGTTGTGTGTCGACATTGTGTCTTCGGATTGCATGGGATGACGAATTGAGGTTTGCACTAGGATTTTATCTGTACTTGTTCGAGGAGACTGACTAGAGGAAAGAGTTCTTATGGAAGTGAAATGATATTGGCGATAAGGTTTATATTTGTCGACGTATTGAAGAGGTATTATTGAGGTACTGTGATTGTGTGAAGTTGATGATTATTGGAGTTTTGGTGGACAAGAGGTAAGGTAAATGATATTGATCAAAAGGTTTATATGTATCGACGTAAGAGGTATTATTGAAGTATTAAGTTTATGTGATGCTGATGATTATTGGAGTTTTGGTGGATAAGAGGTAAAGTAAGTGAGGAGCATGTTTTTTTTTTTTTGTTTATATGGAACAAGGAGGATGAAGATGGCAGACTAGAACACTCAAGTGTAAGGAAGATTGTCTACTCACACACTTTGTTAAATCACTAAGCAGTATATACTTTTTTTTGGAGAGAGGAAGTATTTGCATAATTTGGCACACTGACAGTTGTTCAGCAACTGTACATTTGATTTGGCTTGGCAAACATTGGTCTTGACATGATGACTATGACGTTGACTAACTATTATTGACTGTTATACATTGCTGCCACTACTACTTGATACACGTGTTGAACATCAAATTTTGACAGAATTGCATTTACACAGTTAACACTATTCAATTACACAGTAGCACTTAATGTGGATGAAGGATGAGTGAGTGTGTTTTGTGTGTTTTCGTTTCCTAATCCCAAATAATTGGTACCGATCTATCTCCTAAATATTATTTTATTTGTTTGTTGTGGCTTGCACTGACACCCATAAATATTATAGGTTTACTGGTATTCGTGTATTTGTAATATTTAATATGACAATTATCTGATATCATTTGTGTGTTTGTTATAAATTGTATGTTCAGTGTAAGAGCATTGATAATAATTTTGTAAAAGCAATTGTGTATGCATTCAAACTGTTGTTCGTGCTTGCACCTTGTTCAACATTACTGGGTGCCACTGATGGACTGCTTCTACTGAAATAATGTCACTTAATGGCGTCTGCACCTGCTCAACATTACTGGGTGCCACTGATGGACTGCTTCTACTGAAATGATGTCACTTGTTGGTGTCTGCACCTGTTCAACATTGCTGGGTGCCACTGATGGACTGCTTCTACTGAAATAATGTCACTTGTTGGTGTCTGCACCTGTTCAACATTGCTGGGTGCCACTGATGGAATTGCTTCTACTGAAATGATGTCATTTGTTGGTGTCTGCAACTGCTCAACATTGCTGGGTGTCACTGATGGAACTGCTTCTACTGACATAATGTCACTTGTTGGGGTCGGCACCTGCTCAACATTGCTGGGTGCCACTGTTGGAACTGCTCAACCTGTGATGAGATGTTACTTGTTGCTGTCTGCACCTGTTCAACACTGCTGGGTGCCACTTATGGAACTGCTTCTACTGACATAATGTCACTTGTTGGTGTCTGCACCTGCTCAACATTACTGTGTGCCACTGATGGACTGCTTCTACTGAAATGATGTCACTTGTTGGTGTCTGCACCTGCTCAACATTACTGGGTGCCAATGATGGAACTGCTTCTACTGAAATGTCACTTGTTGGTGTCTGCACCTGTTCAACATTGCTGGATGCCACTGTTGGAACTGCTTCTACTGACATAATGTCACTTGTTGGTGTCTGCGCCTGCTCGCTATTGCTGGATGCCACTGTTGGAGATGTTTAATTAATGCTGATGAAATGTTGTGAAACTGCTATATGCACCTGTTGACCATTGCCGGGTGCTACTGCTGGAAATGTCAACTACTTGTTTATTGAACTATTGGCAAGATTTTATGTGAATATTTGTATAAACTGATTTCTTTTGTGTGTATTTACTGTTTATGAAATGTTATGAGACTCTTACCGGTACATATTCGTCATTGCTGACGCTATTGATTGAATGGTTTAACCACATGATACTTGTGTAAACTATTATGTAAAATCACATGTATGAAAACATTTGTATTCCTTACTGTATTTTATATATTAGGATATGGAACGGTCAGTGCAAAGCCAAAATTTGTTATGAGATATTTAATTATTAATATTATCTTATAATTTTGTCTGTAATTTTTTTTCTTCTTTTGACGAATTTGGTGGTATTTTCACCACCAATGCTGGCAAAAATACCATCAAATTCTAGCCCGTGGAGGAGGGGCATATGAAAGGTGGATACACTGAGCCACAGCGCCAGAGATTGCGCCAGAGAGTATTATTCAGCCGCCTCCACTGGCAGTGTTGGTTGAGATGTGGTAGTGGAGAGTGCTTATTGAGAAGTAGCAGTAAGCAGTGCTTGTTGAGATGTAGCAGTGGTGAGTCGTTGTTGAGAAGTTCCCATGGAGAGTGCTTGCTCAGATGTTGTCATATTGTTTTGATGGGCTAGACACCAGATATTGTTGGATTGGGAATGCTGTAATGATCAGAGTGTGCTTTTCGTCAATATATATAAAGGTAAAAAATTCCTTTGTTTTTATTATTTCAATGTCTTAAACAATAATGCCTCTTGGTCACAGGTTCAGTCAACAAAGCATCTGGCTCGTGTTCTTGTATTAGACTGTATTTCTGGTTTCTATGTGCAATTATAGTATTTCTGGGTTATTTTAATTACTTCAGTATAAATGGTGTTTAAAATATCTGGTCTTATTGAGGAAGAACCGTGCCAAATGTGTTCGTTGAATCACACTTCCACACACGGAACAGCTACACTTGTGTTTTGTTGTTTCGTAGGTTTTATAGTTGCTGGGGACTTAATTAATTAATTGTGTTAACGGAAGTTTTCTTTCATTCTTTGTTGTTATTATATGCAGTCAGATTGCGTACTAATACTGGTCAGGGCCAACCGGTTACGAGACAGCGTAACCGAACAGACAGCTACTAAATCAAAAAATTAAAATTATTTGCATTTTTATTTAATTAAGCCCCCATGCAACTCCGCGAAGGGCTGTCTTCGTATCAAGCCGTTAGAATGTTTACACTTTTCCACAAAAGCTGTGCCCTTAAACATGAATACATATACACACATTTAGTTTCCCTAAGCCCCTTCTGATACGCCACAACGATGTATTACTGTAAGCCTGTCTCCTTGTTGCCTACAGTGATGGAGCCTGGCATAAGAGCTCACCTTGAGATACATACACGAGAATCGGGGATTCAGGCCGGCCTAACATTATCAGGGCACTGTGTGCGACGTTTACACTGATGGGTCTAAGCAGGGTAATTCAATCGGCTGAGCTGGGTTATTTGAAGAATATTCTTGCAAGATGGCTTAATAATTCAGCACCACCCTACATACCTTCATTAATGTTTTTATGGTCTCACAGTCCTCCTCCGGCCTGTTAACATAAGGAGATGTTCTTTTCATAATTCATATCGTTTTTTTGTTGTGGTCTTCAGTCCAGAAACTGATTTGATGCAGCTCTCCGTACTACTCCATCCTGTGCGAACCTCTTCATCTCCGAGTGACTACTGCAACTTACATGCTTGTGAATCTGCTGAGTGTATCCATATCTTTGTCTCCCTCTACGATTTTTACCCTCCACGCTTCCCTTGATGTCTCAGAACGTGTCCTACCAACCGATCCCTTTTTCTAGTCAAGTTGTGCCACAAATTCCTCTTCTCCCCTATTCCATTCAGTACCTCTTCATTAGTTACGCGATGTACCCATTTAATCTTCTGCATTTTTCTGTGGCACCACGTTTGCAAAGCTTCTATTCTTGTCTAAACTATTTATCGTACATGTTTCACTTCCATAATAGCTATACTCCAAATACTTTCAGAAAGGTTTTCCTGACACTGAAATGTATACTTGATGTTAATAAATTTCTCTTCTTCAGAAACACTATCCTTGCCATAGCCAGTACACATTTTACATCCTCTCTACTTCGACCATCATCAGTTACTTTGCTTCCCAGATGGCAAAACTCATCTACTACTTGAAGTGTCTCATTTTCTAATCTAATTCCCTCAGCATCACCCGATTTAATTCGACTACATTCCATTATCCTCATTTTGCCTTTGTTGATGTTCATCTTATATCGTCCTTCCAGGACACTGTCCATTCCGTTCAGCTGCTCTTCCAGGTCCTTTGCTGTCTCTGACAGTATTACAATGTTTTTGGGAAACCTCAAAGTTTTCATTTTTTCTCCGTGAATTTTAGTTGCTGCTCCAGTTTCTTTTGTTTCCTTTACTACTTGCTTGAAGAACATCGGGGATAGGGTACAATCCTACCAAACTCCGTTTTTAATCACTGCTTCCCTTTCATGCTCACCGACTCTTATAACTGACATTAGGTTTCTGTACAAATTGTAAATAGCCTTCCGCTTCCTTTATTTTACCCCTGGCACCATCAGAATTTGAAAGAGAGTAATCCAGTCCACATTGCCAAAAGCTTTCTCTAAGTCTAGAGATGCTATAAACGTAGGTTTGCCTTTCCTGAACCTATCTTGTAAAACAAGTCGTAGGGTCAGTATTGCCTCTCGTGTTCCAACATTTCTACTGTCTACTTGCAAAATGCGTATGCCACATATTGCCGAAGGTCAGGCTAAGAACTGATTTAGCTGTTCACTTTTGTTTGTGAGAGGTTGTGTTTTTCTGTTTATGTGGCACAGCAGACTAGCAGAGAGAGACGGCAAAGGGAAGCAAGGAACCGATTTTCGGCATGGCCGAACCTACCTCCCGCCTAGTTGTTCCTCCTCGTTCGGGGCTGGTCATTTTGACACTATGAGATGTAGTGTGACCCACGGGTAGCAAGCTCTCGGGAAAAATCGCGTGGCCCTTTTGAAAAATGAAATAGAAAGCAGCGGCTGGAAACTTGTCTGTGGAACTGTGGGACACAGCAGCTCAACGGCTCTGCGATGTTGCTAGAAAGACGATTAGCTTCTTCCCTTGTCCATATCTAAAAATAAAATGCAGATCTCCCTCTAGCAAACAGTCTACCGAAATCTTGATATTGTATTGCGGTAGTGGTCACAATCTCGGAAAAACTTGGCTAGAGATTGGACGGCACTCATTATCATTACCGTCATTGTTGGATGACTTGGAGTTTTTCCATAACTAGCACGAAGCCAGAATTGTAGTACGGCCACAACTGACTGCCTTCTGTCTCCGAGAGATGGTCTGGCTGGAGCTTCTTATCCCTGGCATGCGAAAATGTGTCCCAAACGCTGTAAACCGCCACGTATCACCGGCTCGCATGAAGCCACGATTGTTGAAAGTTTGTTTGGCGAGATTTCGTTAGCA
The DNA here is from genome assembly GCF_021461395.2 of Schistocerca americana. Taxonomy (NCBI): domain Eukaryota; kingdom Metazoa; phylum Arthropoda; class Insecta; order Orthoptera; family Acrididae; genus Schistocerca; species Schistocerca americana. Next base: position 182,380,104 of record NC_060125.1, on the reverse strand, counting down.
ATGCTTTCAAATGGTTCAAATGGCTGTGAGCACTATGGGACTAAACATCTGAGATCATCAGTCCCCTAGAACGTAGAAATGCTTAAACCTAACTAACCTAAGGACATCACACACATCCATGCCCCAGGCAGGATTCGAACCTGCGACCGTAGAAGTCGCGCGGTTCCGGACTGAAGCGCCCAGAACCGCTCGGCTACCGCGGCCGCAGCAAATGCTTTCCTGTGGTATATTTCAGGCGGGTGGTATTTGTTCACGTTGCGGAGTTAGCTGTTGCGGTAATGATGTTCGCAATTAGCTGTTTGATTTGTAGTTCGCAGTTTGCATCTTTGAACTGTGTTTACTCATCCACGTTCACTTTTCATTAGCACTTACTTACATGCTCTTCGCTTGACCATTGGCAATACTCACCAAGCGATCTTAAAATCGGTACCGAGATGGGAGTTCAATATAGTTCTTCCTTTAACTTTGAATTCATTGTCATCTTGTTGAAGTTTTTCCCAGTTCTGTGCACATCAAGGAATGTAAATAGCATCTTTATAAGAGTGCATTTCATTCAGTAGTTATACGCCTCCCTTAAAAGATATGTAGTATTGTGTTGTGGTTGGTCTGTGTGTTTCACCCCACTTAAATACAGATTTAATAAGATGTTATTCATTGCACAACTTGTTTCATTACCTTTTAAAAGTAAATTCGCATGATTGCACTCCGTTTTTGATCACGGGGACTTAAATATTGCGTCTCAGGGGTATTCACCGCTTCAACAACTAACCCACCTCAGAAAGCTACCAAATTTCTCATCTGCACCGACTTCCTAACCATCGTTCAGGCTATCCATGGCATGTACCCAGCAGAAAAGAATGTTCAGCTGGTTCACGACACCTTTTTCCATTTTCAGAGGTTGAATGAAAAGGTGTCATTCGGCTGGGTACCAACGCATGTGGACATTCAGGATAAGGCAGCCGTGAATATAACAGTTAAAATGCCTGCTTGAAAAATACAATTTATGAATAAGCTCTCCCCGTAAACGAAAATTCCTGGCTGTTACGGCACAAGATCATGTGTCTATGGAAGAAGGAGGGGTTAATAATTGAAGAACAACAAGCTTTGGTCGGTGAAACTAACATTCCTCCTTCCGACTAGTACAGCGCACAGTGGGCCAGGTCGCTTCTAAACCAGAATATAACAGAAAAATTGATATAAAATTCTGCAAAACTGTGTTCTTTCTACATCCTTTGGGCCGCTGAATAGGAATCCCATGAATTACAGAATTCAAAATGGCGAATCCAGTTTGGCCAATAAAAAATTTTAAATTTTTGTAAATTCAAGCAAAACTTCGGGTATAAAGTATTGTGAGGTCGCCGATTACGAATTAGGATTCGAAATTTCCATACTGAAATGTTTTTCATTCGAAATGATGGTTACATTCTTCGCTTTTGTTATTTTTGTTTTCAGAAGGGTTACTGTCGGTTTGTCATGTGAGAGAAGTTTCGAAAAGCAGATCTTTTACCTCGCGTGGCATCTGTTTAGCTTCTTCAGTTGTCATTTTCTGGACTCTCGAAATGAGTGGACGTGAAGACGCCTGAAGGAGATGGCGTACGACATGCATCGTTTTCTCACGTCAATATTTGCGTACAAAATCCTCTCGGTAATGCCGGGTACCCGCATTCCGAGCTTCCTGTGCACATTCAGAATGCTGACAAATCGGCTTCGATTATGGCCTATCCGTGCATCAAGGCTATGTGGACTGATTTTAGCATGGGACAGAATTCAGGCATATATTCTATCCCCAGTTAAGTTGACTTTAGAGAAGTGCACCTTTTTCCGAGATGTTGATAGATGTACTTTACTCCTGCAGGTCTCTGTACAAAATTTTACAGTTCTGTCACTTTTCTCAATACACTGTTTAGAGTAATTTTAATCTTGAGAAAACTTTGAAAAACCTTGCTGTTGTTTAGCTATGACTTTGAGCACTTCCAACTGCGAGAGAAACCTAATACATGTGTCTGCGAGAATACAACATGAATTACGACATGTTATGAAATCTTTCTAAAAAAATCTGCAAACTGATTAAATTTTGAACTTTAAGATTAATTTCTTTAATTAAACAAATTGGTCCCTGTGCGTTAGTGATCTACCTAAAATGCTGTTCATGGAAGAGACCCTGTTCTTTGATGATTTTCGTAGCTAACTGGTCCTGAGATGAAAATACGAGTATCTTAACTCTTAATGGAATTGCTTGAAAACGCGGTGTTAGCTGCTCTCCGTGCGTAAGCTGCAAATTCTAATAACACCTGCTGAGAGCTTAGTGCAATGTTCCAGACAAGTACACTATTTTGTGCACATGAGTGGGAGCCTCTTTTTACATAAAAATGACTTGAACCGAGGATGTGGACAATCGTCTTAGGTAAAAATATTCCTTTAACCAACCGTTTTTAAGTTATTATGAAAGATTACCGTCAAACCTCATTGCCTAGAGACGCCAGATGAAAGCTGATGTCGTCAAGCCCTGAATAAAAATTGCGCAGCGGAGAACTGGGGAGGGGAGCTTGAGAGCGCTACCTAGAAAGAGGTACGAGACTAGGCAAGCGGTGTTGGGCTCTACATGTTTGTTTGCCGGCCGGAGTGGCCGTGCGGTTCTAGGCGCTACAGTCTGGAACCGAGCAACCGCTACGGTCGCAGGTTCGAATCCTGCCTCGGGCATGGATGTGTGTGATGTCCTTAGGTTAGTTAGGTTTAATTAGTTCTAAGTTCTAGGCGACTGATGACCTCAGAAGTTAAGTCGCATAGTGCTCAGAGCCATTTGAACCTGTGTATCTTGAAGTTTTCCCGGCGTATTGATTGGTCCATCATATTTCGGGCTTGCAGCCGGATCACGTTGACATCCTGCCACGACATTTCGGCTAACAAACATGAAGCCATCTTCAGGTGAGTACGAGACTGAAGATTACTGTTTTTTTTTGTGATATGTTACAATACAGCATCACCGGTCTATTGCGGTGTAACTTTGTTGGTGAGGCAGTAAATTTCCACAGAGCAGTGACTGCGTCACTGCAATTCACTTTGGAGGTGTGGCGGTGGGACTTGTAGTCCCGTACCACCCTCTGACGGTGATAGTACTACATGAGTCAGGCAGAAAAATTTTGCCTAACATGGGCAGGTATGCGCGTCGTTCTATATATACCGAAAATTGGCGCGGCGGCGCCTGCGCAGTGGAGAAGGCTAATACCGCGCCCCCTATCTAATTTGGGGCGCTCTGCAGCAGAAGCGGGCTGCGCATGCGTAGTGGTGTGCCTACATTTGCGCCATCTGTCGTAAAGCGCCTTCGCGCAGCTGAGGCGTGGTAGTCGAAAGTATAAAATCAATTTTCGTCAGCCGTCGCACTAGATGGAGACCCATGTCTCTGTGAAGCGATTAAAGAAATTACAGGATCCCATGCTTTACCCATCTGAAAGCCGCCGTCTCGATTAATAAGATCTTATGCCAATCGTATCTCCACGGACTCCTTGATAATGGATTCCAAAAAGATCTAGTTGTCGCTAAAATTTTAGTTCCACAATAATCCATAGAGTGTCCCGTCGAAATACAGTGTTCTGCTATGGCTGATTTGTTGGGCTGTAGTAGGCGTGTGTGGCGCTCATGCTCCACGCATCTTTCCCGTACTGTGCGAGTAGTTTGGCCAATGTAGGATTTGCCACATTGACAGGGGATCTTATAAATACCCGCCTTCTTCAGACCCAGATCGTCCTTCACAGAGCCAAGCAATGCCGATATTTTTGTAGGTGGTCGGAAGATCACTTTAACACAATGCTTTTTTAAAATCCTTCGTATTTTAGAGGAGAGGTTACCCACATACGGAAGAAACGCCCTGGACCTGACCACATCTTTATCTTCTTCTTCTTGTTTCTCTTTACATTTCTTCTTTGTTACAGCTGTGCGGATTTGGCGTGTATAATATCCATTCTCCCTGAAGACGGATTGCAAATGTTCTAATTCTTTAGGAAGGCTGTCCTTATCACATACCACATGTGCCCGGTGCACCAGAGTACGCAGCAAACCCATGGTTTGTGCAGGGTGGTGGCAGCTTGTCGCCTGCAAATACAAATCTGTGTGTGTGGGCTTCCGGTAGACGGAGTGCCCCAAAGATCCATCGGTTCTACAATTGATAAGGACATCCAGAAACGGCAGACATCTATCATTTTCGACCTCCATGGTAAACTCAATATTCTTGTGAATGGAATTCAGATGTTTTAAGAATCCTGCCAGTTTTTCTTCTTCATGGGGCCAAACTACAAATGTGTCATCCACGTAACGCCAGAAGACTTTCTGTTTAAATTCAGCCGACTCGAGTGCCTTCTCCTCAAAGTCTTCCATAAAAAGGTTTGCTACCAGAGGGGACAAAGGACTGCCCATGGCAACACCGTCAACTTGTTCAAAATATTCATTATTGAATAAGAAATAAGTTGAGGACAGGCAATGATGAAATAATGCTGTTATGTCGGCTTTGAACCTTCTGCTAATGAGTACCAGTGAATCCATCAGTGGAACCTTAGTAAGTAAAGAGACGACATCAAAACTCACTAATAAATCAGAATTGCGGAGTTGGAGCGACTTCAGTCTACTAATAAAATCGGCGGAATTACAAATGTGATGTGGACACGTGCCCACATAAGGTCTCAGTAACGAAGACAGATGTTGTGCTAAGTCATAGGTTGGCGCACCGATATTACTAACAATAGGGCGTAATGGTAGTCCCTCTTTATGAATTTTCGGAAGATCATAAAGCCTCGGTGGAACAGAGCTATGCGGTTTCAGTCTTTTAATGACTTCAGGTGGAAGCCCAGAAGAGTTTAACAAAACTGTCGTTTTTTTTCTACTCTGCTCGTCGGATCCTTGTCGATCTTTCGATATGTGGATTCACCAAGAAGGCTATAAATCTTCTCGTTGTAGATGTTTCGTGGCAAAAGTACCGTCGCATTGCTCTTGTCCGCTCGGAGTACCACAGTGTGGGGATCTTCACGTAGTTTGCGAAGTGCAGCCCTTTCGCTAGAAGGAATGTTGTTCTTCAGAGGAGTCGCTTTCTTAAGTGCACGGCATGTTTCACGCCTGATTTCTTCAGCTGCGTCGCTGGGAAGGGGTCTAACAGCTTCTTCAATAGCACTTATGAAATCCGCGAAAGGTGGGGTCTTAGGTGTAGGAGCGAAGTTCAGTCCTATTCCGAGTACAGACAGCGTCGCATTGTCCAAAACTCTATCCGTGAAATTAACCACGGAGCGTCGAAAAGTGCCCTCTTGCGGCGATGCTGTCGATAGACGTGCAAACTTCGATGACTGCCTAGAAGATGACTTGTTGTGAGCCCAGTCCGCTTTGGCCCAAGTGACTCCGTGTACCCACCCCCAGGTGAAAGAAGGAAGACTGGATGCTATTTCCAAATGAAGGTGATACAGTTGTCTTGAAATCAGATCTAGTTCACGGCGAGTGAAGCAAATCCTCTCCTTTAGTAGAGCCAGGCTAGCCCTCCGAGTTATATTCGGATGGAGTTATATTCAGATGGATAAAGCATGGGATCCTGTAATTTCTTTAATCGCCTTACAGAGACATGGGTCTGCATCTAGTGCGACGGCTGACGAAAATTGATTTTATACTTTCGACTACCATGCCTCAGCTGCGCGAAGGCGCTTTACGACAGATAGCACAAATGTAGGTACACCACTACGCATGCGCGGCCCGCTTCTGCTGCAGAGCGCGCCAAATTAGATAGGGGGCGCGGTATTAGCCTTCTCCACTGCGCAGGCGCCGCCGCGCCAATTTTCGGTGTATATAGAACGACGCGCACCAGTAATCTTGGACATCAGAGGGTTGGATCCCCTCAGTCGACGACGTCAGGTTGCAACGCCTGGGCTACTCTCAGGTAGTAATCTCCGTCTTCGACGGTTGTGTCTGTCTGTCTGTCTGCCTGCCTGCCCGCCGCTTCCTGCTGTAACTGTTCGTCCGTCCGTCCGTCCATCTGTCCGCCTGCCTGCTCGCTGTCCGCCGTCGCCGCTGCTGCCTGCTGTCCGTCCGTCCGTCTGTCTGTTCGCCGCCGTCTGCCTGTTCGCCGCCGCCGCCGCCTGCTGTCCTTCCGTCCGTCTGTTCGCCGCCGTCCGTCTGTTCGTTGCCGCCGCCAGCCGGTGGCCGTCCGTCTGTTCGCCGCCGCCCCGCCGCCAGCCGGTGGCTGCCGCCAGCCTGTGCCCGCCGCCGCCGCCGCCGTTGCCGCCTGGTCGCCGCCGTCGCCGCCGTCCTGAACCTGGTCTACGGCCGTCTTCGTCTTCGTCTTCATCCGTCTTCGTCTTCATCCGTCTTCGTCTTTGTCTGTCCCCAGTTTCTGTCCTTTCCTCTTCGTTCTGTTCGTTATTGTTTCTCCCCTCCGTCATGTCCGCCCCCACCACCACTGCCACCGCTACCACCACCGCCATAGTTTATACTTCCCCTTCCGCCGCCTCCACCACTATCACCTGGTGTGCCCAGTCCCACCACCCTCCTTCCATCCCTCCTCTTCTCACTCTCCCTTCGCCCTCACTCTTTGTCGCCCCCTCTCCAGCTTCTTCCTCTCGATCTGATCCTTTCCCCCCACTCCCCCAGCCTGTCACTGCAGCTCCGGCTCGGGTGGTGACCCGTCGGGCCACTGTCCATGCCCATCTCTCCCCGTCGCCTTCGCCATCGCCGCCGCCACCGCCACCGCCGTCGTCGCCTTCGCCTTCACCTTCACTGTCACCGTCACCATCTCCGGCGCCGACTCCGGCCCCGGGACCTGCCCCTCCCCGCCACATTCCAGTTGTTCCCATCCCCCACACCTCCTCCACTGCCGTCAAGCGCCCCAGTGGCACCCCTGCCTCCTCTGCTTCCAAAAAGGCTCCGCCTCGTCCTCCTTCCCCCACCCATGATGCCATGGATGTCTCCCCGCCCGTCCCTGGCCCCTCATCCTCCTCCTCTATCCCCTCCTCCTACCGCTACCTCCTCTCCCATCCTGATCCCTCTCTCCTTGAAGCCCAGAACCTCACCCTCTTCCTTCGCCAGCATTGTCCTGATGCCCCCAGCTCCCTCCTCACTCCTCGCCGTGATTCGGTCCTCATCTCCTCCCCCAGCCCAACCCTCCACACATACCTCCTTTCCAACATCCCTGTCACCTGCTTTGGCCCTCATGCCACTCTCACCCCTGCTCCTTCACCACCTCCCTCCCGCCAACCCCAACCTCCGCGTTGCCCGGCGACTCTCACCGCCGTGATCACTCGGCTTAGTCCAGTGATCACGGAGGAGGAGGTGTTGGCGGGGCTTCAGGCCCATCCCCATTTGGAGGTGCGTGCGGTTCGCCGCATCCATAACGCTGCCGGCCCCACCCGCCTTATGCGGTTTTTTTCTGAGCACGCTCCCTCCATCGACCGTCTCCTGAAGGAGGGTGCCCTCCTTTTTAACCAGCGTTATAAGGTTGACCCCTCCCGTTCCCCTCCTCAATCCCTGCGCTGCCAGAGGTGTCTGCGCTATAACGCGCACCCTACAGCTGAGTGCCGCGAGACCCCCACCTGCCCGCATTGTTGGCAAGCGCACTTCCTCAGGCAGTGCCCTAACCTCCAATCCCCTCCTTCCTGCAATACCTGCAATCTCCCCCATCCCACCTACTCCCAAAAGTGTAAAGCCCGACCCCCTCCAACCACTCCTGAACTCACCGTCCCTGTCCGTCCCCTGGACGCCCCCACCACTCGTGGAAATTCTCTTCGTCCCCCCCCCCCTGTCGTTGAGGACATCATCAGGTTCCTTACTATCGTCCTCCAGAATGTTCATCCCTTTCAGCGCCCCCACAACCTCCAGCAGATCTCCCTTGCCGCCCGTTCCATATTCCAACTCAAGATGTACGCCACCTACTCCAACAACCAGGCCCATTTCACCTTCTCCCGCCTTGACACCCTCGTCTAAATCCCTATCATGGCGCGACAGCAACGTATCCTTTTCTACAACATCCGCTCCCTACCCGCCAACAGGAACCTCTTCCTGCACACCCTTGCCACCCACAGCGTGGATGCCTTCCTCCTTAATGAAACCTTCCTCCAACCCCACCACACCATCAACACTTCGCCCTATCTCCTCCACCGCTCCCTCACAATTGCACGTGGTGGAGTTGCCATTGGTCACCACCGCCAGATCCCCGTTCAGCTCCAGCCTCTCCTTCCCGACCCCACCGAACACCTGATCCTTAGTCTCTTCTTCCCCGGCCTTACCGTTACCTGCGCCACCATCTATGTCCGCCCCAATGCTCCTATTCCCTTCGACTTCCTCTCCCACGTCGATCGTACCTTCTCCTCCTATGTGATCGCCGCCGACCTCAACATCCATAGTCGTTCCGCTGCCCAGTTATGGCGATGGCATCGGTTCCTCTCCACCCTCAAGGCGACCTCGTCCCCATCCCCCAGCATACCCGTCCCGAATCCAATTCCACTCCTGGTGTTATCCTCTCCTCCCCCAACCTCCTTGGCCGCATCATGGTGGATATCCTGGAGCCTATTGGTAGCGACCATCTCCCTGTCCTCCTCATCCTTGGTCGTCGCCCCGCCCCGACCCTCGTAACGACCCTCCCCCTAAGTATGTCCACGACTATTCCCATGCCGACTGGAATGCCTACCAGGATACCCTTTCCACCCAGCTCGATAGCCACCCCTTCACCTACCACCACCCTGAAGATGTCGGCCATTCCGCCTCCTTTTTCCAGCAGACCTTGTGTGCGGCCATGGAGGCCCACGTCCCTACTGTCGCCAACCACCCCCACCGTCTTACCTTACCCCCACAGGCCGTCCTCCTCCTCCTCCGTGAATCCTGTCGTCTCTAACGTGCTTTCCTCCGCACGCGTGACCCGGACACACTACGACGCCACCGGCAACTCCAGCGACACATTCGTAATTTGCTCGCGGCTAAGAAACGCCGGGACTGGCGACAGACATGCACCCGTTTAAATGCTACCCTACCAATCAACTCGTCCAAGTTCTGGTTGGACTTCCGTCGCCTTACCGGAACTAAACCCTCCCCCTATTATCCTCTTCTCCATGATCACCCTTTCCCTGACTCCCTTAGTAAGGCCAATCACTTCCCAGATATCCGCGATCGAACTGACACCTCTGTCCCTCCCCTCGCTCCTGGTTTCCAGTACTTGGACAACATTGCACACATGGAACTCAATATCCCTATCACTACACAGGATCTCATTGCTACACTCCGCACAAAACGCAACACCACTCCTGGTCACGATCGTGTCACCTACCGTCACCTTCGTGAAGCTCCTGTCTCTTTTCCCTCCACCCTGGCCAGGCTCTACAATGTAGTCCTGTCCACCGGTTACTACCCCGACCTGTGGAAAACCTCCCGTATCCTCATGTTCCTTAATCCTGGCAAACCGCCGTCCGCCGTCTCCTCCTACCGACCCATCAGCCTTACCTCGGTCTTCAGCAAGGTCCTGGAATCTATCCTCACCCGACGCATCCACCAGCATCTCCGTCAGCACCGTCTCCTTCCCGTTACCCAGTGTGGCTTTCGGTCGTCCTTCTCTTCCGACGACCTTCTCCCTCACCTCACTCATCTCCTTTCCGAACAGCTTAATTCCCGTCGCTCCGCAATCTTCCTCTCACTGGACCTTGAACGTGCCTATGACCGCGTATGGCATTCTGGTCTCCTCTTCAAGCTCCAAACATTCGCTCTTCCCATAAATTACGTCCGTCTGATCGGCTCCTTTCTCTCCCGCCGTCCTTCCTATGTCACCATCCATAACACAGATTCCTACACCTTTTTCCCCTCTGCCGGTGTGCCCCAAGGCTCCGTCCTCTCCCCCCTTCTCTACCTTTTGTACACGGCGGACATGCCGCCACCGTCACCTCCCGTCCACCTTCTCCAGTTTGCCGATGACACCACCTTCCTTGCCCTTGCCCCCACCCTGCAGCGCTCCCAACACCTTCTCCAATCCCATCTTGACCGGTTCACCGCTTGGTGCAACCAGTGGTTGCTCAAGGTCAATCCCTCCAAAACCCAGGCGATCATTGTAGACAAAACCACCCCTTCCTTCCGCCTCTTTGATTTCTACATCACCATCTATGGCCGTCCTATCGCCCTCATTCCCACCATTAAGTACCTTGGCGTCACCCTCGCCCGTCGCCTCTCCTGGACTCCCCACCTCTGGACAATCCAAGCCAAGGCACGCTCCCGACTCAGTCTCTTCAAGCTCCTCTCCGGCTGTACGTGGGGTCGGGACCCCTCCACCGTCCTCCACACCTATAAATCACTCATCCGCCCTATCCTTTGTTATGCCCATCCGGCTTGGATCACCGCCCCCCCTACCTTTTATAAATCCCTCCAAATCCTTGAACGCCATGCTCTACGCCTCGCCTATCGCATCCGTCTCCCCTCCCCTACGTGGATCCTGTACGATCTCCTCCCCTTCCCCCACCTCCTCCTTTTCCTGGAAAGGATATGGATCCTGTACACCTCCCGTAAACTCGATCCTCCTCACCTGCTCATCTCCCCGATCCTCTCTCACCCCTCTCGCACCTGTATTCCCACATCCCACCCGTTCTCCATCTCTCCACCCTCCTTACCCTCTCCCAAGGTGGCTTCCGCCAGCTCCCCCTCCCTGACGATGTCCTCGTCCCCTCCATCTACCCCTCCTATCAACTTTTATCCTGCCCCACCCCCCACTTCCGGTGTCCTTTCCTTTAGGCACCCTCCCTCCCTTCTCTTCTCTTCCCTTCTCTTTCCTTTTCCCCCATCCCCTCCCTCCACCCCTCTACCCCTGGGCTTCCACTACCCCTTCCTCCATCCCCCCTCTCTCCTCTGCCCATGGCATCCCTGCTCTCCCCTCTCGCTCCCCCACTCCCCTTCCTCCTCCTCCTCTCTTGGCAGGTCCCCGGACTCGCACACACATAGTGAACTTTTGCGCACCGGAGATCATCGCCTTCTGTGTCTCGTGTGTGTGACGACGTTTAGTGTTTTTGGTGTCCGCCGCCCCGCTACTCCGTTCACTTGTGCCGTCGGATTCATCAGTGTTCTGTGCGCCGTGTCAACGTGTTTTCAGTGTTGTTATCGTCACGTGTGAACGACTCCGTGTTTTTTGTGTCTCTGTGACCTCTCTCTTTTGTCCGTCACTTGTTCATTATCATTCTTCGTTCTTATGCTTTTGTGAACACTATGGATGAAGAGCGGTGTAGTGTGCCGCTGGCAGCCTGCCTGATTTGTACAGGTATACAAATAACAATAAAGAAAAAAAAAACAGTAATCTTCGGAACTCTGGCGGTACACCGAAAGGTTGCCGCCCTTCGATAGTGCGATTGAAGCGCTTATCGAAGTGCTAGGTGTTACAGGTGCAACCAGCCAGCCCGCCCGCCCAGCAGCAGCAGCAGCAGCAGCGGTCCCGGTCCCGGCCTGCAGCAGCGGTCCCATCGGCAGCAGCCAGCCAGTCCTCCGCCTGTGGCAGCAGCAGCAGCAGCAGTAGCAGCGGTCCAGCCAGCAGCAGCAGCAGCAGCCCCGGCCCCGTCCGCGGCAGCAGCAGCTGCGGCGTTCCTGTCACCCACCGTCGCCGTCGCCGTCGCCGTCCGACCCTGGTCGTCCGACCCTGGTCTTCGTTCGTCTGCGTCTTCGTCTGTTCCCAGTCTGTGTCCTTTCCTTTTTGTCCTGTGCGTTTTTTCTCCCTGTCGTCATGTCCGCCCCCACCACCACCGCCACCACTATCACCACCGCCGTCGTCTATACATCCCCTTCCGCCGCCTCCACCACTATAACTTGGTGTGCCTAGTCACACCCCCCTCCTTCCATCCCATCTCTCCTCACTCTCCCTTCGCCTTCGCTCTTTGTCGCCCCCTCTCCCCCTTCTTACTCTCGCTCCTCTCGCTCATATCCTTTCCCGCCACTCCCCCAGCCTGTCACTGCAGCTCCGGCTAGGGTGGTGGCCCGTCGGGCGACTGTCCACGCCGAGCTATCCCCGTCGCCTTCGCCATCACCGTCATCATCGTCGCCGTCACCGTCGCCTTCGCCTTCGCCTTCACCGTCACCGTCATCATCTCCGGCGCCGACTGCTGCGTCCACGCCGGGACCTGTCCCTTCCCACCACCTCCCCATCGCTCCCGTCCCTCATGTCACCACCCGCCCTTCTGCCGCCGTCAAACGCCCTAGTGGCACCCCCACCTCCTCCGCTCCCAAAAAGGCCCCTCCCCGACCTCCATCCCCCCCCCCAGGGTGCCATGGATGTCTCCCCGCCTGGCCCTGCTCCCTCCTCCTTCTCCTCCTCCTCCTCTTGCCCCCACCCAGTTTTTACAAATATCTCCTGTCCCATCCCGATCCTTCATTTCTCGAGGCCCGGAATCTCTCCCTCCTCCTCCGCCAACATTTCCCTGGTGCCTCCATCTCTCTCCTTACTCCCAGACGGGATTCTATTCTCATCTCCTCCCCCAGCCCAACCCTCCATACTGACATCCTCTCCCGCCTCCCCATCACCCGTTTTGGTTCCAACGCCTCCCTTACCCCTGCTCCTTCTCCATCTCCTACCCGCCAACCCCAACCCCCGCGTCGCCCGCCGATCCTCACCGCCGTGATCACTCGGCGCAGTCCGTCGATCACAGGGGAGGAGGTTTTGGCGGAGCTCAAGGCCCATCCCACGCTGGAGGTGCGGGCGGTCTGCTGCATTTTCAACTCGGCCGGCCCCACCCGCCTTCTGCGGGTTTTCTCTGACGACGCCCCCTCCATTGACCGTCTCCTGAAGGAGGGTGCCCTCCTCTTCCACCAGCAGTACAAGGTCGACCCCTCCCGTTCCCCTCCTCAATCCCTGAGCTGCCAGAGGTGTCTGCGCTATAATGCGCACCAAACAGCTGAGTGCCACGAGGCCCCCACCTGCCCGCATTGTCGGCAAGCACACTTCCTCCGGCAGTACCCTAACCTTCAATCCCCTCCCTCCTGCAATACCTGCAATCTCCCCCATCCCACCTACTCCCAAAAGTGTAAAGCCCGACCCCCTCCAACCACTCCTGAACTCACCGTACCTGTCCATCCTCTGGACGCCCCCTCCCCTCGTGGAAATTCCCTTCGTCCCCCCCCCCCCCCAACGCTGAGTACATCATCCGGTTCCTCACCATTGTCCTCCAGAATGTTCAAAAATGGTTCAAATGGCTCTGAGCACTATGGGACTCAACTGCTGTGGTCATAAGTCCCCTAGAACTTAGAACTACTTAAACCTAACTAACCTAAGGACAGCACACAACACCCAGCCATCACGAGGCAGAGAAAATCCCTGATCCCGCCGGGAATCGAACCCGGGAACCCGGGCGTGGGAAGCGAGAACGCTACCGCACGACCACGAGATGCGGGCCCAGAATGTTCATCCCTTTCAGCGCCCCCACACCCTCCAACAGATCTCCCTCGCCGCACGTTCCATTTTCCACCTTAAAATGTACGCCACCTATTCCAACAACCAGGCCCATTTCACCTTCTCCCATCTTGACACCCTCGTCTAAATCCCTATCATGGCGCAACAGCACCGTATCCTTTTCAACAATATCTGCTCCCTTCCCGCCAACTAGAACCTCTTCCTGCACACCTTTGCTACCCACCGTGTGGATGCCTTCCTCCTCAATGAAACCTTCCTCCAACCCCACCACTCCATCCACACCTCCCCCTATCTCCTCCACTGCTCCGATAATCCCCTCCCAGTTGCGCGTGGCGGAGTAGCCATTGGTCACCACCGCCAGATCCCCGTTCGGCTCCAACCTCTCCTTCCCGACCCCACCGAACACCTGATACTTAGTCTCTTCTTCCCCGGCCTTACCATTACCTGTGCCACCATCTATGTCCGCCCCAACGAGCCTCTTCCTTTCGACTTCCTCTCCCACATCGACCGTACCTTCTCCTCCTACGTGATTGCCGCCGACCTCAACATCCATAGTCGCTCAGCTGCCCAGTCACGGCGGTGGCATCGGTTCCTCTCCTCCCTTCAAGGCGACCTCATCCCCATCCCCCAGCCCACCCGTCCCGAATCCAACTCCACTCCCGACGTTATTCTCTCCTCCCCCAACCTCCTTGGTCGCATTACGGTGGATGTCCTGGAGCCTATTGGTAGTGACCATCTCCCTGTCCTCCTCACCGTTTCAGACGGTCGTCGTTCCCGCCCCGACCCTCGTAATGACCCTCCCCCTAAGTACATCCATGACTATTCCCATGCCAACTGGAATGCCTACCAGGATACCCTCTCCAGCCAGGTCGATAGCCACCCTCTCACCGCCATCCCGATGATGTCACCCATGCCGCCTCCTTTCTCCAGCAGACCTTGTCTGAGACCGTGGAGGCCCACGCCCTACTGTCGCCATCCACCCCCACCGTCCTACCTTACGCCCACAGGCCATCCTCCTCCTCCGTGAATCCCGCCATCTCTACTGTGCATTCCTCCGCACGCGTGACCCGGACACACTACGACGCCACCGGCAACTCCAGAGACACATTCGTAATTTGCTCGCGGCTAAGATACGCCGGGACTGGCGACAAACATGCACCCGTTTAAATGCTACCCTCCCTATAAACTCGTCCAAGTTCTGGTCCGCCTTCCGTCGCCTTACCGGCACTAAGCCCTCCCCCTACTATCCTCATCTCCATTATGATCACCCCTTCCCTGACGCCCTTAGTAAGGCCAATCACTTTGCCTCCAACCTGTCCAATGTGTTTCTCTTCCCCAACGATCCCCGGTTCGATTATTGCCTCTTCCCGGATATCCGCGATCGAACTGACACCTCTGTCCCTCCCCTCGCTCCTGGTATCAAGTACTTGGACAACATTACACATACGGACCTCAATACTCCTATCACTACACAGGATCTCATTGCTACACTCCGCACAAAACGCAACACCGCTCCTGGTCACGATCGTGTCACCTACCGTCACCTTCGTGAAGCTCCTGTCTCTTTCCTCTCCACCCTGGCCAGGCTCTACAATGTAGTCCTGTCCACCGGTTACTACCCCGACCTGTGGAAAACCTCCCGTATCCTAATGTTCCTTAAACCTGGCAAACCGCCGTCCGCCATCTCCTCCTACCGTCCCATCAGCCGTACCTCGGTCTTCAGCAAGGTCCTGGAATCTATCGTCACCCGACGCATCCACCAGCATCTCTGCCAGCACCGCCTCCTTCCCGTTACCCAGTGTGGCTTTCGGCCGTCCTTATCTTCCGACGATCTTCTCCTTCACCTCACTCATCTCCTTTCCGAACAGCTCAATTCCCGTCGCTCCGCAATCTTCCTCTCTGTTCACCTCGAACGCGCTTATGACCGCGTATGGCATTTCGGTCTCCTCTTCAAGCCTCAAACCTTCGCCCTTCCCATTAACTACGTCCGTCTGATCGGTTCCTTTCTCTCCCACCGTCCTTCCTATGTCACCATCCATAACACCGATTCCTACACCTTTTTCCCCTCCGCTGGTGTGCTCCAAGGCTCCGTCCTCTCCCCCCTTCTGTACCTTTTGTACACGGCGGACATGCCGCCGCCGTCACCCCCCGTCCACCTTCTCCAGTTTGCCAATGACACCGCCTTCCTTGCCCTTGCCCCCACCCTGCAACGCTCCCAACGCCTTCTCCAATCCCATATTGACCGGTTCACCGCTTGGTGTAACCAGTGGTTGCTCAAGGTCAATCCTTCCAAAACCCAGGCGATCATTGTAGGCAAAACCACCCCTTCCTTCCGCCTCCTTGATTTCTATCTCACCGTCTATGGCCGTCCCATCGCCCTCACTCCCACCCTTAAGTACCTTGGCGTCACCCTCGACCGTCGCCTCTCCTGGACTCTCCGTCTCCAGACAATCCAAGCCAAGGGACGTTCTCGACTCCTTCTCCTCAAGCTCCTTTCCGGCCGTACGTGGGGTCTGGACCCCTCCACAATCCTCCACACCTATACAACCCTCATCTGCCCTATCCTTTGTTACGCCCATCCAGCCTGGATCTCCGCCCCCCCTACCTTTTATAAATCCCTCCAAATCCTTGAACGCCATGCTCTCCGCCTTGCCTATCGCATCCGTCTCCCCTCCCCCACGCGGATCCTGTATGATCTCATCCCCTTCCGCCACCCCCTCCTTTTCCTTGAAAGGATATGGATCCTGTACACCTCCCGTAAACCTGATCCTCCTCACCAGCTCGTCTCCCCGATCCTCTCCCACCCCCCCCCCCCGCTGCCGCGCCTGTATTCCCACGTTCCACCCGGTCTCCATCTCTCCACCCTCCTTACCCTCTCCCAAGGTGGCTTCCGCCAGCTCCCTCTCCCTGATGATGTCCTCGTCCCCTCCATCTACCGTTCCTATCAACTTTGACCCTGCCCCGCCCCCCCACTTCCGGTTTCCTTTCCTATCGGCACCCTTCCTCCCATCTCTTCTCTTCCCTTCTTTTTCCTTTTCCCCGTCCGCCCCCTCCCCCCTCTTACCCCGGGCTTCCTCTCCCCCTTCCTCCCTCCCCCCTATCTCCCCTGCCCGTGGCACCTCTGCTCTCCCCTCCCACTCCCGTTCCTCCTCCTCCTCTCTTGGCAAGTCCCCGGACTCGCACACGCATAGTGAACATTCGCGCGCCAGAGATCATCGCCTTCTGTGTCTCATGTGTGTGACGTCATTTAGTGTTTTTGGTGTCCGCCGCCCCACTGCTACGTTCACTTGTGCCGTCGGATTCATCAGTGTTCTGTGCGCCATGCCAACGTGTTTTCAGTGTTGTTATCGTCACGTGTGAACGACTCCGTGTTTTTTGTGTCTCTGTGACCTCTCTCTTTGGCCTGTCACTATGTTAATTATCGTCCTCCACTCTTATACTATTGTAAACACTATGGCTGAAGAGCGGCGTAGTGTGCCGCTGCCGGCCTACCTGATTTGTACATGTATTAAAATAACAATAAAGTAAAAAATAAAAAAAAACCAGTAATCTTCCCCCCTCCGACGTCAACACTCCCATCACCCTGCAAGACATCACACTCGTCCTCCGCTCCAAACGCAACACCGCCCCTGGTCATGATGGCGTCACCCCGTCACCTCAAGGAATCCCCTCGATCCTTCCTGTCTGTCCATGCTACCCTGTACAATGTCCTCCTCTCCACTGGATTTTACCCCGACCTGTGGAAGACTTCCCGTGTCCTGCTGTTCCCTAAGACTAACAAACCCCCCTCTGCTACCTCTTCCTATCGTCCCATCTGCCTCACCTCCGTGTTCAGTAAGGTCTTTGAGGCCATCCTCTCTCGCCGTATCCACCGCCACCTTAACCAGCACCGCCTCCTTCCTCTTACCCAATGTGGCTTCCGGCCTTCCTTCTCTGCTGACAACCAGCTCCTTAACCTTACCCAACTTCTTTCCCTCCAACTTAACTCCCGTCGCTCTGCTATCTTTGTTTCCCTTGATCTCCAGATCGCCTATGACCGTGTCTGGCATCCCGGGCTCCTTTTCAAACTCCAGACCTATGCTCTCCCCATCAACTTCGTCCGTCTCGTTGCTTTCTTCCTCTCCCATCGTCCCTCCTATGTGACTATCCACAATTCCAACTCCTCTACTTTCTACCCCTCTGCCGGCGTGCCCAAGGTTCTGTCCTTTCCCCTCTCCTCTATCTCCTGTACACTGCTGATATGCCCAAATCTCCCCCTCCTGTTCATCTTCTCCAGTTCGCTGATGACACCGTCTTCCTAGCCCTTTATCCTACCCTTCAACGGTCCCAACGTACCCTCCAAACCCACCTTGATCAATTCACCGCTTGGTGCAATCAGTGGTTCCTCCGTGTTAATCCCTCCAAGACCCAGGCGATCATCATAGGCCGCACCACCCGCTCCTTCCGCCTCCATGATTTCTACCTCACCATTTATGGCCGTCCTATCCACCTCACTCCTACCCTCAAATACCTTGGCCTCACACTCGACCGCCACCTCACCTGGACTCCCCATCTCCATACCATCCAAAACAAAGCTCACAACCGCCTCCGCCTCCTGAAACTCCTGTCCGGCCGGACGTGGGGTCTGCATCCTTCCACCATCCTTCACACCTACAAATCCATGATCCGCCCCATCCTTTGTTATGCCAGCATCGCTTGGATTTCCGCTCCTCCATGGTTCTATAAAGCCCCCCAAATCCTCGAACGCCATGCACTCCGCCTCGCCTTCTGCATCTGCCTTCCATCCCCCACGCGCATCCTCTATGACCTCATCCTCTTCCCCCACCTTCTCCTTTTCCTTGAACACATCTGCACACTATATATTGTCCGCCGCCTTCATCCCCCTCACCACCTAGTGTCTCCCTTCCTCTCCACTCCCAACCAGTTGCCGTGCCTTTACCGTTGTGTCCCTCCCTCTCTCCATCTCCACACCCTCCATCTCCTTTCCCAACACAACTTCCACCGTCTACCACTCCCGGATGATGAGCTTCGCCCTGACATCTACCCTTCCTACCAACTCTAACCCCCTCTTCCTGCCTCCTCCTCGGGGCTCCCTCTCCTCCCCCTCCCTCCTTCTGAGCGGATTTCCCCTCCTACTCCCCCTCCATCTCTTGTGCCTTCTTTCAGTGTCTCTGCGCTCCCTCCTGCCCTGTCTTCCCTTTTCCTCTCCCGCCCCATGTGTCTCCTGCCTCTTCATGAACCCACGGTTGCCCCTCCTCTCTTCATCCCGCCGCTTCCCCAGCTGCCCCATGCTCTCCCCTCCTTTTCCATCCTCTCTGACCTTTCCCTCGACAGGTCCCACCTGGTAGTTTTATTCTTCGTCGTGTGTGCTCCAAGTGGGCCTTAAGTGTGTTGTTTCGGAGTGTTTTTAATACTGTGGCCAACTTTTAACCTGTGCATGCGCATCTAGTGTCTTCTCTGTGTTTTAAGAATCGCAAACTGCGTTTTTAAACTTTCTGGTGACTTTTTTAACTGTCCCCAATGAACGTCTACATGTCAGTGTATTTTTACCTCCATTTTCTCCCCTTACTCTGTTTTATGTTCCCCTTTTTTACCTCCTTATGTATGTATTATTTTATTCTTGTTTTAGTTGTCCTGTCACTCGGCTGAAGAGCGGCGGATTGTGCTGCTGACAGCCCTCCCCTGCCCATATGAGGCAGGGGAATGAAAACACAATAAAGAGAAAAAAAATAGTAATCTTCAGTCTCGTACTCACCTGAAGATGGCTGCATGTTTGTTAGCCGAAATATCGTGCCAAGATGTCAACGTGATCCGGCTGCAAGCCCGAAATATGATGGACCATTTGAACCTGTTTGTTTTAAACATTATCACTCGACTTTACAGCTATTGCAGCAGGGGGGGGGGGGTGTTAAATATCCGAAATTGAACGAGAAAATTCATTTCCTTACACAATCCGAAGCTAGAAATGAAAGAATTACTGCAATTATTCAATTACCTCACCTCCACGCGTGAACATCGACACAGACGCTCTGAAGACACGTCTGCTCACATACCCTTCTTCTGTAACAGTTCCAGAATACCGGGGCACCCGAAGGTCTTCCTGGGCCCCGGCGGAGGGGATGGTCAAATGACTTGGCCGTGACCAACCTCTCAACCCCAGATCTTGTGACACTGGAACGTCTTTGCCTTTTACCTGCCTGTGCTGTCTCTCTGATCCCCTACCCAGGAGTAAGGTTGGCACTACTATACTACGCTTTATGGAAAGGTGTGAGGTGGATTAGGAAAGTTCATGTGCAGATTTACATTCACGTACAAGAAATGCATTATACACGACACATGTAAATATGTATTAAGGAGCCTGACACATTTCTTTCCACCCGTCCACATGGGTCCTGTTGCACCTGCGGCCGGTCGCGTCGTGCATTAAAGTTGGCGGCGGAGCCGCCTCCGTTAGTATTTTCCGGTGCGAGCGAGCTGCGAAACCTACTGCTTAAGGGACGGAAACTACTGTACCGTTTCAATTAGTAATCGTAATGAATTCATATTACAACACTCATTAACACAAGTGGTAACAATGATATCAAGCTGATACTCTCACGAACGAAAGACAAATAATTGATAAACATAAAAAATACCTTACAGTGAAAAAATCTTTAATGGAACTTTTAAAGATCGCTGATGTGACTGTCTCATTCAATAGCGTTTCCAAACTGCTCGCGACTGCAATGCAATAAATAAGAAACATTACCTTCCATCCTCATCAAATGTCTCTGAGCACTATGGGACTTAACATCTGAAGTCATCAGTCCCCGAGAACTTAGAGCTACTTAAACGTAACTAACCTAAGGACATCACACACTTCCAAGCCCAAGGCAGGATTCGAAACTGCGACCGTAGCGGTCGCGCGGTTCCAGGCTGAAGCAGCTAGAACTGCTCTACCACAACGGCCGGCCCATCCCCTTCTTACGCTTTTCTAATCTCATTATATCTCATTTCATCCTTAATCACTAATAAAATGTTTTTCTTCTGTTTCACAATATTAAAAAAAAAGCAAATCATTTTACTCAAACATAGATGCATACAACTTTTCGCCTACATTTTCACGAGTCCTCTTCTCGGCGTCTGTCTCACTATCCCTCTAACGATAGAACTTTCGCGCTCCTCGCTGCAAAGCAGCGATGACGAAACAAACATATCATCCAGCGCCACAACTACTCTGACCAGAGACTACACACGAATGATAAGCGATTCAAAATTGTTGCTTAGCGTTTGAGACAACCAAAGTATGTACAATTCCAAAATGTAAGTAACGAACTCCCAATAGACTGTTTCAACACTGTTCACGAATTTACGAGAAAAATTATAACCACAATTCGGAATAGCTGTCTAGGAATTGTACAGAAAAACCATAATGACATTTTTGTGAGATAATAGTTTACGAGATAATTGCAACAATAAATAATTCATTTTTACCGTGTGCCACGGCCTCACGGTAGAAAAATGTGTGTACTGAAAAGTGCAATTATGTGCAGAAAACTACACCGGTTACAAAAGTTATAAACATCTATTCTGAAGTGCTATGTCCCCTTCGCATACAGGCTGCTGCTGTCACGTTGTCGTCCTGGAGAGTGTTCGGTCAAGGCGCAATTGGCTGGCGTCGTGTCACAGCCCTCTCCACGCTATCATTCCTGACTGGCGTGCTGGCTCTTGTCTTTATGCCATAATATTGTTAAATAATTGTAATTTTTAAATCCCTACTCTGTGTTTCTAAATAATCCTTGAATTTCTATTATAAATTATTTAAGAGATGATTTAACTTATATTATGATTATTTTGATTTTAGTTTTCTGGTTAACTTCCTTAGGAAAATTATTGTACAATTCTATTTCTGGGGGAAAATATTGTTCTGTGTATTTATTTCTACTTTTTGTAACCGATAATTTACACTCGGCCTTGTTACATGACCATGACAGCATCCGTTTATGAGATAATTAGGCCTCCTGGTGTTCTTCTGGACATACACAACAAACTGGAGGACGCATTCATATCATACAGCCACAGTCCCCTGCTCTTTAAACTGATCTGAAGAGGAAGCTTGGTTATTATTTTTAGTTGTTATCATGGCCATTTCTTGTGGTCTTAAGACTGTCCCTATAGTTTGTGTATGAGACCCCGCAAAAATGCTTCCAGGGCATAAATGGTGTGGAAATAATGAAATAGGAGGAATGTGTCATTATATGACATTATGTGTTACACCCTGATGGCAGGAATCAAATGGCATAGCACTCTCATGAAATTTTCCTTGCTTGTATTTCTGTGTGATCATTCCATGTCGCCGGCCGCGGTGGCCGTGCGGTTCTGGCGCTGCAGTCCGGAACCGCGAGGCTGCTACGGCCGCAGGTTCGAATCCTGCCTCGGGCATGGGTGTGTGTCATGTCCTTAGGTTAGTTAGGTTTAAGTAGTTCTACGTTCTAGGGGACTGATGACCTCAGATGTTGTCGCATAGTGCTCAGAGCCATTTGAACCATTTTGAATCATTTCATGTCAAATGAAAGTGAATATTTATTCCAAAAACTTTGTTTGCTTTACAATCTACGAAATCTTTATTACATTCAATTTTGCGTAATTAATTTTCCTCTTGAAGCAAAAATCATGCTCGTCGATTTCTTTATAGGCTGTGTAACTTAACTGTGTGATGACAAATTACAACATCATTTAGGATTACAATATCTTTCTCTACTAAGGTTTCTGATGCTTTATTTGTGGTTACAGCAAAAATAAGTTTTCGCTGTTTCTAAAACTTGTGAGAAATCGTTCATGGACCTAAGATATTGTCTGATGGACTCTTTTGTTTACATACTGGGGATATGATTTGTGTTTCACTAAAAATAATTCGTTATTTGAAGGCTGTGCTGCCTCTACCCTATGCACCCTGTTTTTCATGCAATCTAATCCAGTCATTGGGAATTCCTCTTATTCATTCATTTTTTCTGTAGAATGTTATGGTAAACAGTACCAAAGATTGGCAATCTAAAAATATACATGTAAATTCAAGTATGAGTGATTCTATACTTGAACTATCCTGGAAAGCGAAGTGTGCTTCACTGGGAAGATCATTTTTATCCAAGTAATTTCTTTTTTTGTTTTATGGTTGTCGTAATG
Organism: Schistocerca americana; assembly: GCF_021461395.2. Taxonomy (NCBI): domain Eukaryota; kingdom Metazoa; phylum Arthropoda; class Insecta; order Orthoptera; family Acrididae; genus Schistocerca; species Schistocerca americana. Next base: position 182,357,558 of record NC_060125.1, on the reverse strand, counting down.
CATTGTTATTTTTGTGGATATCATTTTACCTAAAAAGGGTACAGAGAGAGAGAGAGAGAGAGAGAGAGAGAGAGAGAGAGAGAGAGAGAGAGAGAGAGCGAAAGATATGGAGGGTAAGGTAGAAATGTGAACGTATAAATTAGGAACAGTTTGTCATACCACACTGCGGCGTGATTGTTACCCTTTAACTGTTTCCTTACGGGATGACTGTTACAGATTGCTCATCTCTGTGGTAGCTGACGTGGTCTAGCACCTCATCAGAAGATGATTTGTGAGTCGTCCAACACAGAAATTTCAATCATAGCTTACGCACGCAGTTGTAGGTCAAGAAACAGACGTGACTTTCTTCCCAGTAATGCGTGCTGTGACGATTCCTTTCTGTTATTTTCAAGCCTAGCGAGTTGGTGTAGGCGAATCCTACATATATTATTTCGTTTTCAATTCATGATTTACTGGAAAAGATTATGATTCCGCTATATTCTTAGTGCTAGGACAGTACAGATTTGTAATCGACACATGTAAAGATAATTAGAGGAATAGCCAGAGGGATTATTGAAGTTCCGTTGCTGTTTACAATATATAGCAACGACGTGCTTAATAACATCGGGGTTTCCATCAAGCTGCTGTATATAGGTAGATAGCGATGTTATACAGTAAGCTTCAGAATTGTCTGTTCTTCTATGGAACGCAAAATCGACAAGCAAGATTGCTTTAGTGTCCTAAAAATATGATAGCCGTAACATATCTTTCTAAAAATGGTGGGTGTGCTTATTTTGGTGTGTTGGGTGAGTTAGCAGGAATCCTCACCAATAACTATTGTTTATCCTCCGCCTTATTATAGGGTACACGTGTCTCTTCACTTGTCACGATTATGATCAGTAGGCCTTCTCCATCCATACTGTAAACAAATTTTAGAGAAACAATCGTGCCTAATAAATGAATCTATTAGTACTTGGAAAAACGTCTCGTATTTTCTCAATTAATCCCATGTGACAAGGGTCCCACACTGACGAACAACAGTCAAGCAATGATGGAGGAAGAGTCCTGTAAGCCACCTCCGTCGTCTGAGCTCTCAGTCAGACCGACATCAGCCCTTCCTACGATGTCCTATGAGGTTTTTTTAATTCAAGTCATTTCCATACCTATACTCTAAGATTTTGGATGGCTGAGATCGCGTCCAGTGATTCTTCGGCAGTCACGCCGTCGTACAATAACAGGAATTTCCACGTATTTCTGCTATAAACGTTACATTGGTTTACGTTGAGAGTCAAGTGCCATACCCCCCAGCAATGGCCAACCTTCAGCTGATCCTGCATCCCACAACAGAACCTCTCGATTTAAGTGCCGTGATGTTCAGTTGTTATGTTCGTTTTGAACGAAGGCTTTTTGTCCGTGTGTCATCAATCGTCTGACTGGTTTGACGCACTCCGCCACGACTCTCTCCCATGGACAATCTTTTAATCTTAGAGTAGCATTGTCTCCAATTGTTCGTTGGAAATACTCCAGTCGCTGTCTTTGGCTACTGATCAATCCTCTACAACTCATTATTGTCCTGCTTAACTATCTCCGTGATACCGCTACGCATGTGAAGTCATTCTGTCCTCTAATATTATCAGTGTTCTCCGTATGTTCCTTTCCTCGTCGATTCTGAGGAGAATGTCCACATTTCTTATTCTACCAGTGTACCTAATTTCCGATTTACTTATGTAGCATCATAATTTTGAACCGGTCGATTCCCTTCTTCCCCAATTTTCCCACAGTCCTTCATTATGCTGTATACAACGCTGTGCTCTTAATGCAAATTTTCTGAAGTTAATTGCTCAAACTGAGGCCGATGTTCGATACTACTCGACTTCTTTTCGTAAGGAAAGCCTTCTATCATAATCTGCTTTGTATGTTCTCCTAGATTAGTCCGTTATGTGATATTTTTGCTTCACTTCACCTGCTTCATGATCAACAATTTTAAAGTTAATCTCAATCTTTGTAGTTTTAATTACCTTAGTATTTCCTCGGTTTACCTTCAATTCCTATTTTGCACTCACCGGACTACTCATTACACTGAACAGGTGGTGTAGCTCTTCACTCTCACTGAGTGAGAGTCATTACTTCTTCGAGATACCGACTGATCAGTGGTGACACAGTTTACATACATGTCTGTCTTATTGTCCCCTCTTCGTTTATCGAATTGTATGTTACCCATCCTTTCCTACAGATTACATCTATTTTTCTGAGAATTTGGAACATTTTATTGGTGAAACACTCCTGAGAACTTGTTTTGAGTTCACTCAGCTTTTAATTCCGTTATCAAGCGCAACTGAAGGTTAACGAGCTGCTAGTTGCATATTAGGTCTACACCTTTACTTCCACTCATTTGCAATAAACGGGAGTAGCGGCAAGTTGTGGTACACGTGGTGAGTAGTAAGCGTTATACAATATGCTATGCACTCCGTCTTCAGGCCACAAGTGGCCCATTGGGACCATCCGACCGCCGTGCCATCCTCAGATGAGGTTGCGGATAGTTGGGGCGTGTGGTCAGCACACCGCTCTCCCGGTCGTTATGATGGTTTTCTTTGACCGGAGCCGCTATTATTCGGTCGAGTAGCTCCTCAACTGGCATCACAAGGCTGAGTGCACCCCGAAAAATGGCGACAGCTCATGGCGGCCTGGATGGTCGCCCATCCAAGTGCGAGCCACGCCCGACAGTGCTTAACTTCGGTGATCTCACGGGAACCGGTGTATCCACTGCGGCGAGGCCATTACCAAGTGTTATACAATAAGCTCATGCATTTTTAAAGATAACGCCGTCAAAATATTAGTCTAACTGCGATAGCAACATATAGTGACTCTCGACTGAATGTGTCAACTTTCGAGCCCAGTTCTCGTCATTTGTAGGAAGTTTTATTTTCCGTCTTAGCATGAAGAATTCTGTGGTTGATGTTAGTAAAATGCGTAATAAGACCTATGGTGGGGCACCTATTAGTAAAAGAATGTGCAGAGAATGGTTTCAGCGCTTCAACAACGGTAATATAGATGTCAGAGACCAGCATGGCGATGAAAAAGAAAAGGTTTTCGAAGAAACTGAGACCAACATAAACCATCACAGGAGACCATTAACGAAAGCAACTCATGAATTGTAGCTGAGTAGTGAAAGACAGACGACCAAAATACAGCGAGAGACATGAAAAGATGATTTTGCAGCATGGCAGTGCTCGACCCCGTGTCGCAAAGAGCCGTCAAAACATACTTGGAAACGTTGAAATGGAAGTCCTATCCCACCTGTCGAAATTATCCAAACATTATATTTGTTGGCGCATACAGAGAAGACAGCAGCAACCAGCCACTTATTACAATGATATCAACTTATTTAAATAACGCTTTTACCAGTTTAGGACCGAAAAGTTCATCTTTAGACGGCTAGTTCACGTTAAGACATATTTTTCATTACACATCTTACGGCGCTGTTTAAACAAATAAATAGCATTGTAAAAAGTGGTTGGCTGCTGTTGTCTTCTCTGCAAGAGTCAACGTATACCATGTATTCAGGAACGAACACAGTATACCAATTTTCGGCAGTACAGCATATCCAAATATTGCTCCCTCTATTATCCTTTTCGATCAATGGCACGCAGCCTAGCTGACCAGCATTTCTGGTCATGTTAACAAGTGCAGAGATGGATTGATTCATGCATCTCCCAGTTCTTCCGTGTGCCACTGATCGAAAAAATTGTAGTCAGAACGACCAATGTTTTGGTAATTCAGCGGGAGGGGTAGGACTTTCCATTTCATTGGATTGATTCATGCATCTCCCAGTTCTTCCGTGTGCCACTGATCGAAAAAATTGTAGTCAGAACGACCAATGTTTTGATAATTCAGCGGGAGGGGTAGGACTTTCCATTTCAACACTCGCAAGTACGTTTCGATCGATTTTTGCGACATGGGGTCGAGTACTGTCATGCTACAAAATCACCTTTTCATGTCTATCGCTGCATTACGGCTGTTTGTCTTTCAGTGCTCGATCAAAACGGAAGTTTCCCGAAAGATTAGAAGAAATAATGGTCAGCGATGACCAATACTTCGAAATGAAGCATCGAACTACGAGAGACAACGGCGGAAGAAAAGTTGTAGATCTAACAGATAACAACAAAAATACTGCATTGCGAGCCTGATGCTCTGAACATGTTACTTAATGCGATTCAGCGTGGGGTAACGGGAATCACGGACACCAGCATCAGTGTTGAGTAGCTGCAGCTGACCGTCGGGGTCGCAGCTGAGGCAGTACGTGCCTTCTGCCACCGCGGCGCAGCTCCTCGCCGGCCCGAACGAACACCTTGTTTGCGGCGGCGGCGCTTGTGTTTTGTTAGGCGCGCCCTCGGCGCCGCGGCCGTGACTCGAGGGCGCCGCCCGCTGCCGCCCCCCCCCCCCTCCCCCCCCCAACCTGGCAGCCCCTCGTCGCCTTAAAGCAGAAGCACGTCGTTGACCTCACTATTTTTGCCCACTAACGCATCACTCGGTCGCTCGTTCGCTGCCACCTTAACGCTGAGCGCACTCGCTTGTTATTTCCTGACGTCCCAAGAGAAGGCTCACGTGTGTGTCTGTCGATAGACGAAATCCTCGTTTACTACACACTGATTAGCACATTAATTAAGTTAAAAATCTATGAATGATTTAGCTACGTCTCTGGCAAATTTGGAGGTCTGTGGAGGGTAGTCTGACAAAACTGTTTATTGTTGTTGTGGTTTTCAGTCCGAAGATACAATGCACCACTCCACGAAAGTCTACCTTGAGGAAACTCCTTCAACACCGATCAACTGCTGCGACCTACAATCATTTGAATCTCCTTACTATATCCATCGCGTGATCACTCCTACAATTCAGCCCCCCCTGTCCCCCCCACAATTTCCGAGTTTTCGATTCCGTGGTGCCTGAATATATGTCAAACAAACCTATCCATTCTTTTAATCAAATTGTACAATAAAGCTCTTTTTTCTACAATTCGAAATATATCCGTCTTATTTTCAGCATTCTTCTGTAGCGCAGAATGGCGATATTTCTGCAAAACCTGGATTTCTCATGCAATTACATTTTACTTGGACATATCAGAGAAATCACAGAGAATTTCATTCTCTGAACTATTTATCATCTACGTTATGTTTTCACACAAGGTGACACTCCAGAAAAATACGTTCACGAGAGACCTCTTAACACTTAGGTATACATTAAATGTTGTGAAATTCCTTTCTTACTATGTCCCTCTGCATTTCATATTATCTTTACTAGGGCTGTCATCAGTTATTTCGCTGACCAGATAGCAAAACTGATGTACTATCTTTAGTCTGCCATTTCATAATCTTAACTGCTTCATCATCGCTTGATTTAATTCGCTCGCATACCATAGCACTTTTTTTACTATTTAGTCGGTTTTAATAGGAATTCTCTTCGATTCCACTTATCGAAGAGAGGTAAGGATTTATGTGGAAGCCTTACCGATAAGAAAACACGTTAAAAACTCTTTTCTAATATTTAGATCTTTCCACATCTCCGATTCCGGCAACAGATTTCCTGTGCCACTACTGATAACTTTCTCCGGGTTATACTCCTTCAGTCGGCTGAAAACTGTTGCTCGATGGACAAACCTTACAATTTCCAGTTAGACACTAGCGTCACCTACTATGTTACCAAAATACAAAGCTTTTTTGGCAAGATAATAGCTACTGTTGAAGATACGATCATTTTGAGTACCTACGCAAGTATGTGACGGCCTTGTGTAATATTTGACTAATAGGTCCTAGCACGTTATAATGGACACAGAATGATTCACAGAAATTAAAGTAACATCGAGCGTGCTGCAGGAAAGTGTAATTTTCCCAATATACATAAACGACTTATCATACACCATCAGCTGCACTACAAGGTTCTTCGCTTCGATAATGTAGCGTACCAGAAAGAAACGACGTTGGACAATCTTGAGATATTATAGAAGGATTTTAACAATATTTCCACTTTGATGAACGACAGCTCCCTTTAAATTTAGCTAAATATCAGACAATTTCTATAGCAAGGAGAAATATCCCGATATCACATGATTATAAAATTAGTGGTCAACATCGTATTGTGAAATCGTATAAGTATTCATGGAAACTACTAAAAAGTGGTTTGAAACAGCACAGTCGCCTGAATTCAGTATAAGGGAGGCTAATCGAAGATTCAGTTTTTTTGCAAGGGTTCTTGGAAGGCGTAACGCTTGTGTAACGAAAATTGCGTGCCAGACCCTAATGTGACCAATATTAGGGTGCTGATCCAGGGTTTAGAGCCTTCATGAGGAAAGCATGATAACAGACGTCAACCGAAAGAAGAGAAAAGAAACTGGGCTTGTAAAATGTCATATTGTTACTAAAAAAGTGTTCAGGTGTGCTCGTTGAAGGTAAATTAGATTTCGTATTAGAATGACGACGTAGTTCTCGAGGAATCGTCCTGCGTATACTTAGAGAATCCGTATTTCAAGTGTTCCGGCACATGTTCGAAGATGGATATAATTTAGCTTAAGAATATGTTTCAGTTGGGCAGATCATGATGATATTATTTTCAACAACTACGTTTCCTATCTCCCCTATTTGTAGTGGTCTTCAGTGTCTTCTTATTCTGACAGTTTTCATTCACAATAGAGCGAAACTGAGACAACATCACCATTACACATAAAGAATGACCCACTTACAATTAATTCAATGTAAATGCAATTTGTAGGTTCGTGAAGTTGCCGAAGTACTCCCAGAATGCGTCATGTTCCTAAACTCCATATTAAAATGTCTCTGCTGAAGAAATATGGTGATTCAATAAATACTGCGGTAGCCCACAGACACTGCAATGTTCCACGCAGCAGCGTCTGGTGCCTAATGCAGATGATAAATTTTCAGCGTCTGGTACCTAATGAAGATGATAAGTTTTGCGCATGACGTATTTTATGCGTAATATTTTCTGCTGGCATCGGGTGATACCACAAAGGTTATCTCCATTCACTTGGTCTCTCTACCCATAGCAATTGTTCACCGCTTAGTTTTAGAGCAGCATAAGAGGTGAAAAAGAGTCTTCCTTGATTGCTACCAGTTATTCGGACTTCCGTTTATGGCGAGCTGGGACTGCGTATAAAAGTTATACAGCGGTGACAATAGAACGGAGTTCTTCCGCTGGCAACTTACGTCATTTCTTTTCTCTTCACGTCTCTGGATCCCCGTTCCCGTAGTGCAGTGACGTTTAGGAACTTGTGATGGTCTCACAACTTCAGTCTGCCTTGGTGCCATAAACAGTTCCTTGGAAAAAGTGACTGTGTCAGTACGTCTCGTCATGTTAATAACCAAAATGGAAATATTTCACTAATATTAAAAAATCTGTACGGGAAATACAATTTGTTTATAAATATAGTGGAATTTAGTTTTTTATTATTTAATTGCTTTTAATCACAGTTTGTAGACGTTTCAACAGACTGTGGCAAAAAATGACAGAGATAAAGCACTAATTAGGTTTTTTCATACGTAGAGTGGCTGACGTTCTCCTTACGTATCAGGACACTGACTCACGTTAATACTTCCAGGAAGCGTCGAGCAGCCGCCTCACAAACAATAGCAAATCCATCAAAGAGACTATACATACCGCCCATGCAGAGTGGGCGCCCTTAATATTTAATAAACAAGTTATCAAGCAGGAAATATTATGGCTTAGGATTCCGTAAGTAATTGTTGTAGTACAGGGTTCGGCAAAAAGGCCTACAGTATTTCATAATGCGGTTACAAAGAAACAAAGAAAGATACAGAGAAAGTAATTTTATTTGTGAACAACAAATGGTATGCCATTTTTCATTAATTGGTTTTAAAAATTATTTCCGGTAAATGGTGTCTTCCCCTGTCGATACACAGACCAAGATGTCCATAGTCCTTCGTTTCGTTTCCGGAGGATAGGCAGCCACTTCGTGAATAACTGCCTCCTTACGTTCTTGCAGGGTTTTGGGGCGAGTTTTCACACTATAGGCTTTAAGTGCCCCCAAAGAAAGAAAATCACAAGGTCAAAAATCGGGTGACCGTAGAGGTCAGGCGATATCTCCTCGCGGAGAGAGAAGATGTCGAGGAAACAACTCTTTCATAATTTCTGCAGAACGCCTAGAAGTATGAGCATTGCCTCCATATTGTTTCAGCCAACTTCTCCCTATTCATTGTCCTCAAACAAACCGGTTTAACTCAGATCTCTGTCATGTGACCGTAGCAATTTGAATTAATGGTTATTGTTACGCCATCTACGTTGAAAAAATTTAAAACCGAAACTTGAATAGTTTTTCCATTAGGAACAGAATCACAACGGCCAAGTGGGAACCGAATGTTAAATGCTCGCTGAGCAGTAATGATAGAACTACCATTACGAGTGTACTCCACAACAAACCATCATGGTCGCCTAGCCAAGCCATTGCAACTGTTGGTAAATGACAGGTTCACCGCCATCCATCGATACCTTCTCCACACCAATAAGCCCACCGCAACACACAGAAGCCTTTCCGAACACGGGATGTCTTTTTACGGGACCCTGTTGAACCGTGGTACTACTCAATGCTTTAGATAATCAAAATTACAATCTCACCACAGTTATTTAAAGGAAATTGGAAGCCCGGGATCACTAGTGATGGACAAGCTTTTGATTATTTCACAATTTTGATTTGACTCAAAACAGACTTTATTATAAGCTTCAAAAAATTTTCAAATGTGTGTGAAATCTTGTGGGACTTAACTGCTAAGGTCATCAGTCCCTACACTTACACACAACTTAACCTAAATTATCCTGAGGACAAACACACACAGCCATACCCGAGGGAGGTCTCGAACCTCCGCCAGGATCAGCCGCACAGTTATAAACTTCTATTCTTACATTTGCCCTCTTACTGCTGCAATATCCAAATCTTCACTTTAACTGAATTACATAAATACGAATAACAATCATATTTGGCGTCCGCAACCAAAATCATAAATAGTAGGCCTGGTTAAATAATCAATCATAAACAATCGCTCTTGTATAACCATATCTCAAAAGACTAGTAACACTATACACTTCCAACCCACATAATACCACAACTTCATTAACAAAGATCTTAAAGCTTAATAAAACTGAACTGCCCACACAAAGGTCCACAGTGAAACACGCTTGTACTAAAAATGCAAAATGGGTCAACCAAGATCGCAAAATTGACACACACGAAAAATAAAAAGTTGCACATTCATTAAAGATTCACAAATGATTAATACAAGTGTTAAATAAGAATAGCTAGTAATAACTCAACCAGTAAAATGACTTACAGAAACGCTACGATTAACAAAGTGGGCTCACTTGTCTCACGGTCATAATGACTCAGAATGATTCGCAAATTGCACTTAACTTCAGAGAACAGCGTTAAAGCCCACAGCAGTATTTGGAAGCAATAACGCTGCGGCCGGCAGGCAATTCGAGCGTTCACTCCCCACAGATTGTGCACGGGCTCACTAGCAGGCGGTACATATTTATTATAGTCCGACCGTCCTCACAATGAGCGGTCCTGACAAGAATCCATAAACCCACCGACGCCAGGAAAGGAGCAGAGCTAACAAATGGCCTGCAGCACAAATAGATTACAATGAAAACAAGGTCAAATCACAGTCACACTGCAATATATATTAAGCATACTCCCAAATTCTTATGGAGCAAAACCCGCCTCCCAGCAAATTAGCAGGAAGCCTAGAGATCACTTCCAGCTGCCTTAAGGCACTTTCTACGTTAAATAAACATACCGAATCCTGCCGTGACAAATGATGAAACCTCTTAACTCTACGGCTGCCGGGCGCTTTCACAACCGCAACCAGTCCCAAAGCGGTCAGTATGTCCTAAAACAAAATTTGCATGAAAACCACTTAAAACACATACTCCATAGATGATGCGAAACGAAATGAGGAACAAGAGCCTCCTTAAAATAGCCACTGTGGAACCAAGTTCAGAACTATCTCCATCAGCCACCCACGCCACAATAAGTTTCAACAGTCTTCTTAGTTAAATACAGAACAAAGGTCATACCTAACTTGGAGCTTGCATATTACGAGCTGGGAAGCTGCTCGACGTGAGACCACGAGCCCACCACAATGTCGCACGTCAAGGCGCCCGATGATCGGCACCGTACATACGGCGCGACAAAAGACAAGGGCGGCGAGCACGGCGAGGCCCATGCACCACGGTTAGGAACGCAGGCTTGTTTTCAACACAAGGTGGCTCGTTGAACTCCGACCGGAGACTCTCTCGTCACACGTTCACCCGGAAAACCGCCGGGGGGAGCAGTCAAAGGTAGCAAGACAGCCGAATATTGATATGGTTCAAATGGCTCTGAGCACCATGGGACTTAACATCTATGGTCATCAGTCCCCTAGAACTTAGAGCTACTTAAACCTACCTAACCTAAGGACACCACACAACACCCAGTCATCACGAGGCAGAGAAAATCCCTGACCCCGCCGGGAATCGAACCCGGGAACCCGGGCGCGGGAAGCGAGAACGCTACCGCACGACCACGAGCTGCGGACTCCAGTATATCTCCCAGGCATTCAACCTGATTTGTTCAAGGGACTGCAGTGTGCTACAGTTTGAGAGTTCGACCCGACGACGCGTAAACGTAAAGGCCTGCATTTTCTCTGCGTTCAGGGTAACGTTGTTTATTGCTCTCCATCATTCGAAATGAGTAAGCCGACGTTCGAAGCGCCACATTGCTGCATCGACTCTGTGAATGTTGCTAAGGACGGCCGTACCGTCCGCAAATTGCACGACTTGTGAATGGGACGGTAGGTCATTTACATGCAAGACGAATAGAATCGGGGACAGATTAGACCTTTGATGGGTGCCCACCGGTGAATGCTGGACCGCTGACCGTTATTCGCAGAAAGCAGCGCCTGTCTTGAAGATAAATGTCAACAACGCTCGTGCAGTTGTCAGGAACGGCAAGGACGCCATGTAGTCTGGTGAGCAGCTTATTTGTCCATATTCCAGCGTATGCCTTCTCAACATCGAGAAAGGTCGCCACTGTATTGTTCGCATTGTTCACATTTTATGCTATATACTTTGTAACATTAGCTTCTAGTCGTTCTTCCAAGAGACACAGCTAATTCCTCGTGGGTTGGAATTGCGCGAATTCCACGCGAAGTTGTAACACTTAAAGTAGTAAAGGAGTTTTGCTATTTGTGGAGCAAAATAACTGATGATGGTCGAAGTAGAGAGGATATAAAATGTGGACTGGCAATGGCAAGGAAAGCGTTTCTGAAGGAGAGAAATTTGTTAACATCGAGTAGAGATTTAAGTGTCAGGAAGTCGTTTCTGAAAGTATTTGTGTGGAGCGTAGCCATGTATGGAAGTGAAACATGGACGATAACTAGTTTGGACAAGAAGAGAATAGAAGCTTTCGAAATGTGGTGCTACAGAAGAATGCTGAAGATTAGATGGGTAGATCATATAACTAATGAGGAGGCATTGAATAGGATTGGGAAGAAGAGAAGTTTGTGGCACAACTTGACTAGAAGAAGGGATTGGCTGGTAGGACATGTTCTGAGGCATCAAGGGATCACCAATTTAGTATTGGAGCGCAGCGTGGAGGGTAAATATCGTGGAGGGAGACCAAGAGATGAATACACTAAACAGATTCAGAAGGATGTAGGTTGCAGTAGGTACTGGGAGATGAAGAAGCTTGCACAGGATAGAGTAGCATGGAGAGCTGCATCAAATCAGTCTCAGGACTGAAGACCACAACAACAACAACTCTGTAACCTAGAGGAGCTGGAGTTTGACCGACAGGAGTGTCTGGAAAGCGAACTGGTCTGGGTGTATCACATTCCCTGTGGTGAAGGGTGGGTGAAATCGTTGGAGTATGATCCTTCCCAGTACTTTTGATAGTGTTGGCAGAAGCCTGACGGCCCAATAGTTTTGCAGTTGATGGTGGTTCCTCCTCGGCTTTTAGTGGTACTATGCAAGCCATCTTCCAGTAGGATATGACGTATTCTAGTGGGTGACAACTGTTAAAAATGCGGGTTATCAATACATGTGGTTATAACGTCACCTTTTTCCATTGTTCTTTCGTTATACCGCGTCGTCCGGCGACTGGTTGTCGAGACGTCGTAGCATCGAGCGGACCTCCTTCAGTGTCGTTAGTAAGGATTCGCCCGTCGTGCTATCCGTCAGATATCTTCTGGCTGGCGTCGTAATCTCACCTCCACCTCTTCGGCGGTATCTCCATGTGCTAGGGCATTTTGTACCACATATGAATTGGTTGAATAGGTCGAATTATGGGCCTGCTAATATCTGGAGCGCCACCTTCACTGATCTTGGTTTTCGGAGGTCCCAGACCAGGCTCCATTCATTCCGGGTTTGTAAGTTGACGTCAGCTATTTTATCTTCCTCCTTTCCTGTCTGTTGAGAGACAAACATTACTGCTAAGGCACACCTGAGACTGGATTAATTCATGGTCTGTTGAACCAGTAGGTGTAGATGTTCCAGCGCCTCTGTGATTATACTGACCACCAGTCTGCAATTGGACGTCAGATCGTCAATGGTTTGAAGGAGCAGATGGAGTTCTAGATTTTTCACGATAGTTGTGTCCAACACTTCGGCACTGTAGGCTGGATTGTCTGGGTTGTGAGTTGGGTTGTCCGGTCCTAATATGATGGCTTCTTGCCGTTCTTCCAAGCCACACAGCTAATTCCCTCCTGGGTTGGAAATGCGTGAATTCCAAAACGGGTGGGGATGTTAACCGCAGTTGCTTTCAGAGATGTAAACTTCAGCAGCCCGAGAGGAACGTATGTCATCGATCGCTTAATGTATATGGCCGTGCCGCTCCTTCGGCCATGTGTTCTGTCCGTCCTGTAGCACACAATGCTGCGTAAGCTGAAAGGTTGGGTGGGGCGCAGGCGCATTTCCGTCAGGAATAGAATGTCGGTCTTGAAATGCATGAGGAAATCCTCGAGTTGAATACACAAAATGAAAGATTATCCTGCCTAGTTGGTCTACGGGCCATTATTGTGGGCGAACTTCTTTGTGACTCCATCTTCTGAGTAGTATTGATAAGATGTCGGGTCCTTCATTACATTCTCGTAACGTCTCATGAATGACGGTAAAAACGTTCTTCTGGCGGAAAGTCACTAAAATTTCTGTTATGCTCGTGTCCGTCTTCATAACTTCCGAGAACTCAGACGGTGAATGTATGTTCATTCTATTCGCACTAGGCTGTTCACTTCAGGTGCCAACTGAAGAGCGGCAGGCGGCCGTGCACTGTGTTGTTCTCCGACGTACAGACGGAAATTCTATATGATTGAAAATATTCAGGTGAGAGTGGGTGGCAACCGGTCGTGGGTGGCTGCTTGGCCCTGTACAGTATAAACCCACAGTGCCTCCTGGAATCTAGAGCAACCTCTCCATGTAGCAGAATGTTCGCCTTAACAATTTACACATTTTTGCCTTCTGGTTTGGTTGGAGGGGTGGTGGTCCATGTGCTTTACACCCTGAGGTAGCACGTTGAAATAATTGGTGGTAGGGAAGAAACATTGATGTCTTCTGCATTCTGGAGGCCCCTCTTTTAATAGGTTTTTTCAGTTACCACTCTGGTGTTGAGAAGATGTTTGGCGTGATATACTGACTCGATGGCTGGGCCTGCCAACAGAGTCAAACAGTAGACTGGCTGTGGTATTAACTTGTTAGTTTCCTCGTCTCTCGATATTAATTGGTCGACTGAGGCTTCTTGGAAACGACTGTTGCACACAGCTAGAGCTGTGATTTCCGCGGGAAGGTACGTGATGACGACTATGAAAGACTTCTCGGCGGGCGATTGGTGTCTAAAACACGGATTTTTTGAAGCGTGGAAGAACTGCAGGCCCACCGTCTGGTCAGGCAATGTTGAGAAGTGGTACTTGGTTGCAGTTCCCTCATAAATTGACCGTATGAGTCCTTCAAAGTATTTCTACAGTGTCCTGTCCAGGAGTAGGTATTGTCCTGAATATTGGGTGGTAACAGATGGTACCCTCGCTGATGGTATTGGACGGTTTTGCATCGTTGTTGACCTCAGTTGTTGCTCGTTCTAGTTGTGCTTTGTTCTCTTGATACCTCCATCTGGTCGTCGTCAGGGCGAGTATTTTGTTTTTAGGTGGACACGTGTCATTTTAAATTGTCTACCGCTTCATGCGTGTTTTTGCGTTTTTTTTCTGATCTTTGATCTACAACACGTTGAAACTCTTGGTCTTCTCCTGATTGGGTGGTTGAGCATCGTCGTTGACCGAGATGTACGGTAGGTCTGAATCTGACGATCTTGGTAGCTCTGGCGATTGCGCTACATTAGGTGCGGTGTCCTCTCCGCTATCAGTGGCAGGTGATATCATTTCCCATTTGCCTGAGAGTCCTTCAGCACCTTCGTCTCGGAGTCTGCTGTCCTGGGCGGTGATACGGTTGCGTAGTACTGTCGACAGCGGGTAAATTGTCTGGGAGGGAAGAGTCTGTGGTTCTAATCTAACGATACTGTTTGATTGTGCCTGCCGGGTTCCCGAAAGTGTCCTTCGTCTGAGAACGTGATGGCTGACCTGCCTGAGGTGGGAGCTTGTCAATCCACTGTCCTCTGGGCGAGCTGCTCCTGCGTGGCTCTGAGCACTATGGGACTTAACATCTATGGTCATCAGTCCCCTAGAACTTAGAACTACTTAAACCTAACTAACCTAAGGACATTACACAACACCCAGTCATCACGAGGCAGAGAAAAATCTCTGACCCCGCCGGGAATCGAACCCGGGAACCCTGGCGTGGGAAGCGAGAGCGCTACCGCACGACCACGAGCTGCGGACACTCCTGCGTGAGCTGTCTCCGTTGCCTGGTTCGTCAAAGCTGTTGTGCCTCCGCGGTTGCAGGGTCGTCCTAAGTGAAGTGGCCAAGGATCGCAGGTGCATCGTGTGAAACCATGCAAAACAGACTGAAGTTGCTCGATCGCTGTCCGGTGTGGTTGTCCCACCTGCGCTCTCCTCGGCCACTTCACTTAGGTCGACCCTGCAACCGACTGCGTAATGTTTTCTGTACACTCATTAGTGCACCACGACTACTCCTGTCATTATGGACTACTTGTTTTGCGCCCAAGTGGCTACATTTCAATACTTGAGCTGCTATCCGGGGCGAAAGGAACATTAATGGCTTGCTTGTGCCAGACGTACCTGAAGGTACTAACCAGTCCTAAGCACACTCAATAACTGTAGCTATTAATCTGCAATGAAATGGATACTGATGTAATGTTGTTAAGTACCCCATCCCCTGTCATCAACAGAAATATCTGGTCTTATAACCCTTGTACACTGCATGTATACAGGGTATGACAAAACATTAAAGAGAGACTTGTAATGGTTTTAGAGGGCGTTGTGAGGAAGAAATTGACTATGGGAACCTGTGTCCTGAAACGTCATCTAACGACGCTACAGAAGTTATATTGCCGACACCTGCCGCTAGGCCATCACAACGGCAGGAAACGTGGTTTTATACACACCTATATACCTAAAACCATGGACATTTTAGAGCATTCTAGGAGAAAAATAAACTACAGATGGAAATCTGATACCGAGACAGTCATTCATTAAGGCATTGATAGGAGACAAGATTTTCCTATGCTGCAGCTAACTCCATCTTTTCCACTGGCGGACGTGGTAATCAGTCGCAATCATTGAGTAACAAAGAACATTGCGAGACCTTCGGTATACGGTCCGTCAGCGCGTGAAGTCGCGATTGCTGCTGCAGGCGCCGGTCCATATACACTCCTGGAAATTGAAATAAGAACACCGTGAATTCATTGTCCCAGGAAGGGGAAACTTTATTGACACATTCCTGGGGTCAGATACATCACATGATCACACTAACAGAACCACAGGCACATAGACACAGGCAACAGAGCATGCACAATGTCGGCACTAGTACAGTGTATATCCACCTTTCGCAGCAATGCAAGCTGCTATTCTCCCATGGAGACGATCGTAGAGATGCTGGATGTAGTCCTGTGGAACGGCTTGCCATGCCATTTCCACCTGGCGCCTCAGTTGGACCAGCGTTCGTGCTGGACGTGCAGACCGCGTGAGACGACGCTTCATCCAGTCCCAAACATGCTCAATGGGGGACAGATCCGGAGATCTTGCTGGCCAGGGTAGTTGACTTACACCTTCTAGAGCACGTTGGGTGGCACGGGATACATGCGGACGTGCATTGTCCTGTTGGAACAGCAAGTTCCCTTGCCGGTCTAGGAATGGTAGAACGATGGGTTCGATGACGGTTTGGATGTACCGTGCACTATTCAGTGTCCCATCGACGATCACCAGTGGTGTACGGCCAGTGTAGGAGATCGCTCCCCACACCATGATGCCAGGTGTTGGCCCTGTGTGCCTCGGTCGTATGCAGTCCTGATTGTGGCGCTCACCTGCACGGCGCCAAACACGCATACGACCATCATTGACACCAAGACAGAAGCGACTCTCATCGCTGAAGACGACACGTCTCCATTCGTCCCTCCATTCACGCCTGTCGCTACACCACTGGAGGCGGGCTGCACGATGTTGGGGCGTGAGCGGAAGACGGCCTAACGGTGTGCGGGACCGTAGCCCAGCTTCATGGAGACGGTTGCGAATGGTCCTCGCCGATACCCCAGGAGCAACAGTGTCCCTAATTTGCTGGGAAGTGGCGGTGCGGTCCCCTACGGCACTGCGTAGGATCCTACGGTCTTGGCGTGCATCCGTGCGTCGCTGCGGTCGGGTCCCAGGTCGACGGGCACGTGCACCTTCCGCCGACCACTGGCGACAACATCGATGTACTGTGGAGACCACACTATACGCCCTCGCTCAAAGTCCGTCAACTGCACATACGGTTCACGTCCACGCTGTCGCGGCATGCTACCAGTGTGAAAGACTGCGATGGAGCTCCGTATGCCACGGCAAACTGGCTGACACTGACGGCGGCGGTGCACAAATGCTGCGCAGCTAGCGCCATTCGACGGCCAACACCGCGGTTCCTGGTGTGTCCGCTGTGCCGTGCGTGTGATCATTGCTTGTACAGCCCTCTCGCAGTGTCCGGAGCAAGTATGGTGGGTCTGACACACCGGTGTCAATGTGTTCTTTTTTCCATTTCCAGGAGTGTAATTTAGACGGTTACGTCGTTGGATGACGTTACCAGATTCGGGCTTCTGTTCTCAGTTTGTTCCTCGCGACATCCTCCACAGACCCTCGAAATCTGTCGATATCGTTTTGTAATACAGGGTTATCCTAAATGACGGACCCATTTTCAAACATTCGTATGTATTCAAGAACAAATCCTAAACGATCAAGCTTCATGCCAATGAAAAGAGGAAGATTCAAAGTTTCCGGCGGGCGGTGGCGGGCGGCGGCGGGCGGGCGGTGCACTGAATGCTTTCTCAGAAAAATATTTTGAACAATTTGTTCATGAGCTCACTCGAAGCGTAAATGGTTGCGAAAGCATACTTGACCTCTTAGCAACAAATAATTCTGGAGAAACAGTGAGTATCGTGACGAATACAGGGATTAGCGATCACAGGGCAGCTGCTGCTAGGTTGAGCCGGCCATTGTGACTGAGCGGTTCTAGGCGCTCCAGTCCAGAACCGCACTGCTGCCACAGTAGCAGGTTCGAATCCTGCCTCGGTCGTGGATGTGTGTGATGTCCTTAGGCTAGTTAGGTTGAAGTCGTTCTAAGTCTAGGGGACTGACGTCCGCAGATGTTAAGTCCCATAGTGCTCAGAGCCATCTGATCCATTTTGCTAGGCTGAATACCGCAAATCCTACATACATCAAAAATAAACGCAAATTATATCTCTTTAAAAAAGCTAATAAAAATGCTCTTAACGCCTTTTTAAGAGACAGTCTGCACTCCTTCCGTTCTGATCATGTAAGCGTAGAAAAGTTGCGGAATGATTTCAAAGAGATAGTATCGACAGCAATTGAGAGATATATACATCTTGCCAAATTTAAAATAACGCAAAATCCCCAAGACTGGCAAAGTTTGTAGAAGTTCGAAATATTTCATTAATTTCCACAACGAAACTCTGTCTCGGAATATGGCAGAACACCAAAATACATTCCGGTCGTACATAAAGTATACCAGTGGCAAGACGCAATCAATATCTTCACTGCGCGATAACAACGGTGAAGTCACTGACGACAGTGCCAAAAAAGCAGAGTTATTAAACACGGTTTTTCGAAACTCCTTCACCAAAGAAACCGCAATAAATATTCCTGAATTCCAATCAAGAACAAGTGCAAGATGAGAAACATAGAAGTAGAAATCCTCGGAGTAACGAAGCAGGCCGGCAGGGGTGGCCGAGCGGTTCTGGGCGCTACAGTCTAAAACCGCGCGACCGCTACGGTCGCAGGTTCGAATCCTGCTCGGGCATGGATGTGTGTGATGTCCTTAGTTTAATTAGGTTTAAGTAGTTCTAAGTTCTAGGGGACTGATGACCTCAAAGTCCCATAGCCATTTAAACCATTTTTAACGAAGCAGCTTAAATCAATAAAGGCAAGGCCTTTGGTCCAGATTGTATACCAGTCAGGTTCGTCTCAGTGTATGCTGATAAAGTAGCTCCATATTTAGCAGTTATATACAACCACTTGCTTACAGAGAGATCCCTACCCAAAGACTGGAAAATTGCTCAAGTCACACCAATACCCAAAAAGGGAAGTATGTGTTTTCCGCTGAATTACATGCTTATATCACTAACGTCGATTTCCAGTAGGGTTTTGGAACATACACTGTATTCGAACATTATAAAGTACCTCGAAGAAAACGATTTATTGACACGTAGTCAGCATGGATTCAGAAAATATCGTTCTTGCGAAACACAACTAGCTCTTTATACTCATGAAGTAATAAGTACTATCGACAGGGGATGTCAAATTGATTCCATATTTTTAGATTTCCAGAAGGCTCTCGGCACCGTTTCTCACAAGCGTCTTCTAACCAATCTGAGTGCATATGGAATATCGCCTCAGTTGTGAGACTGGATTCGTGATTTCCTGTCGGAAAGGTCACAGTTCGTAGTAATAGACGGAAAGTCATCGAGTAAAACAGAAGTAATATCCCGTGTTCCCCAAGGAAGTGTTATAGGTCCTCTATTGTTTCTTATCTATATTAACGACATAGGAGACAATCTCAGTAGCCGTCTTAGATTGTTTGCAGATGATGCTGTCATTTACCGTCTTGTAAAGTCATCAGAAGACCAAAACTAATATCAAAATAATGTAGGTGAAATATCTATAAGGTGCGAAAAGTGGAAATTGACCCTGAATAAAGGAAAGTGTGAAGTTAGTCATGCGGGTACTAAAAGAAATCCGCTGAATTTCGTTTCCGCGATAAGTCACACATATCTGAAGGCTGTAAATTCAACTAAATAATTAGGGATTACAATTACAAATACCCTAAATTGGAACGATCACGTAGATAATGCTGAGTGTAGAGCCAACCGAAGGGTGCGATTCATAGGCAGAACACTTAGTAGGTGCAACAGGTCTACTAAAGAAACTGCTTACACCACGCTTGTCCGGCCTATCCTGGAGTATTGCTGTGTGGTGTGGGATCCGCATCAGATGGGACTGGCGGATGACGTCGAAAAAGTACAAATAAGGGCAGCTCGTTTTGTATTATCACGAAGTAGAGGAGATAGTGTCACATACATGATACGTGCATTGGGGTGCCAATCATTTAAACAAAGCCGTTTTTCGTTGCGACGGGATCTTCTCATGAAATTTCAATCACGAATTTTCTCCTGCGATTGAGAAAACAATCTTTTAGCACCCACCTACATAGCGAGAAAAGATCATCAGGATAAAATAAGGGAAATCAAGGCTCGTACAGAAAAATTTAATTTCTCGTCTTTCCCGTGCGCCGTTTGACAGTGGATCGGTAGAGACACAACTTTCAGGTGGTTCATTGAACTCTCTGCCAGGCACTTAATTCAGAATAGCAGAGTAATCACGTAGATGTAGTACATGATATTATCAGCAATGTCTAGTTTATTGCCGATGACATAGGTAAATCAGGACAACATGGTCAGCAGTGCCGCCTCCTGGCTAGCTCCCGAGTGCTCAACCCCAAATTCCGAAGTTCACAACTGCACATTACGCAAGGGTATATTTTCGTTTCGGCAGAATTTGAAATGAAAAGCACGAGCTCGATAATCAAAAATAATTTTGGTTCGGCCAATAATATCACACCGCAGTACCAGGTTGACGGATAAATTCATTGCAACAAGAAAATTAACAACCCACGTAAGGTTCAATATGAGAAACGTGCCCCGGAACCCCCTGACCAGAGGTAACTATTGCCCACTATCCAGACGACATCTCTGAGACAGGGAGCGCAAAGGAGGCAGTCTACACAAATTACAAAATTTGAGGTACCGATTATAATACAGTAATGAAATCGAGCTCGAGGAGTCCATAAGAGCGTGTACAGGCTCACTATTGAAGTGCGCACACACGTAGAGGAAGAATCACATGTCACACTACTCTAATGTGAGCGCAATGCTTAACCGGAGACCGGACATACTTTCTTGCCGGTGGGGTCAAGCGTTCGGACACGGACGCCGCTTCACACGAGATGACCGCACAAAATGCCTGCTATCCCCACACCTGAAACAAACATTGGGTTTAACTCGCCCTAACGCAAGGCCTGCGACCATAAGTTGACTCCCCTCGAATGAAACAGCTAAGCGACTGCCCGCCTCCCGTTGCTCATCGATAGACCTCAACCCCTCCATTTCGGCAATCAAAGTATGTAATTCCATAAAGGTAGTAATTTTCCCAGAAAAGGTGACAGGTAATCCATCCTCGGATTTCAGGCCTTCTCAGTCCTGACTAAATCACCTTTTACTACATTCAACTCCAAGGCTACTACCGCAGTGTGGATCTTATCAGTGTACTTAGGTAAGGTCTCGCGCTTTTGTTGCACACACCAGAAATGCTTGCGCCCCAACTCATGTTTAATCCGGAGTAACTACTTTAATTGAATAATGCACTGTTTCAAACTACGAAGTGAACCCACCGTCGGTATAACCTCACAAAAACAATGCATTAAATTAAAACCGAAATGACAACCATAACATGAATTCCACTAGTGCAACCTGCTCAACAGAAAGCTTGTTAATCTCCTGTATCAAGTGCAAAATGGGATCAGGTAACCTAGGAAAGGCATTAGAGGAGATTATATTTACTAGACCCTCGGTTTCCTGCTCGGTCTCCTGAGGCCGCGAATTATCAAATACTACCACCTCCTCAGTTACATGCACTAGGTTATCTAATGAGAGAATACTCAAATATACCTGTTAATCCTTGAGCCACGTAGAACACCGAAATCGACAATGCAACTGGGATTCAGATCCCAGGGTTTCTCTAAGGCGCTACGAGCAGCCAGCTCAGGTAGGGCATCCTCGTCCGACTGCTGACGAATTCCCAGCATATGATCCTTCCTGAGATCGCCTATCTCTGCGCATGGTCTGGACTCTATACTGATCTGGCCCCCATACTGACGATTGTTATCTGGACAATAGCGCACAAATAACCAAAAAGACGAGACGGTCAACCCAAGTAACGGAGTAACTGAGAATGATGCTGCAACAGGGGCTTCTCAGAAAAAAACCGCGTTCTGGGTCACCAGTTGGAAGGTGGATTTCGGGTGGAAACTTTGCATTAGGTCACGGTAAGGATCATACAGTTGCTTCAGCATTCACTGCCCTTTAAATACAATTTCCTGTACTGACTTGTTGAAAGGTTCCAGCAGGTGCCACAATTTAAAAAGTAATAACGGTAATTAAGCAGACAACTCATATGACCCTGCCCTGTACAAGAGTTTAAGTACAAAATATTGTAAGGGTTCCCAAATTTAAAAAAAAAATAGTGAAACAGTTACTAAGCAGACAGCTAACATGGCTTCTTAGTAGTCACCAGTTTAAGAAAAATATTCTAACAGCTGTAGAATTTTTTAAAATAACAAAACAGTTATTAACCTGGAGGTGAAGCAGCTACTGTGTGCCAGCTCAAGACACAATTGCGTTTCAAGAAGACCGCTATACCTGAGTACCAGCAGTTTAAACCCAATTAAAGAAAAAATCAGAAACCAAGTAACGTGTGTGAAATCACTTCATTTAAAACGCTAGGGCGCCGTATTTGGTTCCATAGTTGTATGTCCAAACCGCCTCTACAGTCAGAACTTAGATGAATGTACCATACCCCCTAGTGACAGACACCGGTCTGGTCTCCGTAACAGGCGATCGTAATCGATGCAAACCAGGCTCATGACCCTTCCCTGAAGCAACTGATCGTGTCCACAAACGCCAGTATCTAAACTCACTAGCTCACTCTGCCGAGAGACGCGTCAGACCTCGGCAAGGGAATCATCTCCGAAGGGTGCGTTTCACCTTCGCGGCTGGCCACGATGACTCAAACTCCATTCGACCTCTCCTGCCTCTTTCCGCGAGTGCGCGCCTATGGCGCCACCAGAAGTACTCCGCACTATCGAGGCAACGATGCCGAACCAGAGCAGAAATAAATAAGGGACACAGCCGCCACGGCTCAGTATCAACGTCCAGTACGTTAAATCTGTTTTGATAAAGGCGCTACATGTGCCCTTATTACATAGGGTGAGATCTATGCTGTCACAAAAGTAATAACTTAAGTCATTCGCCGTCTTGGCTGTGTTATACATTACAGTATCCAGTGAGTCTGGTACCGCGCGCCGCGGAATTTGAATCCGCGCCAGACGTCATGGACGTCGAAGACCGCTAGAGGTCTCTGCACCATCGCGCTGTAAGCACCCGATGGAGTATTTAAGCGCCTGTCTCTCGCTCAGCCAGCCCTCTACCATCCTCCACACCTACAAATCCTTAATCCGTCCCATCCTCTGTTATGCCAGTCCCGCCTGGATATCTGCCCCCCCGAAATTCTGTAAGTCCCTCCAGATCCTTGAGTGTCATGCACTCCGCCTCGCCTTCCGTATACGCCTCCCGTCCCCCACGCGGATCCTCTATGACAGGCTGTTCCAGCTCGTCGGCTCCGACGTGAGCCGGGGAGCGCTCCCTGCTCCAGGGAGCCGTGTCGCTCGCTGTGACCATTCAAGTGGGCTGGCACGCCAGTACGTGGCACGGCTGGCTCAGGTAGGCCGCAAGGCGAGCGTTTTGATGTGCCAGCTGCGTCTTACAAGCTCATTCTCTTAGCTGCTAAGACGTGGTGACATGAAACACCAGGAAATATGATGTTCAGGAAATAAATAAGAAACAACTATTGTACAAGAAATTGCATACTAAATTTATTGGGCCTCTGTAGCTTGAAATTTCCTTTTCATTACAAGATCGGAAATACCAGGCGTCAAAGTGTTCCAGAGTTAATGTGGAGGATGGCCTTCATTGTTGCATCCCGAAGAAACAATAGTTCCTTACTTTTTACTCTTCTCATTGCTGAGAAAAGCGTCACACAACAACATCTAGATCCAAACACGCACATGATCTGAGTGCCATTGTTCTGAAGCTTGGGAAATGTTTTTTGCTGTAATTAATGATACCATCGTGTTGTAGTACCTCTCTTTCAACAAAGTTGAAATCAATAATGTCAAATGGAAGTGACGATGACAAGTCATCAGCGGAAACTGAAAAAGGAGCGCTGAACACCTTAAGTTCCATTTCCAAACTAGTGAGGTCTCGGAATCGTGCAGCTTTAACTTTGCTTGGTAATCGCTGAAAGTAGTACCCTCAGGTAATTTTAAAGAAGCAAAGACGGTTGAAGAACGTTAAATGTCCATTACTCATCTGCCTCTCAAATAAACGTAACTTTTCCATGAACGCTTGATCTGGTCGTGCATGTCAGCGATTAGCTGCCCTTTGCCGGCAATGACAGATTTATATTATTCAGATGCATGGTTATGTCAGCTAGGAACGCCAGGTCTGATATCCATTTTATATCTTTCAGACAACGCATTTCTTCCCATTTCATTTCGAGAAAAAGGGATATTTCCTCACGAATGGCAAAGAAAACATCAAGAACTTTTCCCCGACTCAGCCAACGAACTGTACTGTGGTAAGGTATATCCCCATACTCCGCTTCCATATTTTTCAGGAATCCTTTGAATTGGCGATGATTCATACCGTGACGATGCAAAAAATTCACACACTTCACGACATCTTTCATTACGCCACCTAGGTCTACTGTTTCAGCACACAGTGCCTGTTGGTGAATAAAACAATGAAGAGTCAAAATGTCTTTCCCGAATTCGTCCCTGACTTTATTTTTCAAACGAGAAGAATAACCTTGGTGACGCCCGATCATTTGTGGTGCACCGTCTGTCGCTACAGAATGGAGCTTATATCACGGCAAATTCATATTGTCCACTGATTCACGAACAGCTTCAAAAATGTCACGTTCTGTTGTGGTGTAATCGAGTGGTACCACATCCAAGAGTTCTTCAGTTACTTGCAGTTCCATGTCGACACCACGCACGAAGACTGCAAGCTGAGCACAGTCCGGTATGTCGGTGCTTTCGTCAAGCGCTAGCGAAAATGCAACAAAGCTCTCCGCCTTTTTCCTGAGCTGTGTCTCTAAATCCGCTGCCATGTCCAGGATTCGACGAGACATTGTTTGCTTCGACAGGCAAACCCCTTCAATTGCCTGCACCTCCATTGGAAACAAACATTCTGCTACTGCTACCATGCACGATTTTACGAGTGGTCCCACCCAAAATGGCTTGCCATTTGTCGCAGTGATGTGAGCGACCCTGTAGCTTGCTCGAATTGCAGATTCAGTTGTGTTTTCTGCGCTCTCATTCACCTGAAAATTAAAAACGCATTACAGGACACGGACTAGGTTGCATGTTTTGATACCCTCCGTATTACGAAACTGTTTTTGAACTTACGTCTCCTGCTATGTCGTTCTTAAGCCTGGCTACCAATTCTCTGCGTGCAACACCTTCTACCTGATCGGAGTGCGCTGCATGAAGACGTGTATAATGTCGTTGTATATTGTACCTCTTCGCAAAATTAAATACTTTATGACATACAAGATATTGTGGACGACCATCCCTTTCAATGAATAGAAAGGTGTCCTCCAATAGAGGTACAGGGCCCCCGCGGCTAGTCATAGCTGACATTGAACACGGATTATTGCGTCAGTTGCAGCTGCATGCGGCCAGCGGGTAGTTAGCTCGCTTTCCGCCTCCACGCGGGCTCCGAGCTGCCGCAGTGAGCGCTCCCGAGCGCTCCGGCTCCCTGGAGCTCGGTTGGAACAGCCTGCTCTAGAGCCGGGAATCAACGGAATGCGATAGTCTGTGGTATCACTTCTCGTGTTAATCTTCTGTGACAGGCTTCCTTAAACTGATTTCGGCGGAACCCTGTAATTCCGTGGAATTCATTGAAGGGTTCCATGAATATGTTCTGCCTTTTTTTCAAAACACTCATTAAAGTAAATAAAATAACAAAAATAAGGTACCCTCTCTATGCAATAAATAAAAATTTCAACTAATCT
Organism: Schistocerca americana; assembly: GCF_021461395.2. Taxonomy (NCBI): domain Eukaryota; kingdom Metazoa; phylum Arthropoda; class Insecta; order Orthoptera; family Acrididae; genus Schistocerca; species Schistocerca americana. The sequence continues at coordinate 182,332,005 of NC_060125.1, read as the reverse complement.
TCCCTTACATTTACTAATTTTGTTGTTAGGTAGGAATGCGACACCAACAGCCAATGAGGCTATATTTATCAGAGAGCTGAGAGCAAACACAGCAACGAGGGAAATATTGCTCAATGCGTCATTCTAGCAGATAGTTCGAACGGCCATCGTCGTCCGTGTCTCGGTGCACTGACATCAACAGCAGTGTGTACTAGTATCTTCCATTATTGGAAAGTTAAGCCCCATTACACTTTGTAACCTTTATGTATAGTACATAAACAAAAAAGTCTCTGTGTACGGAAGGTTACTGTCTACACAAGGTTTAGGACCGCCCCCCCCCCCATCCATCCTCTTTTTTCCCCACCTTCCCTCTTTCTGCCCTCTTCTCTCCCCCGAGTCCTTTTGCATTTCCCTCCTTTGCCTTTTCGCATTCCCTCTCGCGTCTGCCCTGCCGCTCTCCCCCCTTATGAGTCCTCTCCTTCCTTGGTCCCCCCCCCCTTTTCGTTTTTTCCTCTCCTCCCTCCTTGTTTCGTGCAGTGTTTTACAGTGAGTGTTCCATGTTGTGTGTGTTTTGGGAAGTGTTGCGAACGGCCATCATACTGTCGCTGGGTGTGATTTTTTATCTCTTGCGAACAGAAACTGGACTGTCACCATGTTTTTTTTAAATTGTGTGTCTACTATGTTACTTGTCTGACTCCGGTGTATTTTATTAACATTGCCAACCCCTTTGTTTTCTGTTTTAACTTTCCGCATTTTTCCGCCATTTTATACTTTAAGTCACCGTTTATCGCCTGTTTTTCTTGTTTCTTTTCTTCTTCCGTTTTTAAAAAATGTTTGTAGGCTGTAGAGCAGCGTACTAAGCTGCTGCCATCCCACTCCCTTCGGGGGGAATTGAAAATCAATAAAGGAAAAAAAAAGCTCAGCCAGCGAGTCGAATGTTTGCGTGAGTCTCGACAGACAGCGTTTTTATCGTTCTTTGTTTCCATTACTTGTGGATGTCTTGGATTCGTATGGTTGTCTCTGTCACTCCGGTGCTTCTTGCATGTTGTCGTCGTAAGGTCTCTCTCCATCGCTCGTCGTTGTTTCGTGTCCGTCGTTTCCGTCCGTTCGTTTGTTTGTTCGCGGGCCGCTCTCCGTTTGGTCCCGCCGCGCTTTCTCTGCCGCCCCGCGTTCAAAAAAGTTCAAATGAGTGTGAAATCCTATGGGACTTAACTGTTAAGGTCATCAGTCCCATAGCTTACACACTACTTAACCTAAATTATCCTAAGGATAAACACACACACCGATGTCCGATGAAGGACTCGAACCTCCGCCGGGATCAGCCGCACAGTCCATCACTGCAGCGCCTCAGACCGCTCGGCTAATCCCACACGGTCATAGCAGGGTACAACAGTGACCTCTCAGAAGAAAGTGAATACTGGTGTCTCAGTATTCCCTACTGAGGTACGCAGACGACCTTTGTCATTTGTGGATACTGTATTCAACGAAGCACGTCGATTGCGACATTTTAATGCAATGCAAGTGACAAGAGGAGTTTGTTTTCTCCAAGAAGGATGGACGTTCCGTCGTGCTGCTGCAGATGGCAACGTCTCTCCATTGTCATCCGTTAAGTGTGGACGCGCTACGGGGAGACAAGTCAGTATGCAAGGCGAGGTGGGTAAGTTCGACGACGCATTACAGCCCCACGTAAAGAGCGACGTCCTGCCATATCTGCGTTGCTGCGTCGTACTGCAGGATGATGCAGAAGGCAATGGAAACCACTGCATTATGGACACACAATGTGTATCCACAGGACATGTGGCTTGTAATCGAAAAAGTGTCATGATTATGTCCATTGGAAAATATTTTCGGACTGGTCCCAAATTCAGATCTCAAGCTGGGGACTGTCACGGTAGAGGTGACCATGAGAAAAAGGTTGAATAACCAACAACAGGGTATCGTTCTACGAATCGGAGCGTGTAGTGTCAGAAATTGAAGCGTAGTAGGGAGGCTAGAAAATCTAAGGAGGGAAATATTAACGTTCAATCTACGCTGAAGTGCCAAAGAAACTGGTATAGGCATGCGTATTCAAATACAGAGATACGTGAACAGGCAGACGACGGAGCTGCGGTCGGCAACACCTACATAAGACAAAAACTGTCTTGTGCAGTTGTTGGATCGCTTACTGCTGTTACAATGTGTAGATTGTCGAACAGATGACAGAATCGTAGATATCGAAATAGATTACAGAAGGATAGAAAAACGATTAAAATCGCACAAAAGAGGAAAGGCCGCTGGACCTGATGGGATACCACTTCGATTTTACACAGAGTAAACGAAGGAACTTGTCCCCCTTCCTGCAGCGGTGTACCCTAGGTCTCTAGATGAGCGTAGCGTTCCAAAAGACTGGAAAAGGGTACAGGTCATCCCCTTTCTCAAGAAGGGTCGTCTAACAGATGTGCAGAACTATAGACCTATATCTCTAACGTCGATAAGTTGTAGAATTTAGGAACACGTTTTTATGTTCGAGTATAATGACTTTTCTGGAGACTATAAATCTACTCTGTGCGATTCAGCATGGGTTTCGAAAAAGACAATCGTGTGAAACCCAGCTTGCGCTATTCGTCCATGAGAGTCAGAGGGTAATAGACACGGGTTCCCAGGTAAATGCCGTGTTACTTGACTTCCGAAAGGCGTTTGATACAGTTCCCCACATTCGTTTAATGAACAAAGTAAGAGCATATGGACTATCAGAACAATTGTGTGATTGGATTGAAGAGTTCCTACATAACAGAATGTAGAATGTCACTCTCAATGGAGAGAAGTCTTCCGAAGTAAGAGTGATTTCAGGTGTGCCGCAGGGGAGTGTCGTAGGACCGTTGCTGTTCACAATATATATAAATGACCTTGTGGATAACATGGGAAATTCGCTGAGGCGTTTTGCGGATGATGCTGTAGTATACCGAGAGGTTGTAACAATGGAAAAATGTACTGAAATACAGAAGAATCTGCAACGAATTGACGCATGGTGCAGGGAATGGCAATTGAATCTCAAGGTAAACAAGTGTAATGTGCTGCGAATACATAGAAAAAAGATCCTTTATCATTTAGTTACAACATAGCAGGTCGGCAAGTGGAAGCAGTTAATTCCATAAATTATTTGGGAGTAGGCATTAGGAGTGATTTAAAATGGAATGACCATATAAAATTAATCGTCGGTAAAGCAGATGCCAGACTGAGATTCATTGGAAGAATCCTAAGGATATGCAGTCCGGAAAACAAAGTAAGTATGTCACAGTACACTTGTTTGCCCACTGCTTTAATAATGCTCACTGGGATCGGTACCAAATAGGGTTGTTAGAAGAGATAGAGAAGATCCAACGGAGAGCAGCGCGCTTCGTTACAGGATCATTTAGTAATCGCGAAAACGTAACGGAGATGATAGATAAGCTCCAGTGGAAGACTCTGCAAGAGAAACGTTCAGTAGCTCGGTACGGGCTTTTGTTGAAGTTTCGAGAACATACCTTCACCGAGGAGTCAAGCAGTGTATTGATCCTTCCTACGTATATCTCGCGAAGAGACCATGAAGATAAAACCAGAGACATTAGAGCCCACACAGAGGCATACAAACTATACGAGACTGTAATAGAAGGAAGAACCGATAAAGGTACTCAAGGTACCCTCCGCCACACACCGTCAGGTGGCTTGCGGAGTATGGATGTAGATGTAGATGGCAGGTTGTCAAGATTTAAGTGTTTGAACGTGGTGTTATAGTCGACGTACGAGCGATGAGACACAGCATCACAGGTAGCGATTAAGTTGGGATTTTCCCATACGCCTATTTCACGAGTGTACCGTGAATATTAGGAATCCGGTATAACATCAAATCTCCGACATCGCTGAGGCCGAAAATAGTTCCTTCAAGAACGGGACCAACGATGACTGAAGATAATCGTTCAACCTGACGAAAGTGCAGCCCTTCCCCAAATTGCTGCAGAAGTTCATGCTCCATCGTTAATAAGTGTCAGTCGGCGAACCGTTCAACGAAACATAATCGACATGGTCTTTCAGAGCCGCAGGTCCACTAGTGTACCCTTGATGAATACACGACACAAAGCTTTACGCCTCACCAGGGCCAAACAACACCGACATTGGAATGTTAACGACTACAAACATGATGCCTGGTCGGACGAGTCGATGGACGTGTACGGATGTGGAGAGAACCTCATGAATCCATGGACCCTACATGTCAGCAGGGGACTGTTCGAGCAGGTAGAGACGTGTGTAGTTGGAGTGACATGGGATCCCTGTGTTTAAAACCAGAAGAGTGTTCGTGGCGCCACTCTCTGGCAATTCTGGACGTGTGGGGGGGGCGTAGTGTCCTACTGGAATTGCCCATCTCCGTCGGAATGCACAATGGACATGGATGGATGCAGGTGATCAGACAGGATGTTTACGTATATGTCACCCGTTAGAGTCGTATCTAGGCGCATCGGGGATCCCATATCACCCCAACTGCACACGCCTCACGCCATTACAGTGCCTCCACCAGCTGGAACAGTCCCCTGCTGACATGCAGGTTCAATGGATTCATGAGGTAGTCTCCATACCTATACACGTCCATCCACTCATCACGGTTTGAAACGAGACTCGTTCGACCAGGCAACATGTTTCCAGTCATCAACCGTCCAATGTCGGTGTTGCGGGCCGGGCGAGGCGTAAAACTTTGTGTCGAGCAGTCATCAATACGAAAGCCCATATCGATGATGTTTCTTTGAATGGTTCGCACGCTGACACTTGTGGTGGCCCAGCAGTTTGTGGGAGTGTTGCACTTTTGTCACGTTGAACTATTCTCTTTAGTCGTCGTTGGTTCCGTTCCTGCAGTATCTTTCTCCAGCTGCAGCGATGTCGGAGTTGATGTTTTACCGGATTCCTGATATTCACGGTGCACTCATGAAATGGTCGTACGGGAAAATCCCAACTTCATCGCTACCTCGCATATTCTGTGTCCCCTCACTCGTGCGCCGACTATAACACCACCTTGTAACTGACTGAAATCTTGCTAACCTGCCATTCTAGTGGCAGTAACCGACCTAACAACCGTTCCAGACACTTGTTGTCTTACATAGGCGTTGCCGACCTCATCGCCGTATTCTGCCTGTTTACATATCTCTGTATTTGAATGCCCAAGTCTATGCCAGTTTCTTTGGTGCCTCAGTGTAGTGGAATATAGGTGCTGGGTACTCGTTTTTAATATTATATGCGGTGTCGCTCCGAAGAACTGCCAAGACCATTGCCTCCGGGTTTTCGGTAGTTATTAGTAGTCTTGTTTTTGCAATTTGAAGCCGGAGTCACAGCAAATAACCACTGCTCATCACGCCATTCCTGCGTGCTGTGGTAACCAGGCGCAACTGTCGCACCGCGCAAGATCGATATAATGCGCAAGTGACGGAAAGCAAAGCTCACGCCGTCCGCAATTTTTAAGCATGCTTCCAGATCTCCTGGAGGTGCACCGAGAGTTACGGACCATCTCCACAGGCAACAGCAAGAGGCCGCTGGCTGCATCTTAGGGTCACGCCTTCGCCACGGTATCGAGTTACTATTGGGCAGCACGTCTAATCACGGAGAACAATTATTTAAGGTAACCCAGGGACAACTGCGGAAATTTGTCGTCAAGGAGAGCTAGCCGATCATGCGCCGATTGCTTGCAGCCCCGCTATTAATCTCTGGTCGATTGCCATTTGTAACGACAGTGTACCGTCGAGAAGTGGGGTTCTGCGTTGGAAAACAGCTCTTCGAGTGTTCGTCATTACAGTATTTCGTTCTGGCTCCACGGATTATGTTGGAGCCAAAGCCACAGAACTGTATTTTGCTTGGAACCGCAGAAGAGGCGAAGCTAGTTTGTAATACACTACTGGCCATTAAAATTGCTACACCACGAAAAAGACGTGCTACAGACGCGAAATTTAGCCGACGGGAAAAAGATGCTGTGATATGCAAATGATTAGCTTTTCAGAGCATTCACACAAGGTTGGCGCCGGTGGCGACATCTACGACGTGCTGACAGAGGACAGTTTACAACCGATTTCTCATACACAAACAGCAGTTAACCGGCGTTGCCTGGTGAAAAGTTGTTGTGATGCCTTGTTTAAGGAGGAGAAATGCGTATCATCACGTTTCCAACTTTGACAAAGGTCGGATTGTAGCCTATCGCGATAGCGGTTTATCGTATCGTGACATTGCTGCTCGTGTTGGTCGAGATCCAATGACTGTTAGCAGAATACGGAATTGGTGGGTTCAGGAGGGTAATACGGAACGCCGTGCAGGATTGCAACGGCACATTCTCCAGCACATTCTCCTGATCTCTCACCTATGGAAAACGTCTGGTCAATGGTGGCAGAGCAACTGGCTCGTCACAATACGCCAGTCACTACTCTTGGTGAACTGTGATATCGTGTTGAAGCTGCATGGGCAACTGTACCTGTAGACGCCATCCAAACTCTGTTCAATTCCCATGCGTATCAAGGCCGTTGTTACTTCCAGAGGTGGTTTTCTGGGTACTGATTCCTCAGGATCTATGCACCCAAACTGCGTGAAAATGTAATCCGATGTCAGTTCTAGTATAATATATTTGTCCAATGAATACCCGTTTATCATCTGCATTTCTTCTTGGTGCAGCTCTTTTAATGGCCAGTAGCGTATATACAGCAAAAAGTGAAGTGCAGAAAAATAAGTTCCAAAGCGGAATTAAATTTCAGCGTGGAAGGATATCAGTAATTCATTGATGACACTCTTGTCCTCTTTGATAGGGGGTCAAGTTGAATAGGATAAAAGGTTTGATGGAAAATTGATGGGCAGCATGAGCCGTGGTCTAGGGGTAGCGTCTTTGATTCATAATCAAAACGTCTTCGGTCCCCACCACTGCCTAAATTTTGATAAATAATCAGCATTGGCGGCCGAAGACTTCCGGCATAAGAAGTCAGCCTTGTCAAAGAGGGCGGCGGAGCGGATTGAGGTTCAGGGCACTCTCTTGTCCTAGGGGTGGGAAATTGCCCCTAAATGCGGAAGAATCAGCAGTGATCAACGACATGAGGATGCAGAAGGCAATGGACACCACTGTATTAAAGATCCGTAACGTGTATCCACAGGACTATAGCTTACCCCTACTTTTTTCAGAATCTCGAACAGCTCGCACCATTTTATATTGTCGAACGCTTTTTCCAGGTCGACAAATCCTATGAAAGTGTCTTAATTTTTCTTTAGCCTTGCTTCCATAAGAAAGGTTCAGGAGTGGAATTAAAATACAAGGCGAAAGGATATCAATGATACGATTCGCTGATGACATTGCTATCCTGAGTGAAAGTGAAGAAGAATTAAATGATCTGCTGAACGGAATGAACAGTCTAATGAGTACACAGTATGGTTTGAGAGTAAATCGGAGAAAGACGAAGGTAATGAGAAGTAGTAGAAATGAGAACAGCGAGGAACTTAACATCAGGATTGATGGTCACGAAGACAATGAAGTTAAGGAATTTTGCTACCTAGGCAGTAAAATAACCAATGACGGACGGAGCAAGGAGGACATCAGAAGCAGACTCGCTATGGCAAAAAAGGCATTTCTGGCCAAGAGAAGTCTACTAATATCAAATACCGGCCTCATTTTGAGGAAGAAATTTCTGAGGATGTACGTCTGGAGTACATAGTAGTGAAACATGGACTGTGGGAAAACCGGATCAGAAGAGAATCGAAGCATTTGAGATGTGGTGCTATAGATGAATGTTGAAAATTGGGTGGTCTGATAAGGTAAGGAATGAGGAGGTTCTACGCAGAATCGGAGAGAAAAGGAATATGTGGAAAACACTGATAAGGAGAAGGGACAGGATGATCGGACATCTGCTAAGACATGAGGGAATGACTTCCATGGTACTAGAGGGAGCTGTAGAGGGCAAAAACTGTAGAGGAAGACAGAGATTGGAATACGTCAATCAAATAATTGAGGACGTAGGTTGCAAGTGCTACTCTGAGATGAAGAGGTTAGGACAGGAAAGGAATTCGTGGCGGGCCGCATCAAACCGGTTAGTAGACTGATGACCAAAAAAAAAAAAAAAAAAAAAGAAGGGAAATTGGGTGATGACACTTGCCGTGGTCTCCACGTAAGTATTACTTCCCCGCGTGATCTTGTGTCGTCATCTTGCTTTTCGGGTGACAGCGGAGATGAGCAGTGTCCTGCGCCGAGGTCGCTACCCAAGGAGGAGACACCGTGCGACAAGTCCGGCGGACAGGATGTTCGGGGTCAGCGAGCCGTGTTTATTAGCGCGGCCGGAGCGGGCTGATCCCCGCCGGGAGTGGCGCAGAGTAATGGCCGTGCTCGCGCCGGAAGTACAAGTGTCCGCCTGCGCTGCGCAGATTAATTGCGCCGAAGCCGGCGGGATCACAATATTTCGGCCGGGCGCCGGCCTAATGACGCCAACTAATGGCTTCCTGTCCCGGCGTGGCGCTGCGCACCGCGGCGCTGCGATCGCTGTAGCCGACCCGGGCGCCAGCCGCGCGGGCCGCTGCTCCGACCTCCAGTGGCGACGCCTCACCAGGAGCACACACGCGACGCACAACAGTTGCCAGCGCTCCAGCCGGCCAGTATTTATGTATAAGCCGCTATGTATGCACATTCGGGACGAGTATTGCCAGTGGCCTACCATAAACCGAGCGCCGCCTCCGACCCGACACGGCAGTGGCTTTTATGGAGCACTCTGCGCACACCTCCCTCGCTCTGTTCTGTGTTCTCGCGGAGAGACGCGCGCTTGTGAGCGAGGGGGGAGGACGTGGCTGTAAACACGGCTACTGGCGCTCGTGCAGTTACCGCCGTTAGCACTGGAATTCGCAGACTTCGAGCTACACTTAACGGCCGCGACCCGGCCGCCTGCGCAACGTCGCAGGAACTGCCTCCACTTCCTCTAGTTCCGACCCACCGTAATATCATAAAGATTACAGCAAGTATAACACGGTAGTCAAAATATCCAGGAATAAATGCTTCGCTGTGTTACTCACAAAACGATGTGTGCTGCGCTAAACAGTTTAACATAAACAAATAAAATCGTAGCTGGTAATATTACGTACAAAGCGACGCTATTGTCGGCCTGCCCGTTAAAATTCCAGTACTGAACGAAGAATAACCATTACTCCAACAGCTAAAGAGCAGCACCCTGACACGTGTCGGCTGCTGTTGCTAGGCAGAAGCGTTACTCAGTCTCCACTGGAGTACTGGTTATTCAAGGTGTTTCTACGTCCCTATTAACGCACATCGATAAAACGAATGTCGCACTAGACTAATTTTGGAGAACTAAATGGAATGAGCTCATAAAAGCCTTGTTTAAAAATGATTTTGTCTGCACAGGGAGATCAACTGATCCTTCCCGTCAACACTGGGATTTGCATTACGAAACCTTCTACTACTCCTGATTGCAAGAGAGTCCCAGCAGGAGAGCAACAGCTTCTTTATTGTCCTTTCGAATACAAGTTCGTCAGGATTTATTACACTACTGGCCACTAAATTGCTACACCAAGATGAAATGCTGATGATAAACGGGTATTCATTGGACAAATATATTTAACTACAACTGACATCGGATTACATTTTCACGCAATTTTGGTTATAGACCCTGAGAAATCAGTACCCAGAACAACCACCTCTGGCCGCAATAACCGTCTTGATTAGCCTGGGTTAAACAGAGCTAGGATGGCGTGTACAGCTACAGTTGCCCATGCAGCTTCAACACCGTACCACAGTTCATCAAAAGTAGTGACTGGCGTTTTGTGACGAGCCAGTTGCTCGGCCATCATTGACCACCCGTTTTCAGTTGGTGAGAGATCTGGACAATGTGCTGGCCAGGGCAGCAGTCGAACATTTTCTGTATCCAGAAAGGCCCGTACAAGACCTGCAACATGCGGTCGTGCATTATCCTGTCGAAATGTAGGGTTTCGCAGGGATCGAATGAAAGGTAGAGCCACGGGTCGTAATCCTTCTGAAATGTAACGTCCACTGTTCAAAGTGCCGTCAATGCGAACAAGAGGTGACCGAGACCTAACCAATGGCACCCCATACCATCACGCCAGGTGATACGCCAGTACAGCGATGACGAATACACGCTTCCAATGTGCGTTCACTGCGTTGTCACCAAACACGGATACTCCCATCATGATGCTGTAAACAGAACCTGGATTCTTTCGAAAAAATAACGTTTTGCCATTGGTGCACCCAGGTTCGTCGTCAAGTACATCTTCGCAGGCGCTCCTGTCTGTGATGCAGCGTCAAGGGTAACCGCAGCCATGGTCTCCGAGCTGATAGTCCATGCTGCTGCAAACGTCGTCGAACTGTTCGTGCAGATGGTTGTTGTCTTGCAAACGTCCCCATCTGTTGACTCAGGGATCGAGACGTGGCTGCACGATCCGTTACAGCCATGCGGATAAGGTGCCTGTCATCTCGGCTGCTAGTGATACGAAGCTGTTGTGATCAAGCACAGCGTTCCGTATTACCTTCCTGAACCCACCGACTCCATATTATGCTAACAGTCATTAGATCACGACCAACGCGAGCAGCAATGTCGCGATACGATAAACCGCAATTGCGGTAGGCTAAAATCCGACCTTTATCAAAGTCGGAGACGTGATGGTAGGCATATCTCCTCCTTACACGAGGCATTACAACAACGTTTGACCAGCCAAAGCCGGTCAACTGCTGTTGGTGTATGAGAAATCGGTTGGAAACTTTCCACATGTCAGCACGTTCTAGGTGTCGCCACCAGGGCCAACCTTGTGTGAATGCTCTGAAAACTACTCATTTGCATATCGCAGCATCTTCTTCCTGTGGGTTCAATTTCGCGTCTGTAGCACGTCATCTTCGTGGTTTAGCAATTCTAATGTCCAGTAGTGTACATGGAGTATCAAAATGATTCATCCGAAAAAAAAGCTCATAACTACTATGTTATCTGAGATATGTGCGTGAACAACGTACTGTTAGGACGAGGAAACTCTCGGGTTTTACATGGTTCCCGCTAGGTAGCAACAGTGTGCGTTCAGTCCTGGTAAAAACGGTGTCGGGACAACAGAAAGAGTTTTGTGCTCTACGTTTTGCACAGTGCGGGTTCAGTAACTGTTCAGCGTGACTTTCGTACTAGAGTATGGTGTGGATCCTCCTACAGCACAGACTATTAGACTGTGGCGTGAACAATCCCGATAAACAGGTTGTTCGTGTGAAGGCTAATGGCCGGACTGTCCACGAGTGTCTGACACAGACGTCGAACACATCCGCCATAGGTTCACAAGAAGTCTGCAAGAAACCCGTTTGCCGTGCAGCTCGACAAGTCAACATGTCCCCGACGACCGTCTGGCGAATGTTGCGTCGACTTTTACACATGAAACCATACAAAATTCAGCTGCCGCAAGCTCTTCGTGAAGGTGACAAACAACAATGTGTGAAGTTCTGTAAGTTCCTTTTTGGCAAGATGGAGGGTGACAGGTATCTTCCATGCTTAGGGTTTAGTAGTGAGGAAACACTCTATTTAAATGGAAAGCTGATCCATGATAATGTGAGAATATAGGCTACGGAACAACCAAATGAAATTGTACAACATGAGAGGGACTTTCCAAATTTAAAGGTGTATGGTCCATTTTCCTTTGCCGAAACACTGTTCCATGAAGCACATATCTTGACATACTTGAGAACTTTCTTTTCGCACCGTTAGAGACTGATTCGAACGACTTCATTTAGGAACAAAATGGGCCACCGCTACGCTGTTATCTGGATGTGTGGGAATTTCTAAGTCAAAGGATTACTGAACAATGGATCGGTCGCACTGGACCAAATGATTTAGCATTACGATACTGGCCTCCAGGGTCTCCAGACCTAACTTCATGTGATTATTTCTTCTGGGGGTTTATAAAAGTGTTTAAGTGCATCCGTTACCAACAACAATTAATGAACTGAGATATCGCATAACAGCAGCTGTGGAAGCTGTAACTCAAGAGAAGCTCGCTTCAGTGTGGGAACAATCTAAATACAGCATTGACATAAGCCGTGCATATCAAGGGGGGGCATATTGAACACCTATGAAAAGGTATGAAAAATAACTTTTTGAGTTTCTTGTTCATCAAAAAACAAAATTCAATGTATATGTATATTAGGTTGTGAAATACAGACGTCCTAAATCGGATGATTCTTTTTGATACACCCTGTACAGGTTGAACAGGAGAGGTCAAAGACTGCATCTCTTTCTTAGATCCATTTTTATTCAGAATATATCTCTTGTGGTCTTCCTTTCTTGTTGGTTTCCCCTTAGTTCTTGTACACAGCGTGAATCACCCGCCTTTAACTATAGCGCATAATTATTTTTTTTGAGGACTGCGAGTATCTTGCGGCGGTTTCCATTATTCAACGTTTTTTGTAAGTCGATAAATCCTGTGAAAGTTTGTGGTTATTTTCTCGTGGTTAATACACTGTCAGTGTACACCGATGTGCCAAAACATTATGACCACCTCTTTAACAGTGTGTTGTTCCACTTTTCAAACACGGTACAACAGACATTCTCCTTGGAATGGATTCTGCAAGTTCTTGACAGGTTTCCAGAAGTATGTGGCACAAGATTTCCACGCACAGATCAAGCAGTTCCCTCAAATTACGGGATGGTGGTCCACGGGCTCGCAGTTGGCGCCCGATGTGTCTTGCAGTGGGTATAGATCAGGCGCGCTTGCTGGCCAAGACAGCAATGTGAGTTCACTAAAAAGCCCTTCAAACCACTGTGGCAACATCGGCAGTTATCATGCTGCTAAATGTCGTCGCTGCAGAGGCACTATCCTCACGGCAGTAGTATGTCAGCAGGAGACGTTCTTCGCCGTTTTGGAGATTCTCGTTTCCAGCAGCAGCGCCACAACAATTAGCTTTTGTCAAAACGGCATATTTTCAGCGGATTTCCGCATTAGCCACCCATATCCGCTATAATGACTGCCACTCATCTCTTTTCCACTTAAATTCCTTCCTCACTCCATCAAGTGCCCGCAACACCAACAGGAGGTATTCGATCTCGCATTGAGCAGTGGTCGTAACGTTTTGGCTCACTAATGTACAAAGAGAAAAGCGTATACTTTGTAGTAGTAACGATCGTCAACAATTTTGATTCTGACGCAACACAGTGCGTGAATCAGTAGGTGCAAGGTTGGATAGAAACAGCGCGAGAAATGCATTCCCTAAGAAAATATGCAATGCCAGCCAGGCCTGTTGACTGCGCTGTGGTATATGACGACGAATGGCACCTGTGCAATCCCCTCAATACCTTACAAATGCTATTCGTAGTTAGAAAAGAGTTCTGTGTAGTTGTGAGTGCGTTACGTAACAGCTGAGTGAATTTAAATGTAGGCAAATTGCTGGTGCTCTTATGGCGAAGTCTTCCGTAACCAAGAGGGCTGAAGCATTTAGTGTTTCAAGAGGCACCGTATGCAAGTTTTATATCGCGTAAAGAGAAAGCGGAAATATATCCACTAAGAACAACGGAACAGAAGTGTGTTCAGTAATCGTGACAGATGGTCATAGCAGAGGATTGTGACGAAAAATAAGACGATAGCTGCAAAAATCACAGCTGAAATAAACGTCAGACTCGCAAATCCTATCAGCAACGGAGCAGCGTCAAGGGTTGTTCATAAGCATGGAATGGCAGGGCGAGCTGGAATTCCAAACCCACCCACCAGTGACGCAAATACCCGTAAACGGAGAAAGTGGATCCGAAATGATGAAACCTAGTTACGGAGCAACGGAAGAAAGTCATTTGGTCGGATGAATCTTGCTGCACACTGTTTCCAGCTTTTGATGGAGTTTACGTGGCAGGGGTGAATCAAAATGGCTCTGAGCACTACGGGACTTAACATCTGAGGTCATCAGTCCCCTAGAACTTAGAACTACTTAAACCTAACTAATCTAAGGACATCACACACATCCATGCCCGAGGCAGTATTCGAACCTGCGACTGTAGCGGTCGCGCGGTTCCAGACTGAAGCGCCTAGAACCGCTCGGCTACTGCGGCTGGCGGGGGGAGGGGGGGGGGGTTGAATCATGGTGGGGGTTGGGTAATGATTTGAGTAGCGGATGTGGTGGCATTCCATGGGCCGTAATTGGTACTCTGCAGGGTTGCATTACTTACAAGGATTACCTGACAATTTTGGCTGACCGGATCCATCCCAAACTGTGATGAAAGGGCTCCTGTACACACAGCTCGCATCGTCCACGACTGCTTTTCTGAACACGAGGAAGAATTGTCGCATCACCCCTGGCCAGCACTGTCACAACATATCTCAAAGTTATTCAGTATTTGTGGTCCAGTTTAGTGTGTGACCGCTATTCACCTCTATCATCGTTACCTCAATTTGCCACTTTTTTTGCAGCCGAATGAATTGCTTACGATTCTCTTGAATATCATGGAGGACCCGTATTTATCCATTCCGAGGCGAGTGGAAGCTGTTTTAAATCTCTACGGTTTGCTACACTGCATTAGACATAGTAACATATTTTGTTTTTGCTTAATTCATATTTTTGTCCACCACCTGCAGCTAATGCTCCTAACTCTGACGAGGAGAACACCGTAAGTGCCATAGCTCGATTTGCCAGAAACTTCGTTCAGTGGAAGACGAGTCAGAATAAGCGAACACATCTCTCGGGTTATCCGTGTATACTCGTGTGTTTCTGAAGAAAACGACCGTCAAATTTTTCGATATAATTTCGAGGCACGTTATGTGCCTTTTAATGCACTAACTGCTTACCTGCTAGGTGGCTCAGTGGTGAGACGCACAAACCTGGTTTGCGTCCCGTCAGTTGTGCTGCTTGCGAGGGAGCGCGCGTTTGTTTACCTCCACGTAGCTGCTTATTTCAGAGTTCGATTGCATTGACCATCATGGCGTTTTCTTACCGCCGCGCCACAGTTAAATTAACTTTTCCATTAGATCACGAACGACCGAAGGCGTATGAAGTTGAATGTTTTATACGGTATGAAATGCGTCTTCCACCACAAGACGTTCTCTGAATAAATTTTTCAATCCTTTGTAATATTTTGTACATACAACTCGCGAATGGCGGGTTGTGCGCCGACGTTGTGCGGCGATCTCATGTTTCGATACTCTGACGGACATACACGGACTGCAGTGGTTGATCATATTGGTTTTGGCCTCCGAATGTAGCGGGTTTTCCAACTACCGTTTGAAGTACCGTCGAACGCTGTAGTGGCCACTTTTAAACCTTACGGCAACGACGTCAGTCACGTAGCTAAAACGTGGAAGACGTTCCAAAAGTACCGTTTCCTCAATGGTGTCCATCAGATAAAAAACTACCGAACACGTGCCCTCCTACTTAGCTATTGCCGGCTGCAGGGCTGTCGTCTTGTACGATGGCCAGCCGCGCAACTGCTCAGGTTGTGGCCAGGAAGACCATGTCCGTTCTGAATGCCTCCGACGTAGACTGGTTCAGACGCCGATATCGGAGACGTCGATCCTCCTGCGGCGACAAAAAAAAAAAAAAAAAAATAGTTCCAAATGGTTCTGAGCACTATGGGACTAAACGTCTGAGGTCATTTTTAAAAAAAAATTCTTTATTTCATAACATAATAATTATACAAAATGACCCACCACCTTAATGATTAGTGGGTCCGATGTTTCTAGTTTTATAAAAGCAGCTTCTACATTCTACTTGACTACAAACAGTACTATAATTATTACTAGGCAGACTACTTCTAATTTTACTAGTGTTAGCATAATTTCTGGTTACTACGAAAGGTTAGTATCAACTGCCTGCAGCTTTACAGTTGTGCCAGTGTTTAATATAAACCTACTTGGATGCCTCGCTCATAGAGCTAAACTCTATGAGCATACCCCTGGCACAGGCCAGGCAAGAAGTTCTATATCACTGCAGGTTCCTAACTTACAATCCTATTCTAATTAACTAAATCTACTTCCTATTCTAAGTCATAATCGGTGCGTTGTCTCAGTTCAGGATCACCCCAGTCCCCCTGGTCCTGAACGTGGCGGATTCCAACTCTAAAGTCGACCTATCCACGAACAGGCGGTACGGGATTGGGGCAGTGGTCACAATCGAAGATTTCTATTTATCTAGTCATGAAGGTCTCTCAAAAAAGTTTTTAATACTTTTTGTGATACCTCGTTGGCTAGCGTATTCAGTCTCTGAAAGGTCTCCTCTTGCCTTAGAAGGTCATAAGTGTTTGTACATGGTAGTTGTCGTCTCAGTGTTTCGGCTACATCGTCGAAAAGGGGGCACTCGTAAACCACATGGTCAGGAGTACCCTCCGGTGCGCCACAGTCGCACACAGGCCTCGCCCTTTTCCCAAACCGACATAGATAAGTCGGATAGGGGCCATGAACAGTGAGAAAGTGGAACAATCCCCCAGTTGGCTCGAAGTATTTCATTTTCAATCTTTCCTTAACATCTGGTAGGGGCTGAAAGGTTCTTCTAACAGTTTCATCTGACTCCCATATCTCCTGCCATAGATCTTCACCCCTTCCCCGTATCTCCCCTTTTTCCTTGACTGGTGCCCCCATAATTTCCTCTACTTTGGTGATGTTATCTTTTTTGGCCCAGTACCATGCAGCCTGTTCCCTTATCTTTATATCCAGGCGACAGAGCCCCATTATAATTAACAGGGCTCCTCCCGGAGATGTTCTGTATGCTCCCACGGACCTTAGTATCATGTTCCTTTGTACTCTTCTCACCGTCACGGCAGGCACCACCCTCGTGAGCCTGTGAGCCCAGACTCCCGAGCCGTAACCCACTATTGACGTCAGTATACTATTATGATAGAGCTTAATTAGATGAGGTGGAAGGTGGAATCTCTTATGTCCGATGGAAATCAGGTTATTTAGCAGTTGTAGTGCTTTCTGGGTTACGGTTTCAATGTGCCTTGCAAAGTTCCACCTTTCATCGATGATGAATCCCAAGTAGCGCGTTTCTCGTTTCCGAAGAACCGGCGTACCGTCAATTCTCACGGTCGGGTTTCTCATTAACTGTCCTTTGAGTAATAGTCATCTTGGTGTTGCGGCACCATAGTTGTAGTTTGTCTATTGCTCTCTCTATTTTCGGTTCTATGTCCTCGCGACTTCGGCCGCCGATCAGCAGGAGGAGGTCATCAGCGTATCACCTCTAGCACCTCTTCGCTCTGTTGCAGGCTGTCCAGAAGAGGCTCCATGTGGATGTCCCAGAAAAGAGGACGCAACACGGAGCCGTGGGGGCAACCCTTGGTGATAGTTTTCCGGTCTTTTCCGCTAGGGGATGATAGCCATACCTCCCGATCTTCACAATAGCTCCTCAAACAGCCATATAGTAGCCCTGGGCACTCCTTCCCCGAAGGCAGGAGAAGAGCAAAGGCCACCACAGGTTGTCAAAGGCGCCACTGATTTCCACCATGATGCCAACAACATACATGGGGCTGATCCGGAGACCTCGGCCGCCAGGGCGATTGCATCAGATGCCGATCGTCCCGGCCTGTAACCGAATTGCCTGCCGCTCATCCCCTGCAGCATGCGGTGAGCAGACAGTCTGTCAGCGTTGCACCGCAAGCGTGACGATCGATTACTTTCAATCGAGAATGTTGGCATTACCAGAGACAATCTCATAGCCGACGCCACGTGATCGACTGTGGCGCCCTCTGTACTGCGTATATAATCAGCGCTTCGTCGAGTTCTCTTCGCAGTTCGCCGCTTTACCTCCGAGGATGACTCCCGCAGTCGAAGACGAAACGTCAGGAGAGAGTTTTATACTTCGACCACGGCCTCTCAGCCCGGAAGTTTTAAGTGAAGACAATACCAGCCGTGAAAGCTTACATTGTATGATCAAACGCCTTTACGGGGAGGATACGTCAGCATCGGTTCGACGATTTGAAGCAATGCGCAAGAAGAAAGCACAACAACTGTGTACTCTCACCTTCCTGTTACGCTGCAGGGACACTTCGACGGTTCCGAAATATCTGAAGGTGAAGAGGATGTTTCGCTCGGCCCAGGCACATCGTATTTACAACCGTATGGAGTCTGCAATGCTACGTAAGAGGATTCATCAGACGCGGCGAGCACTGGCGGTAACCAGCAGTAAACTTTTTCATCTCCACTTGTTTCTTAGTAAGACTATGCAGTGTGGTGATTGGAATAAGATTGACGATCTAACATTCAAAACTATGGAAGTTAATGCAGAAATGTCAGCAAATAGGCAGAAGAAGAAGTTCAATAACTTACAGAACAACATTTCTGGAGGATCAGTTGAGGACAATTCTCGAACTGTTATTAACCTGTCTGATAAAGATTTGTCAAACGTTGAAATTTCTGTACTAGCGAAAGGAGGCAACTTTGCTGTGACGCCCCAAAACGTACCCACAGAGGATATTTTAGCAAATATTGAGGCCGGTATCCGTCAGCTGCCACAGCAGTCCGCTGACGTAATTAGGATGGAAACAGCTAGTATTTTACGTACGTGTAAGCCACCTAAAAGTAATTTGTCGCAGGCTGAAAGGAAGGCGCTGAGGGATAAAAATGGAGATAAAAACATTATTGTTCTTAATGCAGATAAGGGTAATGCCACCGTCATACTGAACAGTGAGGACTATCATGGAAAAGTCAATAAGATTTTGGTTCCCTCCAATTACAAAAAACTCCAGAAAGATCCGACTATGAAGATTTTAAGAATGACAAATCGACTGGTGAAAGCGTCTTCATTTGGCTCCGACGATAAGAAGCTACTTTGTAAAACAGAAGCGTATCCACCTAGACTTTATGACTTACCCAAAGTTCATAAACCTGGGATTCCGTTGAGGCCAATTGTCAGCGCTATAGGCGGACCAACACACGAGTTTGCTAGACACCTTGCCTCAATGCTGCAGCCTTATGTTGGCAGGACGGACAGTCATATTAAAAATTCAGCTCATTTCATTGACAAGTTAAAGGAAATGAGCGTGGGCCCGGATGATATCCTCGTCAGTTTTGTCGTTGTGTCGTTATTTACCATGATTCCGGTAAACGAAGCTATCTTATGCATAGAGGGTATTTTTCCTACCGATATTGTGACATTATTCCGACACTGCCTCACCACAACCTACTTTCAATACAATAACAACTTTTATGAACACATTGACGGGGTGGCTATGGGCAGTCCTCTCAGTCCTGCTGTGGCTAACTTATTTATGGAGACTTTTGAACAACGGGCGTTGCAGACTGCCAGTAAGAGACCAGCCAGATGGTATCGCTACGTCGATGACACGTTCGTAGTATGGACACACGGAGCAGAGGAGTTGGATGCCTTCCTAACACATTTAAACAGCATTAATCCGAAAATCCAATTCACTATGGAGACGGAAAGGAATGGGCAACTGAACTTCCTGGATGTGTCTGTGATTAAACGACGGGACGGAACGTTGGGCCATAAGGTGCATAGAAAGCCCACACATACTGAGCGTTATCTACACAAAGAATCAAACCACCACCCTAGACAAAAAAGAGGTGTAATGAAAACTTTGGTAGACAGGGCGTACAAACTTTGTGAACCTGTTTATTTAAAAGATGAGATTGAACATCTACGGTCAACGTTCGTGAACAATGGCTATTCTAGCAAGGATATAGATCGAGCACTTCGCTCTAGGTAGAGAATCAGGAGTAACGACGAACAACAGTCGTCCAAGGGCGAAGTTTTTCTTCCGTTCATTAGTGAGGTCACAGACCGCATTGGGAAAGTTTTAGGCAAGTGTGGGGTGGAAACTATTTTCAGACCCACCAGAAAAATATAAGAATTTTTAAGGTCGACAAAAGATGCACGAGACCCTTTGGCTACACCGGGAGTACATAAAATTCCTTGTAGTTGTGGACAGGTTTACATCGGCACCACAAAGAGAAGTGTGAACACCCGTCTTGTTGAACATAAGAGGAATTGCCGCCTGGGTCACACGGATAAATCGGCCGTAGCGGAACATGTTTACCAGGGAGGTTATCATGAAATAAAATTCAGCGAGACGAGCGTCATATCAAAAACATCACATTATTATGCACGCTTGTATAGAGAGGCTATCGAGATTGATAAACATCGTAATAATTTTAACAGGAAAGACGAAGGTGTTAAACTGTATAAAATTTGAATGTCAGCGTTGCACCGCAAGCGTGACGATCGATTACTTTCAATCGAGAATGTTGGCATTACCAGAGACAATCTCATAGCCGACGCCACGTGATTGACTGTGGCGCCCTCTGTATTGCCTATATAATCAGCGCTTCGTCGAGTTCTCTTCGCAGTTCGCCGCATTACCTCCGAGGATGTCTCCCGCAGTCGGAGACGAAACGTCTGGAGAGAGTTTTATACTTCGACCACGGCCTATCAGCCCAGAAGTTTTAAGTGAAGAGCTAATAACTTTTCGAGAAGTTTGCCAAAGCCGTCCAGCAGGCAGATGGGCCTGTAGGATTTGGCCTCAGCACGGTCCTTCTCAGGGCCTTTCTTAATGATTACCACATTTGCGGTTTTCCATATTTTTGGAAATTTGCCCTGCCTGAGGCATTCGTTAAAAAGATGTGTGAGTGGCGCAACTAGCTGTGGGGCGAACAACTGCACCACCTCCGCCACAATGCCGTCTGGCCCGGGGGCTTTTCCTTTCTTTAGGGACTTGATGAGAGCAGCAACCTCCTCCTCAGAGAAGGGGAGGACCGCTTCGTCATTTACATACCTAGCAAGGTCTTCATTTCGTAATTGACGCTGCTCTTCGGTGTCGTCATTCCTGTCATCGTCAGGCAACAGGGACCGGAGGAGGACCTCGGCAGTTTCCTGCCAGGATTCCGTCATCCCCTCCCCTGAGCGTTGATACCATCGTTGGGGAGCGGATCTTCTCCCTCACCAATCTATATGGCACACCCCAAGGGTCGAGGGCCAGCTGGTTGGTTACAAAATGCTCCCAACTTTTTATTCTTGTATTCTGTAGCTCTTTTTGAAAGTTATCTTTTGCCTCCCGGTATAACTGCAGCCATCTTTGCTTTTCCCACCGACGACACTGCACTGGTAGTGCTTTTTCAGTCTTCTGACAGACTGACGCAGTTCTTGTAGCTCGGCTGACCATGGTGACGGTGTGGCCGCCATGGCCCTCCTCCTGGTAGGTACGGCCGCCTTAATCGCCCTTGTTATTGCACGTACCAGCCCCTCGGCTCTGTCGTCCAAGTTAAAGTCCTGTCGTGCGTCCCCTTCTGGTAATGAAGTCATGTCGCACTCTCTGGCTAGGCGTTCCCAGTCTGTTTTCCTAAAATTTCTTTGCCCATGGCCCAGCGGCAATCTCTATCTCCTACAATAAAGGTAATTAGATTGTGATCACTAGTGGTGGCATTATCAACCACTCCCCAGTCTTGGAGCATATTTACTGCGTTTGGCGTGACCAACGTCACGTCAATGTTGGTACCCTGTCCCCCTCTGGCCACGTAGGTGGGGGGATTGCCTGGTCTGTTTGCCACCACTAGTTGAAGACCCATAATCATTTCCTCTGCTTTAGCACCATTTTCATCCCTTGTGCCACTGTACCATAGGGGGGATTTGGCGTTTATGTCAGCAGTTATAATGATTTTGCGTCCGCGCAACGCCGTGGCCAACCTCACTAGATGGTCTATGTGCTGTTCAATTCTGTCTCCGTACTGAAAGTACATGTTAATGATGATTACAATTCCAGCAGGAGATTGTATCTCCACGACGTTGCAGTGAATATTGGAGTACTGTGACAGAGGTGTTGCACGCAGTGCAGTGTTTGTTACCAGGATGGCCGCTCTGGGGGTGTCCCCACTGCTAACGGTTTGCCATGTTGCGGCAGTGAACGCAACTTTTCCAGCCAGAGTATGTCCAGTCTCTTTTCCACCACTTCCTTACGGAGCTCCTGCATTACTAGTCGACTGTTATGAGTATTGAGTTGTCCCATTTTCATTTTGGTCGTCATGGAAAGTAAGTGTGTATATGGTCATGTGGCCAGGTTTTGTTCCAGTCATATGCTAGTCGTCCGTTTGCCATCACTGATTGATGGTAAATTTTTCTCCTCGTCTTTCAAACACTTTTTTGAGTACGTCACGCAGTGCTCCGAAGTCAGTGGGGAGGTTCACTGACTTTAATTGTATTCTGTCCACAGCCTCCATCACCGAGAAGGTTACCCTCCGTCCGTTCTCATGTCCTACTCGGACGACGTGTCGTAAGGCAGTGGTCAGGGTAGTCGGCTGCTCCAGCCTAGCTAGTTGCATGGTGTACTCGAGATTCGGGTACACCCTCACCGGGTCTACGGGTGGCAACCTGACCACCGGGCTGTCTTTTGTGACGGATTTGGCGGTGGAGCTTGTTATCGTGTTTTCTTGAACAGGTTTTGCAGCTTTATCTGTCGCTACCACCGGATGCTCTTGCCGTTGTGGATTTTTAGTCGGCAGCGTGTCCCGGCGTTGGGAGGAGGGTGCTCTGACCACTAAGGGGAGCTAAGTTTGAATGCCAATGTCCCTAGTGGGGGACTCTGTTTGTATTGATTTGTCGACTGTTGGTACGTCGGCGCTGGTGAGCGACCTCTGGAAATTCCTGAATCTGCTTGCTCTCATAGCATTCCTCCTCCTTTTGCTCGGGGATTTATGCTTTGGCATCCTGCTTGGTATGCCGTTTTCAGCCATAATCAATTCGCGATATTAATCTTTGTTCAAGCATCCTGTAGGTAGGGCAGTTCCGTCCTGTGGCTCCACAAGACTATTTGCCACGACTCTTGCAGGGGATGCAGACACCTGTGGCCTTGCAATCTTTTCGGGTGTGACCGCTATCACCGCATTTGGAGCAGGCCAACCCCCTGGTGCAGTGCCTCAGAATGTGGTCCAACTCGCCGCAATTGTGACAACGAGGTACCACAGTGTAGTCTCTGGTATTTATTGCGTGGAATCCCACGTATAGTCTGCCCATTGTTGTTATTTGTCTCCACATTGTTGTCGGCAACATGATGTACGACATCACGGTCCCGAGGACCCGTCTTAAATCTCAATTTGAAGCTGTTTTGAAATTCATTTTCGTTCATGCCCTCAAAGTTTTGCTTCCTGATTGCCTCACATAGTTCCTCGTTTGTCATTACTGTAGGAACATCGTACAGTATGTCCAAGGGGTTCCTCTTTTTTGGCGGTTCGCACTTTACAACTGCGTTCAGTTTCGGGTTTTCAAGCAGCTTGTTTTTATCCTCCTCAGAAGCAACTTCACCGAGTTGCGTCTTGGTTCAACTCGCTTAACCTTTATGTTATCTTTCACAGGGTCATTGTGGTGGTTAAAAGTTCCTGGATCCTTTTGACGCTCGTGTCTTGTCCAGGCAAGATCCTAAGAAAGATCGCCGTCTTGTAAGAGGTATGCGCTATATGCGCTGCCTGCAATAGGCAAGGCATAGGAGAGTCCCTGACCAGAGAGCAGTATGTTGTTAGTTGTTGCTTGTTGCTAGTCGGCATTAGTCTGCAGTAGTCAGTAGTAGTCTGCGTGAGTCGGCAGTAGTCGGCGGTAGTCTGCGCGTGTCGGCAGTCTGCTCTGGTCGGGACTCTGGAGGATGAGTATTATTGTAGAAGGTAAAGAAGCAGCCTTGCGCATATCTAGTAATGTATGTTAACTGTCATCCAATTTCTTTCAAAAAATGCCCCAATAATAATTTTTATAATATAAAGTAATTTTTTTAAAAAAAGCATTCATTTCAATTTAAAGATTTTACCCAATGAATAATTAAATCCTCTCACGAGTCACAAAGCATAGGCCAGCATTGCAGGGAGCTGTGCCGAAATTTTTTTTAGGTAAGAGCAGATATATTCGCAGTTTTTATTGAGGTAAGAATTTTTGCTTTTTTATTCAGAATACAGGGCCATGACGCAGCGCTGCTGTCGTCATAAAATTTACCAGGTTATTTTTGGGTGTTTAGGAATTTTTCTGTTTCGAACTTAACATTAAATGACAAAAGAATTTTTGTGGGTACATTAAATGTGAATGCACTTCTGCACAGAGATTATGAATGGGAACCAATTTTGTTCAGAGGATACAATATTTAAAAATCATTTAATTATAATATTTCTGTGGGGAAGTTACAGTCTCTTGTTTCTTAGTCACCCTGTCTATTGTCTCTTTCGTATTGTTTTGTCTGGTGGGGGCTTGTGCAGCCACCGCCGCCCAGGTCTTGCTCGGTTGTTGTTGCTGTTGTCTCAAACGGGTATTCTCTTTCTCCATCTCCTCTACACGTCCTTCCAATTTTGCGTGAGCGATTGCACATGCAGCCAATTCATTTTTTATTTGCGAGATTGCTGCCTGGCTTATTTTTTCTTTTTTTATACTTTGCTCCAGGAGCAGCGTAATTTTTGCGTGCCTCTTTATTACTGAGTAATCCTGCTCTGCCTGTCCCACCTCATCCTGTGGAGAGGGATCAGGCGCGAGAGAAGTTCTCGAAAGCGCACTAGTATCACTCGTCTCTGGTGTCGCCATTTTGTACGAGTGATTAAAAAGAGGTGGGAGCCCGTCTCTTACCCCGGACCGGCTCCTCTGGCATGGGGGGGGGGGGGGGACTTCTGCAGCTCGCCCACCGACCTCGCCCCTAGGTCAAGGGCACTTCGGAGCTGCTGGGTTCAGCGCACCGTCGCCAGTGCACTGGTCCCCCTCGGTGACTCCGTCATCGACGATTTCACGCGACGCTCCTCGGCAACTGCAACCCGCACTCCGGAGAGGCGGATGCACCTCTCGCCCTTGGCCTCTCGGCCAAGGACCCACTCCTACTCAGGTGGCGGGCCGGTCCCTCAGACGTTCGGCGGTCAGGACCCATATAACCTGGCCCAGGCGATGTCACCACCTCCTGGGTTTGGCACAACACGCCCCGGTTACCCAGGGGCGCGGCGAAGCACCCTTGCCGACTCGCGCCCGATCCCACGCCGACAAACGAGATCGCCGGCATGCAGAGCACCTGCTGGTCTGTGCCCTGCGAACAGAAAGGGACTGGTGTTCGGTCCCTCGACACAGCTCCCCCTGTGCCAAGCACCCTTCGCTTTCGTATCGGGTTGGGTTGCAGCTCTCCCTTTTGTCGCAAGGCGGAATGCCAAGCCTAACATCTGGCACCACAGGAAGGCGAAAAGAGCCACTTGGGAAGGAGGCTATGAGAGACGCGTCACTTCCCCTGAGAGGACTGCCACGGCACGCCCGACTGGAAGCGATACGCCCCAGTGCGAGCCTCCGTGCCTTACGGCGCGCCGGCAACGGGCGGGCCACTAGAACTTAGAACTACTTAAACCTAACTAACCTTAGGACACCACACACATCCATGACCGAGGCAGGACTGCAACCTGCGACCGTAGCGGCCGCGCGGTTCCAGACTGGAGCGCCTAGAGCCGCTTGGCCACACCGGCCGGCTCCCGCGGCGCCCTCTGTGTTACCTCTGACTTACGCGTCTGCGGCGGTGCTGCCTGCTACGCCCCCTCTGAATCTGTCGGTACCCGTGTCGGATCCTCTTGACTATGCGATGGACGTTTCGCCTGTCTTTCCTACACACTTGCCGGAGGTAGTACAAATGAACGACAACCGTCAGTAGGCACAAGCTGTCTGCCTCGGCCTCATAGTTGTTGATAATTCAGCTGTACCTTCCTCTGCCTTTCTGCCATCTTGCCATATGTCGGACGATAGCCGCCCGCCATCCGACACGGAACAGCATGTTAGGAAGCAATGGTCGCCGAGGAAAGGAAAAAGACAATGCCGTATTCTGACGACTGCTCAGGATGACGGCCCTGCAACTGATTGTGCACTGTCCTCTGATGACCTGCCACCTGACGGCGCGACGTCCTTCCCTGCGTCCATCTCAAGTCAGCGTGCACCTCTGGACACCGACCTACCCCCGCCTGCGTGTAATGCGGCTACCTTCCTTGTGTCTGTGACGCTACCTGCGGGTGCACCTCTGATACTGTTCCATTGAACCGGCCCGGTGACACGTCTGTCTCCTGGGTGGGCGACGCCGATGCTGAGGAGGGACATTCTGGAGCTGTGCAGAACGATGGACCATCCCTTGGCGGGGTCGGCTCCCTTCCCGTCACAGTGATGAACCCTTCCGTGGGCCCTAACAGGGAGTTCCCTGTGCTCCCCGCCTGTCCTCCTGCCGATGACAGCTTTCCAAACTTATTGCATATCCACGATCAATGTCAACACAATTCGTGTACGACATAAACTGGCTCTCCTCCATGACATGGCGTATGCTGCAAACGTTGACGTGGCTCTTCTTCATGAGATGCACGTTGCAACTTTCAATGCTCCCCATGGTTTTACAGCACGTCTATCATGCTTCCCTACTGGTAGTGGGGTGGCGATCCAATTACTTAACGGTATCCTCGCTGATGTAGTTACCTATCTCCGTGATTCCAGAGGTATGCCTCTCACGTTTAGTGGAATCAGGATTTTCCATGTCCGTGCGTCATCTGGTACGGGTCCACGCCGTGAACATTCCAACTTCTCAGAGACTGTCACGCCTCTCTTCCTGGATCGGCAGGATGCATTGATCATGGGAGGCGATTTCAACTGCACCCAGGCACCTTAAGAACCATTACCACGTCACTCTCCATGCATGGCACTAGCGACAGTTCTCCAGCACCTCGGCGTGTGGATTCTTGGGATCATATTCATGGCGATCCTTCCGGGTTTACACATTTCACTAGCCATCCTTCCAGCTGACTCGATCGTGCTTATCTCTCCCGCGTTATTTTAGATGGAGTGTTGGCTGCTGAAGTCTGGCCTACTCCGTTCTCTGACAATGACGCACATATTGGCGCCATCAGTCTCTGCCGCCAAAGGGTGTGGCGCGGCCGTGGACCATGGAAACTGAACACCATCCACCCTACTTCACCCGACTGCCGGCAGCTCATCGAGATCATCTGGGCAGGTTTTGTCGACGCCGTGATGCCTATCTGTCTGCCCTGTCATGGTGGGTGTTCTGTGCAAAGCCTGCTCTCCGCAAGGCCTTGATTGGTTACGGAAGGGAAGTTGCGGCTTGGTGGCGACGTACTCAAAATTCTATTTCACCATTCTCCGGAAATGTACTATGATGCAGCATTTGCCCGAGCGCCAAGGCACAGCACATCTCCCTCTCTCGCCGTCACTTTGAAGGAGATATGATGAAGGGGCGCACACACGATGGGTTAGTGCAAGAGCGCCCGTCTATGTATCATGTCATAGCAGAATGACGCCACCGTCGGAGGAATTTGGTTAATGTTCTTACGACTGATGACAGGCAGCGTTTTAATACCCCACGGGATATCTGTTCTGCCCTCCATGCACATTATGTTACGCTGTACTCTGAACAACGTCACCGCCCTGCCAACATTACAGCCGTCTCCAGGCTCTCCTTTGGCTCGGTTTTACGTGGATGCGACGATGGATCTGATTGCTAACGTCACGAAGTCCATGACGATATCAAAATTGGCTCTGAGCACTATGGGACTTAACATCTATGGGCATCAGTCCCCTAGAACTTAGAACTACTTAAACCTAACTAACCTAAGGACATCACACAACACCCAGCCATCACGAGGCAGAGAAAATCCCTGACCCCGCCGGGAATCGAACCCGGGAACCCGGGCGTGGGAAGCGAGAACGCTACCGCATGACCACGAGATGCGGGCCATGACGATATCCCGGCGACTACTACGAACAGGTCACCTGGCCGTGATGGCCTCCCGTTGGGGTTATATCGGACATATCGTCCCCTCCTGGCGTCATTGGGGACTGAAATTCGTCAGGACCTTACGTCACGTTTCGTGCCGATTCCAGAAGGTTTTGCTCGATGGTTTCCTCATTCCCATCAACAAGCCTCGGGGTACCTCACGGAGATGCAATTACCGCCCCTTGACGCTACTCAGCATGGATACAAAGATCTTTACTCGGCTGTTGGCTGCGCTGCTTAAACGGACAGCTCGGTACGTGGTTTCCCCCGTCAAACTTCCTTGAGAGGTACCAATAACATACGCACTGCCCTCTGCCGCTGTCGGGACGTAACCACTCTTGCTCTCGCACGTCGTGTTCTCGGACTTTTGATTGCTCTTGGAGGTGAGCCGCCAGCAGTGGTGGATGTGGGGAGAGAGATGGCAGAATTTTGAGACCGGACTATCTGGACGTATGTCCATCAGAAAGAGTAAATTTGTAATACTGGATATCATGAAGGATATATATATGATGAATTTTGAACACTATTAAGGTAAATACATTGTTTGTTCTCTACCAAAATCTTTCATTTGCTAACTATGCCTATCAGTAATTACTGCCTTCAGTAGTTAGAATCTTTTAATTAGCTGGCAGTATTGGCGCTCGCTGTATTGCAGTAGTTCGAGTAACGAGGGTTTTTGTGAGGTAAGTGATTCATGAAAGGTATAGGTTATTGTTAGTCAGTGCCATACTTTAGTGCGGATTATTTAAAGTCATATTGCTTTGCCCTAAAAATATTGTGTCAGTTTAGTGTTGATCAGAATAAGTAATGGGAGAAATGTCTGAGTACGCTCAGTTTTGCTCAGCTGTTTGAAAATCAAATAACGTAGAAGTTTACCAGCACAGTTATTCATAAATATTTCTAAGGGGACGTTACATCTTTTACATTTATAAATTTGCTCAATAATTATAAGAGATATGAAAATCAAATTTGATTCTCACTGCACAGCTACACTCTGCCCCCCGCCATAAGGTGCTGTCCCGCCACTGTTTGCCTGAGTGACAAGCGCGTGGAATTAGTACACCTTCTACAAACTAAAAAGAATTAAATCACCATTTTATATTGCCACCTGGAACGTTAGGACCATGTGTCCAACGTACCCAGATATTCGGGTCATTCTCAAGATTGCTGCCATTAACAAAGAGCTCCATCGCTTTCATTTGGACATTTTCCGGACTGCAGGAGATGCAGCTTCCGGAGAAAAGCTTTGTCAGAGGGTAAACCACGCATTATTATGGCAGGAGTACGTCTCAAAACTACACACGAGTTCACGGCGCAGAATTTGCAGTTAAAAGGACCATCCTGAAGTGTACTGTGCCGCCACCTGTTGCAATAGAGCTCATTCTTACTTCACAAATATGCTCTTCGGCTGGTATTATCAACATGTTGAATCTGTACTCTCGGACTTTTTATCATCCAGAATGGAAGAGAACGATCTGATATTTATTCAGCAACAGAACAGTCAAAGTACTTGGTTCCGAGTCACTGTATATTATAGGAGACTTCATCGCTCGAGTTGAATCAGATAACGACATGTGGCCGACTAGCGTGGATCATCATGGAAGGGAAAAATCAATGATAATGTTTGTAGCCTGCTGAATGTCTGGTGCTTTTACTGAAAATGCGTTAGAAGCACGTATTTTCAAATTAAGGATCGAGACAAGGTGTCCCGGAGACACACATGCTTCCATAACTGGCATCAATTTGATTCTGTCATTGCTTGGCGTACAGATCTCAAAAATACAAAATTGCAATGCCCGTAATATTCCGAATTACGGCGCCACGTTCCTTCGGACATACTTGAATGTTTGAAGGAAAAGGCACTGCGGCAGCTACAGCCGTTATGAAATACATGAAATATATTTGCACTTGCGAATATGGACGACCATCAGCTGTATAATAGAAAAATAAGGATATTTTTCCCGGAACGGGTCTCATACCTGTATTTCCCGCTTATTGCAAGCGATAGTCTTACCATTTGTCTATCCGAGCGCGACTCACGGACAGACTTCAACTTCCATATGTCGTCAACTACACGTCGACAACCTGTACTAGTACATCATTATGTATATTCTCGTAGAAGGGACATATTTCACATGAAAGCTGCTCGCCCGGCGTCGGTGGATAAATGCGATATTGCGGTTACTGTGTTATTCCGAATTACGACGCAGTGTTCCTTCGGACACGCATGCATGCGTGCATGCATAATTTGGAATAACACAGGCACTGCAATATCGTATTTATCCGCCGGCACAGGGCGAGCAACTTCCCAGTAAAATGTTTGCCCTGCACGGGAATATACATAACGGATGTATCTGTAGAGGTTGCGGACACATGGTTGACGACGCATGGAAGTTGGGATTCGGCCGTGAGCCGTGCTTGGATAGCCAAATGGTAAGGCTATCGCTCGCGATAAGCGGGAAATCCGGGTTCGACGCCTGGTCCGGTAAAATTTTCGTTGTTATGATTGCATTCTATAGCTGATGGTTGTCCATATTCGCCACTGCGAATAAATTTTATGGATCTCAAAAACGTCCTACTGACACGAAACTCTCATAGTGCTGAATGCAATACTGACCACGCTCTGGTGGCGTGCACAGCGAGGCTCACCCCTAACAAATATCAACACACCAAAACCGAGAGATCACCCGGGGATCAACACATATCATGTTCAAGCCTCACAACGAAAACAGAGATTTTCCAGGAATTTTGAAAGCGCCGTACAAGGATAGGTATAAGGAAAAAGGAATATTGGTAACAAAGGGCACAACTTTCTGGTGACATCTACAACTCGGCAGTATCGGCTTATGGAATAAAAGAAAATAGAAAGAAGGACGAGCAAAATTTGGAAGAGATGGAGCCAGTCACTGAGGCTAAACGGAGAGCCTTGCTTCTTTACAAAGTAAACCGACATGACAGACCTCGGGAAGACTGACCAGGAGCAAGGAGCAGGGCACAGCAAACCTGCAGGAGATGTGAGAATAAGTATTGGCTGAATTAATGTGCAGGTATACAGAAAGCGGCCGACTCTGGAGACACTATGGCAATCTATGACGTTATTAAAAATGTAACTGGTCCATTTGGAAAAAAAAACAGCTAGGTGAAGTCATTACTGATGAACACTACCTCTAGTTGTATGCAGCTGAGAATGAAGTTAGCAGGGATGCACTTGACACCAACAAACGGATGCCAGTTATGGAAGAACTAGATGCAATGCCTGCTGTGGAAGATCTTAGCAGAGCAACAGATTCCCTAGCAATTGGAAAGACTACAGGTAAAGATGGGATCTACACAGAGGTGGTGAAGCGCAACAAGACTGTCTCTCCCAAACATCTACACTCACCTCTCAAAGCTAACCGGGAAAAAAGTTACGTTCCCCTGAGGATGCGGAATTCGAAGATTATTCCTCTAGAAAAGAAACGAGAGAGAAGTGACTGCAACAGTTACCGAAGCATCCCATTGCTAAGTGTAGCCGGGAAGGTAGATGCAAGAGTCATCCTAATGCAATTTCAGATCCTAGCTTCCAGATTCTGTCTAGAACCCCAATGCGGTTTCAGACCTGGCCGATCAACGGTGGACAAGGTCTTGTCTCTGAGGCAGCTGCAAGAGAAATTTCGTGAGAAGCTAAGACCACTGTATATTGCTTTTCTTGACTTGTGAAACCATTTGTTTTAGTGAGCAGAAATTAGTTCTTCAAGTTGCTACAGAAGAGTGAACGCCCACGAAAACTAATACAAATCGTTTCTTTTCATGACCAAACGCAAGCAAAAACCTGCTTAACCGGTAAAACACCGGAGGTATTTCCTCTTAATATCTGTGTAGAGGAGAAGTGTGTGTTACGTCCTACTCTAGTTCGGACCTCCTGTTTTTTCCTTCTGCTGTGATTTTCCTTCGAAGACTGTGTGGAGGGAGTGTACGTACACATAAGGTCTGATCGAAGTTCATTCAAAATTGCCCACCTCAAGACCAAGATCAAATATAGTGGTAATCAGTGAGTTGTTATATGCAGATGATGCAACTCTCGTAGCAAACACAGAAGATGAGCTGCAGTATCAAATTAACAAATTATCACATGATTGTGAAAAATTTGGCCTTACCATCAGCCTCCGAAAGACTAATATCATGGAGCAGGGCACCAACAATCTTCTTGTAGGAGCTGCCGGGAGGGGGCGTAGTACGACTTCCAGTTGCCTTTGGGGCACCAGTCCAGATTTTCTTTCAGGGTTTTCTTCCTTAGCCTTACCCCTCCGCCCCTCCCTCTCCGAGGCTAACCATAAGGCAGAGATGCATTTGAACTTAGAGGAGGAAAAGGAATGGCAATTGAGGAAAGGATAGGAAGCGGGATATGTTGGGTACAAGAATCGGTAATTGGTAAGAAGTATATATATCAAGGTATTCCATTTGTCTTCACCATCCCAAATAGCTTTTTGTCCAGAAGAAAATTAAAAATTGTAACACGCAACTACCCGTCCGATATTAACCATCATGACTGCCTGTTTTGTGTCTTTGTTCGTTACGAAGTTGTAAAAAGCAGTAAGTCTCTTTTAAATGCTTCTCTATTTCTATTTATTCTGTAATTGATTTCTTCTGCTCAAATTGTTTTCGAACATATATCACAGTATATCAGTCAGGAAGTTATTAGAAACCTTCCATGCCCGCATCTCGTGGTCGTGCGGTAGCGTTCTTGCTTCCCACGCCCGGGTTCCTGGGTTCGATTCCCAGCGCGGTCAGGGATTTTCTCTGCCTCGTGATGGCTGGGTGTTGTGTGATGTCCTTAGGTTAGTTAAGTTTAAGTAGTTCTAAGCTCTAGGGGACTGATGACCATAGATGTTAAGTCCCATAGTGCTCAGAGCCATTTTTAGAAACCTTCCAAAAAATTTAATTTCATATCTTGTTCTAGCACACAATGGAGGTACATTGGGCAACGGTTGGCTAAATGACAGGTATGCATTTTCTTTGTGTTTCCATTTATTTACTGTCTACTCTGGCAAGTGGACGAGGTATATTACACTTGATATCTGAACTGTGTATATAGATATACGACACATCGTCTCAAATAACGGTACTGACACGGATCAAATTATACGGCAATAGATGCAAAAGCGTTCCAGTGAACGTGGACACGCAAAAGAGTCGTTTGTGACTTCTTTACGAAAAGTTGTCCTACTTACTATGTATTAGAAATTTAAGCTTTTAGAGTTATTTCGCATCTACTTATATTTGTTGTAGGTGCATGATGGGCGCTGAAACACTTCAGTGCTAGTGCAAGACGACTTTTACTTTGTCAGTGTAATGCAAAATGAATATGTATATAAGGTTAAATGCCATGGCTTCCGAGATCGCCTGACCTCAGTTCCTCTGTATTTTTCTGACCGTGATTATCTCAAAAGCAAATGTACATCACTCCCTTTGATATGGTAGAAGAACTGAAACAGCGAATTGTACAGCCTTGTTGAGGTACAGGTAGAACATCATCCTATGGAGGACGAAAGTGGAACACTTCCTTAAAGTCAAGTGAAGTGGTACATTATACTTGTTACTAAGGTAGCCCCTGTTTGATATATGATGATATTTAAAAATGGATTACACAGAAGAATTTACATTTCAGATACATTCGTAATAACTGAGGCTATATTTGATAGAGAATTCAGTGGCCGCTCGTAACGACACATTCACAAATACTTCACAACCAGCCGGCCGCGAGGGCCGAGTGGTTCTAGGCGCTTCAGTCCGGAACCGCGAGACTACTACGGTCGCAGGTTACAATCCTGCCTCCCGCATGGATGTGTGATGTCCTTAGGTTAGTTAGGTTTAAGTAGTTCTAAGTTCTAGGGGACTGATGACCTCAGATGTTATGTCCCTTAGTGCTCTGAGCCAATTGAACCATTTGAACTTCACAAACAACTCCTTTGTGAACCTATGTTTTTAGAACCTGTTTTGCTTCTGCTATCGTAAATTTTCGCCTATGTCAGTCTCCACTGTTAATTACGATACATTATATACACTGCAGTGCAAAACTTAATGAAGTTAGTAGCATTCTCATGATGTTTCACTGCCATGTAACATAGCCCGATGAAACTTGGTCCTTAAATAGAAAGACCTGCTACAGTTTATTGCAGAAGGCAATCGATGGAAATACGTTATGATACGAACAGAAAAAATTGTTCAAATGGCTCTGAGCACTATGCGACTTAACTTCTGAGGTCAGAAGAGCTGAGGTCAGTCGCCTACAACTTAGAACTAATTAAACCTAAGGACATCACACACATCCATGCCCGAGGCAGGATTCGAACCAGCGACCGTAGCGGTTGCTCGGCTCCAGACTGTAGCGCCCAGAACCGCACGGCCACTCCGGCCGGCCCACGAACGTAAATGACTTATTCAAATTACACGGAAGTCATCGCTATTTATGATGATAGCGTGAATAATAAAAAAGGCTAGACATTGTTCTTAACAGGGTGCGTGATGACCACGGACGGCAGTGCACACACTGTTACGTGCGGCCATACTGGTCACAGTGTTTGTAAAGAGTTCTTGAGATAGGGCTCTCCATTTCTCCACCAGCGCGGTTGACAGCTGCTGATGCATATGGACAAGCTGAAATACCTCTCCCCAACGTATCCAATTCGTGCTCGGCGGAATTTAAGTCCGTAGAACTGTCAGGCCAGTCCATTCACCGAATATCGTCTCGTTCCAAGAGCTCCTCCACCAGCACTGATCGGTGCGGTCGCGCATTGTCATCCTGAAAATTCTGCGACGATATCGGATGCGAATATCTCGACCTCTGCTATCGGGTGGAGGTTCGTAGGTTTCCCCTTAACAGGTGACTCTTGAATTACACAATTCGTAATCAGATTTTCAATTCAGTAATGTTTTTTACTGTGTGGTGATGCGTTTTTGAAGAACGTAA
The DNA here is from genome assembly GCF_021461395.2 of Schistocerca americana. Lineage (NCBI taxonomy): Eukaryota > Metazoa > Arthropoda > Insecta > Orthoptera > Acrididae > Schistocerca > Schistocerca americana. The sequence goes on along the minus strand of NC_060125.1, from coordinate 182,297,388 downwards.
GGGAGTTGTTAGGAACAGCAGAGTGCACATTCCTCGTTGGTAGGGACGGGAAACCATCTGTACCAGCCAGATGGAACTCATTGGCCAAACTACGAGGGTCACTCATAAAGAAATGTAGACTATTTTTTTTTAATCCATATTTTATTCTACATGTTTGTAAGTTTTACAGTGTGTAGATACATCCCTTAGGAACAGTATTTTAATTTCTCCTCACAATTTCCATCCCTCTCAACAGCGTTACGCCATATTGGAACGATCGCTTGTATACCCGCACGGTAAAATTTTGGACCAACCTGTTCAGGCCACTGTTTAGCAGCGTGCCCAAGGGAGGCATCATCTTCAAACCTTGTTCCACGAAGAGAGTCTTTCAGTTTGCCAAAGAGATGATAGTGACATGGAGCCAGGTCAGGACTGCAAAGCGGGTGTTTCAGTGCTGTCCATCCGAGTTTTGTGGTCGCTTCCATGGGTTTTTGACTGACATGTGGCCGTGCATTGTCGTGCAACAGCAAAACATACTGCTTTTGCCGATGTGGTCGAACACGACTCAGTCGAGCTTGAAGTTTCTTCATTGTCGTCACATATGCATCAGAATTTATGGTGGTTCCACTCGGCATGATGTCCACAAGCAAGAGTTCCTCGCAATCGAAAAACACCGTAGCCATAACTTTTCCAGCAGGAGGTGTGGTTTTGAATTATTTTTCTTGGGTGAATTGGCATGATACCACTCCATTGATTGCCTCTTCGTCCTTGGTGAAAAATGATGGAGCCATTTTTGATCACCTGTCACAATTCTTCCAAGAAATTCATCTCCACCATTTTCGTTCTGTTCCAAAAGTTCGCTGCATACAGTTTTTCTTGTTTCTTTGTGAGCCACTGTCCACTTCCTGGGAACCCACCTGGCACAAACCTTTTTTAACTCCAACACTTTCAGTATTCTGCAAATACTTTCTTCCCCTATCCCAGCGTAGCGTGACAATTCGTTAACTGTGATGCGTCTGTCAGCAGTCACCAACTCGTTAACTCTCTGCACATTGTGTGGAGTGTGTGCAGTACGAGGCCTGCCGCTGCGAGGACAATCCTCAATACTGTCGAGCCCGCTTTCATCACGTAACCTGCTTGCCCACCGACTAACTGTACAGCGATCGACAGCAGCATCTCCATACACCAATTTCAACGTCTTGTGGATGTTTCCCACTGTCTCGTTTTCACAGCACAGGAATTCAATGACAGCACGTTGCTTCTGACGAACGTCAAGTGTAGCATCCATATTGAAGACATGCGGTGACGGCGCCACTCACGGGAACAGGCTGAACAAAGTCTGAAAACAAGCAGGATGTATCTACACACTGTGAAACTTTCACAGATATAGAATGAAAACTGTATTTGTAAGAAAATAGTGTGCATTTCTTTTGGAGTGACTCTCGTAGATACACCTACACGTTCAGAACTGGGAATAAATATCGTTAACCACAATATGTGTATTAAGTTAATGACTGTAAAATAGTGTTACATGTTCCACTGTAGTGACTAGTTAGTGTAAATTAATAAATTAATTACAAAAATTGTCTAAATATACATTTCAACAAAATACAACAATGAACAGAGATTTCTTTGAAGCCATAGTCATTACTACTGAATCTACTAATACTCGGTCCAGTCACATTAAAGTGACCACTGCCTATGTCAGACGTCAGAGTTCAATAGCCACTCACTGACGGCAGGTGGCAGCAGTAGCAGTGGAGGGTACATAAAGCACGTCTGCGGGACGCGGAAACATTGTAGACGTTGTCATAAAGAGGAAACAGAGCGATTCATCTGAAGTCTAAAAGTGCATGATCAGTGATTTTCAGGCCCGAGGATATAATCATTTTCGAAACGATTAAGTCTGTGAATCGTTCACGTTCCGGGGTTAAAGTATACCGTGCGTCACAAAATGGCGCTTTTGAAAAGCGGCACCGAGGCAACTGTCGTGCCCCTCGCGCTATAGATGACAGAGGTGAACAACAGTTGTCGAATGTATACGTGCAACTGTTGAGCGACATACAGCCCAGGTGCACCAAGGGGCTACTAACAGTGCCTCATCAACGACCAATCAGAGAACGTTGCTGCGTATGGACCTCCGCATAAGGCGCCTGGTTCGTGCAGCTACACTGATCGTTGTTCGTCGCTGATGAAACCTGGAATTTGCACGTCAGTATCGCAACTTGACGTCCACTACCGCGACGGGTGACATTTTCAGATCAATATCGTTTGATGCTCCATCGGCATCGTTGGCGTGTACGGCGTGATACGTCTGAAAGCTGACACCCTACAACCAGGACTGAGCGTTATGGAAAGAAATGGTTCAAATGGCTCTGAGCACTATGGGACTTAACTTCTGAGGTCATCAGTCCCCTAGAACTTAGAACTACTTAAACCTAAGTAACCTAAGGACATCACACACATCCATGCCCGAGGCAGGATTCGAACCAGAGACCGTAGAGGTCGCGCGGTTCCAGACTGTAGCGCCCAGAACCGCTCGCCACTTCGGCCGGCTGATCGTTATGGAGTGGAGAATGTTTTCGTGGCATTCCCTGTGCGTTCCTGTCATTCTAGAAGGCACAGTAGACCAAAAGAGCTACGCATCTATCCTTGGAGACCATTACCACCCCCATATGCAATTTGTTTTTACTCAGCTCCAGGCTTCTAACAGCAGGACAATACAGTGTGTGACACAGATCGCCGTGTACGTGCGTTGTTAAATGGTTGAATTTACCGTACTCCAATGGGCACCAGTCTCCCCGGACTTAAGCCCAACCGAGGATCTCTGTCGGCTGAGTGTTCAGCGCGGCGGTCTGTCACGTCAGGGGGCCCAGCTTCGATTTCCGGCTGGGTCGGAGATTTTCTCCTCTCAGGGACTGGGAGTTGTGTTGTCCTCATTATCATTTCATCATCATCAGTGAAAGGCAACGGGAAACCACCACTGGAATCATTTCCATAGACGTTCATGCGGTGGACCTCTCTGACGAGGCTTCCACCATGACACAAAAGTTTTAAGAGGACCTCCGTGACAACTTCGATCGGGCTGTTCACACCATGGATACTTATCCAAGAAATCTAGAGCAGCTGGCCACGACAATGGAGTAGGAATGCCCTACACATCCCTGGCAGTCCCTTGCAGTACCTCACTGACTCTTCGTGCATGTTTCGCAGTGGTCTGTGTAGCAAAAGATGTTTATTCAGGCTTTTAACAGGTGGTCACATTACTGTGATTGAACAGTGTTATTACTGTAGTGTAACTAATGTGTGTCGTTTGTCTTGATACGGTGATATTCATATACAGTGAAATCAAGACCCTTAGCTGCTTAGAGGTGTTGACATACGTCAATAGGAACAGATGAAAATATGTGCTCCGACCGGGAATCGAACCAGGGATCTCCTGCTTACATGGCAGACGCTCTATCCATCTGAGCCACTGACGACACAGAGGATAGCGCGACTGGCACGCCTCCCGCGAAACCCACATTCTCAACATATTGTCCCGCACTACATTCGTAGTGCCCCCGCCCATTATACTCATTACTCGCGGCGCGTTTCCGATTCTCGTAAGAGTTCGGGCACTGTTTGTGCATTCGCACAGAAGAAGAAGATGATCAAGTGGCCGGTGAGCCTTAACTATATATATACTAAGATGGTGTCTGTTCTTTCGGACATGTCCGAAAGAACTGGTACCAACTTAGTACACACATATTCATGTACATCAGGTCACTGCCACAAATCTTATGAGTGTCAGATAATAAAGTAAAAGAGTGTGTAGTTTGCGAATATGCATTTTTAATTGTATTAGGAAGAGAGTCCGGATGCCAATATGCGTATTGAAACTTTTTGTGTTGTTTTTTGTTTATTAGTACACTCGTAATTTCTGTCTAGTGTGTCGATCATTTCAGAGAGGTGTTGCGTTGCAGAGAGAGTTTCGTGACTTGTGGAAGGCAGCGACTTGTGGCAGATGAGACTGCTGTTGCTGCCAGAGACAGGCTTGGCGGAAGACAACGGGCGCGGCGCTGAGAGGGCGTCGGGACGCGTGGCGTCGGCGGCGGCGGCGGCGTCTGGGGCTGTGCGGGTACTCAGCGAGGAGCGGCGCCGCCGGGCGCTCGCAACAAGTATTGTGCGTGGCGGGCCCTCGCTCTCCTCCGGAGGCGGCGTATTGTGTCATCGGGGGCGGAATGTAGCGCCAACCCGGTGGGGGAACAATGGCGGCGGCTGCTGAAAGCCAGGCGCCACGACCAGCCGCCCTCGTCTCAAGTTAATCTCGCGCATCTTCCGCATCGTGACCCAAATTCAAGCCCCCCCGCAGATAACCCCGCATCCATTACGGCGTCGTGGCCGGGCACGCATCGATCAGCGCGTAATATCCATTCTTTTGAGGCGGCCGCTCCGCGGGTTATCGCTGCTCCCTTCTTCTGCGCCGCCCTCTCCACGGCGCCTGACGGCCCCCTCGTTCGATGCTCGAAATGTCGCCGGCTGAAGAGGGGGTGGGGGAGGGGGGGAGGAGGAGGACCGCCACGCTGCGTGGGCGGGGGGCGGCGCAGGCTGCAGCCCTGGGGCAGACACGGGCAGCGTGGAGGACCGGACAGGAATGATTCGTCCCCCTCGCAGGGAACGTTCGGATGCCGATCGGCTGCGGCCCGTTGGCCCGGAAACTGATCACTGCCTCCCCCAGCGCGGAAATTACTTTCTCGTTGCACTGCCAGACAGTAGTCGCGCTGTTCCTCCTTACGAACTTCCCTTCTGGGGAAACGCCAGCAGAGGACGCGTCCAAACTAAAACAAAGTACGGTAAAAACATTACAGGGCTAAGCTCTACTTTCCTGTGCATCGCAGAAATTCTCACTTTTCTTGTTTACGTACGTTTTGGTACACCTATGTCATCATTTATCTACTGCGACGGTGGAAATACCAAGTATATTTTCAAAAGTCTCAATGAAAAATTGAGCGTATTGGTTTTGCTAGTATTACGTCATATTTTTTTTGTCTTAAACACTATTTCATATGTTAATTAATTCATGAAACGGTTGCGTAGTCTGTTAACTGTAACCAGAGTTACTCGGAAAATAATAAGAACAGTTCTGTGAACAGTTACGTTTTTTACAATGTTTCTCTCCTTGCCTATACAGTAAGTACACTACTGGCCATTAAAATTGCTACACCACGAACATGACGTACTACAGACGTGAAATTTAACCGACAGGAAGAAGATGCTGTGATATGCAGATGTTTAGCTTTACAGAGCATTCACACAAGGTTGGCCGCGGTGGCGACACCTACAACGGGCTGACAGTGAGGAATGTTTCCAACCGATTTCTCATATACAAACAGCAGTTGACCTGCGTTGCCTGGTGAAACGTTGTTGTGATGCCTCGTGTAAGGAGGAGAAATGCGGTACATCACGTTTCCAACTTTGATAAGGGTAGGATTGTAGCCTATCGCGATTGCGGTTTATGGTATCGCGACATTGCTGCTCGCGTTAGTCGAGATCCTAAGACTGTTAGCAGAATATGGAATCGGTGGGTTCGGGAGGGTAATACGGAACGCCGTGCTGGATTCCAACAGCCTCGTATCACTAGCAGTCGAGATGACAAGTATCTTATCCGCATGGCTGTAACGAATCGTGCAGCCACGTCTCGATCCCTGAGTCAACAGATTGGGACGTTTGCAAGACAACAACCATCTCCATCAACAGTTCACGTTTGCAGCAGCATGGACTATCAACTCGGAGACTATGGCTGCGGTTACCCTTGAATCTGTATCACAGAAAGGAGCACCTGCGATGGTATACTCAACGACAAACCTGGGTGCAAGAATGGCAAAACGTCATATTTTCGGATGAATCCAGGTTCTGTTTACAGCATCATGATGGTCGCATCCGTGTTTGGCGACATCGCAGTGGACGCACATTGGAAGCGTGTATTCGTCATCGCCATACTGGCGTATCACCCGGCGTGATTGTCTCGGTCACCTCTTGTTTGGACTGACGGCACTTTGAATAGTGGACGTTACATTTCAGATGTGTTACGACCCGTGGCTCTACCTCTCATTCGATCCATGCGAAACCCTACATTTAAGCTGGATAATGCACGACCGCATGTTGCAGGTCCTGTACGGGCCTTTCTGGATACAGAAAATGTGCGACTGCTGCCCCGGCTAGCACATTCTCCAGATGTCTCCCCAATTGAAAACGTGTGGTCAATGGTGGCCGAGAAATTGCCTAGTCACAATACGCCAATCACTACTCTTGAGGAACTGTGGTATCGTGTTGAAGCTGCATGGGCAGCTGTACTTTTACACGCTATCCGAGCTCTGTTTGACTCAATGCCCAGGCGTATCAAGGCCGTTATTACGGCCAGAGGTGGTTGTTCTGGGTACTGATTTCCCAGCATCTATGCATTCAAACTGCGTGAAAATCACATGTCAGTTCTAGTATAATATATTTGTCCAATGAATACCCGTTTATCATCTGCATTTCTTCTTGGTGTAGCAATTTTAATGGCCAGTAGCGTTTTATTCCTGACGTGAGCGTGGAAGAATAAACAATAAAAATAACGTGCACTTTAGTTTATTAGTGCCATTCGAACTTGAGACACGCACTGATCAATTCTTGTGCAATGATTTTGATAACTCTTTGAACCCAACTATATTTAAAAACAACTTAATTTTAATTCTTTTTCACAAGACTGACCTTTATCGTTGTTGTAAGAGACGAATACAAGAGGAAATAGCAAAAAGTAAACGAGTTATTTTAAGTGTCATACAGCGCTACCGACGGCAATGGAATAGCAAGTTTCCATCCAACGCCGATAGCGGGGTCCATAGGACTTAATTGTGTGCCTTCGCTGAGCTACGCCTCCAGCACCTCTGGTCTACGAATGCTCTCCGCCCCCGCAATACTGTACGGCCAGCGACAGCCTCTCAACTTCTTCGAGCCACTACGTTACGACACCTTCGTTCGTGCTTCTTTCTTGCGTCATCGATTCCTGGACTCTGTTTCTTGTTCCATCATTTCTAATGAGTCTTCATACGTTTGGAGAAATACGAGTTAAGTAAATCTTCCGTTTGTTGTGTTAACTTGTTCCCTAATCACTTCTGCTCCTGTCCAGTATTCCTACAACGACAGCTGCTGCACCTCTCTGTAGCACATCTCTCTTTGTAGTTGTGTATGAAGTCGTTGTTGTTCTTGTGGTCTCCAGTACAGAGATTGGTTTGATGCAGCTCTCCATGCTACATGATTCTCTATCCTGTGCAAGCCTCTTCACCTCCGAATAACTACTGCATTCTACATCCATCTGAATCTGCTTTGCGTACTCACATCTTGGTCTCCCTCTATCATTTTTACCCTTCACGCTTCCCTCCCGTACTCAATTGGTGATCCCTTGATGCCTCAAAACGTGTCCTACCAACTGATCCTTTCTTCTGGCCAAGTTATGCCAAAAATTTCTCTTCTCCCCAATTCTCTACAGTACCTCCTCATTAGTTACGTGATCTACCCATCTAATCTTCAGCATTATTCTGTAGCAACACATTTCGAAAGCTCTATTCTCTCCTTGTCTAAACTATTTATCGCCTATGTTTCACTTCCATACATGGCGACACTCCACACAAATACTTCGAGAAAGGTCTTCCTGACACCTAAACCTATACTCGATGTCAACAAATTTCTCTTCTTCAAAACTCCCTTCTCGACCACTGCTTCCCTTTCAAACCCTTCGACTCTCAAAACTGCCATCTGGTTTCTGTACAAATTGTGAACAGCCTTTCGCTCCCTGTGTTTTAGCCCTGCCACCTTCAGAATTTGAAAGAGAGTATTCCAGTCACATTGTCAAAAGTTTTTTTTCTAATTCTACTAATATCAGAAACGTAGGTTTGCCTTTACTTAACCTCTCTTATAAGATAAGTCGTAGGATTAGTACCGCCTCGCGTGTTCCAACATTTCTACGGAATCCAAACTGATCTTCCTCGAGGTCAGCCTCTACCTGTTTCTCCACTCGTCTGTAAAGAATCCATGTAAGTATTTTGAAACTGTGACGTATTAAACTGATGGTTCGATAATCTGCACACTTCTCAACACCTGCGTTCTTGGTGATTGGTTTTATTATATTCTTCTTGAGGTTTGAGGGTATTTCGCCTCATACATCTTTCTCTCCAGACGGAAGAGTTTTGTGATGTCTGGCTCCACCAAGGCTATCAGTAATACTAATGGAATGTTGTCTACTCCTGGGGCCTTGTTTTGATTTAGGTCTTCCAGTGATCGGTCAAATTTTTCACGCAGTATCATATCTCGCATTTCATCTTCATATGCTTTCTCTTCCATTTCCATAATATTCCCCTTAAGTACATCGACGTTGTGTAGCCCTCCATATACTGCTTCCACGTTTCTGCTTTCCCTTCTTTGTTTAGGACTGGTTTTCCATCCGTACTCTGAAGGTCTCTTTAACTATACTGTTGGCAATATTTATCTTACCCCTAGTGATGTATGCTTCTACATCCTTACATTTGTCCTCTAGTCATCCCTGCTTAGCCATTTTGCACATCCTGTCGATCTCATTTTTGAGACGTTTGTATTCCTTTTTGCCTGTTTCATTTACTGCATTTTTATATTTTCTCCTTCCATCAGTTAAATTCAATATATCTTCGGTTACCTAAGGGTTTCTACTAGCCCTCGTCTTTTTACCTACTTGATCCTCTGCCGCCTACACTATTTCACTCTCAAAGTTAATCAATCTTCTTCTGCTGATTTCTTTCCCCTGTTCTTGTCAATCGCTCCGTAATGCTCTCTCTGAAACTCTCTATAATCTCTGGTTCTTTCCGTTTACCCGGGTCCCATCTCCTGAAATTCCTACCTTTTTGCAATTTCTTTAGTTTTAACCTACAGTTCATTACCAATAAATTGTGTCAGAGTCCACATCTGCCCCTGGAAATATCTTAAAATTTTAAATTGGGTTCCTAAACCTCTGTCTTACCGTTATATAATCTATGTGACTATGTGAAACCTTCCAGTGTCACCAGGCCCCTTCCATGTATACACCCTTCTATCATGACCCTTGAACCAGGTGTTATCTATGATTAAGTTATGCTCTGTGCAAAATTCTACCAGGCGGCTTCCTCTTTCATTCCTTACCTCCATTCCATATTCACATACTGCTTTTACTTCTGTTCCTTTTCCTACTATCGAATTCCAGTCATCCATGACTATTAAATTTTCGTCTCCCTTCAGTATCTAATACGTTTTACGCCATGACAGATTTCACCAATCTCTTCGTCATCTTCGTAACTAGTTGGCATATAAACTGGTACTACTGTGGTGGACGTGGCCTTCGTTTCTATCTTGACAGCAATAATACGTTCACAATGTTGTTCGTGGTAACTTATCCACGTTCCTATCTTTTATTCATTATTAAACCTACTCCTGCATTACCGTTGTTTGATTTTGTATTTATAACCCTGCATTTACCTGTCGAGAAGTGTTGTTCTTCCTGCCACTGAACACTAATTTCCATTATATCTAACTTTAATCTGTCCATCTCCCTTTCTAAATTTTCTAACCTACCTGCCCGATTAAGTGATCGGACATTCCACGCTCCGATCCGCAGAACGCCAGTTTTCTTTCTCCTGATAATGACCTCCTCCTGAATAGTCCCCGCCTGGATATCGAGATGGGAGACCCCGGAATACTTTGTCCAAGAGGACGCCATCACCATTTAACCGTACAGTAAAGCTGCATGTCCTCGGAAAAAACTACGGCTGTAATTTCCCCTTGCTTTCAGCCACTGGCAGTACCAGCACAGCAAGGCCATTTTTGATCATGTTACAAGGCCAGATCAATCGATAATCCAGCCTGTTGCTCCATCAACTACTGAAAAGGCTGATACCCCACTTCAGGAACCACACGTTGTCTCACCTCTCAACAGGTACCCCTCCGTCGTGGTTGCACCTACGGTACAGCTATTTGTATCGCTTAGGCACGCAAGCCTCCCCACCAACGGCAAAGTCCATGTTCCATGGGAGAGTCTTACGCAACGCTAAGGAGGTGCTTTTAATTTTGATCCAAGGGATCACAGAGTTTTCAAACACACATCGTGTCAAGAGATATATTTGACAGTAGTTTCGCACATTTTCCTTGATACAATTCCACATCTTGATACTTCCATGAACTCACAATGCCTAAAACAAATCGTAGTCTTGAATAACAAGCGAAAATGAGCCAAAAATATCATACATGTATATCAAAAGTACATGATGTTCCTGTGGTTTCATTTCGGAACCACTCATTAAAACAGTAGTGAAAACTCAAATTTACGTTGCAGTTCCTATCCATATACTTACTTTCACTGTCAAGGATTATGATCACTATTAAAAAACCTCGTGTCACAGTTCCTACAATCACGTGACACAACCTTCGCGCCGACCGTTGCTTTGAATGCTGTAAGTGACTACTACAAAGCACTGTGTTCGCAGGAATACTTCACTGTAGCACTAGAAACCTCTGTCTTGCAGTCACGTCGGTGATTTCATGCGGAAGGTACTGGTACTTCTGAAAAAATGGATAAAGTAGTGCCTTAAGGCAGAAACGACGCACGCACCCGTGCTTGGTAACATGTGTGCGTGCGTACTTTATCCGCCTAGGGAAGCCCCACCGTGGCCTTATGTACGTCATTTCAAGTTGCCGTGTATTTATTAATACAGTGATTGTATTCTGCTAGTACTCTTTGTATGTGCATGTCTGTCCCTGTCTCCCTCTCTCCCTCACCCTCTCACTCTCTCTCTCACTCACTCACACACATACATACAGACAGACACACACACACACACACACACACACACACACACCCATTCGAGTCTTACTCAGGAGACAAAGTGCACAAAAATAGCTCATAGATCCACAATCCCGAATTCAGTGTCAGATAAACACATACGTATTACGCTCGACTTAATATTGTGGTTCTGAAGTTAGTGCTTTCCTAAATTTTAGCGTCACTAATAAACAGCACGAGATAATGAAACTTCCTGGCAGATTAAAACTGTGTGCCCGACCGAGACTCGAACTCGGGACCTTTGCCTTTCGCGGGCAAGCTGTGAGTACCGAGCGTGAGTCGTGCTTCGGTAGCTCAAATGGTAGAGCACTTGCCCGCGAAATGCAAAGGTCCTGAGTCCGAGTCGCGGTCGGGCACACAGTTTTAATCTCCCAGGAAGTTTCATATCAGCGCACACTCCGCTGCAGAGTGAAAATCTCATTCTGGAAGCACGAGATAATATTCTTATACTTACGTCATTATGTAATTAACGTGTACACAAGGATCACAACATCAATAAAATATATAAGTACTCATAAAATAATTAAAGAAAGAAAGCCATGCACCAAACCAAGCTTAGGTTGTTCTAATTAATTTTCCGGCTCTTATGATCAAAAGCATTGTTTTGCCGGACATGACAGGCTGCATAACCATTTGATTGACTTTCTGTAACTGTTGATGAACATAGTTATCGACACAATTAAATAAATCGAACTGCATACTTGAAATTGTTGTATTTTATATGAGATTTTGATCACAAGATTTTTTTATACTTTACTTCAATAGTTTTGTTGATCACTAATGATCATCTCACACTAAACCTAAAATCTTGGTAACAATTTGCCGGTATGATCCTGTGGGAAACAGAGTCAACCTCTAACCAACATATGAATTCAAATCGTAAACGCCAGGTACTCCCCTTCACTAAGTAACGAAATCAGTTCCTCCAAATTTTTTTTCTAATTTAACACGTTGAACCATCCCGCTTCGCATTGTTTTCACCTTTAATTTGCAGTCCTTCTAGCACGGCTTGTTTGCATATTGTTGCGCAGCAACCCTAAGCTGCACTAACAGATTTTCGAATCTATTGCTCAACAAAGCCGACAAAAGATCCACGTCCGACACAGATCGTTTGTCATAATCAAAATGTAGAGCATACGAAGCGTGCCAATAATGCAAAAGCAGGCAACACCCGTAACTCACTGGCACACAGCAAGCATAGCAATAGCAAGGAGAAGAAACGGTGCAGTGTGACAGGACCCAGAGGAATAGCATACAAGATCCTAGCTCCAAAACACCAAGGCATTCTAGAACTGATGACACAGAGGTAGGGAAAATGGTCCGTAACTGAGACACCACAGTGTGGACACGTCCGCTGACACCTTTGGTTAAACGACAGCAAGTGTCCACCTATCCTGCTACAATGAAGTGGTGACTGGCTATTAAATACCCCTGTCTCAGACATCTCGTCCTCGTCATTCAGCCTGCACCAGCGATAGCACGTAATGACAATATCAATAGTTGCTGGTTAACCCTTCTGGCAAACCGTGTTGTACTGGCTGCTGCCAATCTGAGGACTTCTTCTACGAGACTGTAGTCGACGGGTTGTGGTTTGACTTCATCGCTCCATGGTCCCACTACCAACAGGTCACAGTTGTGACCGGTACAAGATGCGGACGTACGGGGGCCTCCCATGCAGAAGGGCTAAACCGACTAACTACAAGCTGCCACAGGATTAAAACAGATATAAAACTACAGAAGATGTGAAAGAAAGGGAAACGGAAATGTGACTGGCTGACTACCTCCAAAAACGTGGATGAGCCAGTGACTCTGTTAACACATTAAGAGCACCTCCGTAGATTTTGCGGAAACAAGTTGGACATATTACAAAACCTTAAAACGCTAACCACATTTGTTTCAATATCACTTAAAATAGAGACAAGATCGGCCGGCAAAGATGCACTCACAGTTATGTGTACACCACAAGCACTACACACTGGAGGATCCTCTCGTCGGAGAAAAAAAGCATGCGCCAAAGGACTGTGATCCATGCGAAGACGAGTGAGTAGGACTTCATCCCATCTTCGTGGCCGAAAGGAGGTACGCTATGTCCAGGTAGTGAGCTTTACTAGACCCAGCTTATTATAAATCACTTCCAGCCACTCGCCTTTCCAGCGACGCATGACTCTGCACCTGAACAGTGACGTGATAGCATGCAGGGGGACAGAATTCTGAAATAACTATCTCGTTCCCCGCAATACCCATGTGTCCTGTTACCCAGCAGAAAGATGCCTCGTTCCCCAGCTGTTGTAGCTGAAGGAGGGTGTCCTTGACATTCTTCATTTGCTCGGTTCAAGCGTTGTGGAGAGTGAAGGGCACTCAGAGAATCGGAACAGACAATGAATGTAGCTCTTCAAACCCACCTCATCTCATCCAGTGCCTACAAGATCACATATAATTCTGCTTCGAAGACAGTAAAGTCGTAAGACACTCAGACGTTGAGGACACAATCAGGGAAAATAACAGAGCAACCAACGGAAGCCCCCTGTTTCGACCCATACGTAACGACAGCTGTAGAGAAGTGGTGTCCACTTTAAAATGTCTTTAAATAATGTGTTGAAAACATATGCCGTAGTGAAACTTCTCCAGTATTGCACCAAATCTAAAATCACTCTGGGCCTCTGCAGTAACCAAGGTGCCAATTAGACAAAACCCTTTAATTTGAGTTGTATGTGCTCCACACTAAGTGACTCCAGCACCCGCTGCACACAGATCTCAAACGACATTGTTACTCGGGAACTATTGGGCAAAAGGCATTCCAGAGGTAGTTGAGCAACAGTATGATATGCAGATGAAATCGGAGCTGCGAGGAACTTACAGTGTACATGCCTGATGCACCATGAGGCCCCCAGAGGGTGAGTGGTGGTTCCCGTCACAGAGACTGGTTATGGGTCTGGTCCCGTAAGCACCCTTGACCAGCTTAGCCCCCTCATGGTGGTCAGCTTCAACGATCTTCAGGCAGGAAAGCCTCACTGCCCACACACTTTGCCTCCATAGTCTAGCTGTGAACGAGCGAAGTCCTATAAAACGGCAGCACACGTGCCCTGTCTGCTCCCCAAGACGTCTGGGTAAGGCACTTTAAGGTATTGAATGTCTTCTGGGTTCCTGTCTTTCAAGTCTCTGAGTTTCGAGTCAAAAATGAGCTCCAGACACCTTAATGAGTCTTTAAAATGTAGAATGGTATCCCTCATATGTAAGTCAGGTAAATTAAAAGTACGACGAAAACGATTAAAATTAACATACACACACACGTATCTGCAGAAAACTGAAAACACGTCTTTGCAGCCCACACCTCTCACCTCCACAATGTAAACTGGATCTGATGGGTCTCTGTTGCAACACTGGAGGAGGATCATAAAAGAGGAAATTCGTCTGCAAATAAGGAGGACTGTACGAGGCTCCTTACCGTAGATGTGATACTGTCTACTGCAGTGACAAAGATGATAACACTTAAAACGCTTCCCTGAGGAAAGTGCTCAAAACGATCCGACAGCACGGCACCAACTCGAGTCCCAAAAAAGCGCTTGGATAGGAAAGACAGTATGAAGATGGGATGGTAGCCAGGAAAGCCTTATTAATGGAGCTACTCAGGAATGTTGTGTCTCCAAATAGTGTCGTACGCCTTGCTGATATCGACGAATATACAGTGACAATGATTTTTAAGGAAAGCCTCTGGACTGTCGGCACTAGTCGGATCAGGTTGTCGACAGTGGACTGAAATCTCCAGGCGCTGTTTGGGAGCTGGTGGACATCCCCAAAGCAGACCTGAAAATTGAGTTGGCCCAAGAACGTATTGTAGACGAGGAGTATGTTATGAAAAGGGTCGAAGGCAATCCGATTAGATCCGACTTGTTCCTCCTCACTTTTAATATCAAAAAGCTCCCAGAACGTATAAAGTGGGTCTCCTTAGCTTACCCATCCTGACCTACGTCCTCAACTCAATGCACTGTTATAAATGCAAGTTCCACAGCACTGCTGCTATTAGTAAACGACTGTGTTTACGGGAAATACTCCTGATTCCTGCCAATACTTTCATAGCATAAGCGGAAAGATTGATGGTGTCCAGGAACCATTGTCATGACCTTCTCTTGCTCTCATTACTAACACATCAAGCCTTTGTCTTGCGATCAGAAATGCTGTGAGATACTCGGTCGAAGAGCCACATGCTTGTCCCGGGTGGCTGAGTGGCACCCACCAGACCTCCAAGTTACAGGTTGCCTCCCAAGATGACTTCAGGCCTTTGGGATGGATAAATTAGTGGTATGATGGATCACTCGTGTAATGTGATCCACCCATTACTGAACTCTGTCAAGGTGTTGCCGACTATCCACTTTGGTGGCTTCTCTTTAGGTAGTACTCCATTCAATAGGTGTATGGCATGAAGGTCGTCCATGACTTCCACGTAATGAGAGTCTGTGCGGGCTGGAGAGGAGAAAGAGAGGTCGTTGGCTGAGAATGAATCGCAGCAGCACAGAAATGAGTACGAGTTCCTATACTAACGATGAACAGCTTGTAAGGCGTCGTGATGCTATCCAAAACCCGATCCCAAGGACAAGCAAACTCCATAAAACATGATGGGCATTAAAATCTCCCAGTAGCAGAAATCGTCAGAGGAGTTTATCCATAAGATCTGTGAAAGCCTCAGAAACTACTGCATCTTGCTGAGGTAGACACTGTGAGCAAAAAGGGATCCTACAACACCTTAAATTTTAATGGCAACTGTTTCCAGGTCAACCCAGGGGGAGAGCTGAGAAGTGTTGCACGTTATTGACAACGCTGCAGCCCCTAACTTTACTCTGTCCCCAGTCAGATGACCGGTATAGCCTCATAGTACAGGGGCATCGTGGCCTTAAATGCAAACACAGGCACAATGGGAATTCCTGTGCTAGCAGTTTCAGTTCCCACATGTGGCCTGAACCTATTAATATTTCATGGTAATATGAGCACCATCTCTCACTTTCACGACATCTTTCTGTTGGGGAGGGGAGTGCATAATGAGTGGAGTATCAGTTCTGGGGCGAGATTATTGCCCCAGTCCGACTTCAAGATCCATCAGATCTACAGAGGAATCATGAGAGATGTCAGATAGGAACATGTTCATGTCATCGGACTGCTAACTTCCCAGCTCTGTTGGTGGTAGATGCTTGACCTTCGATTTTTTGCCCTGGGTAGCTACTGTACCATTACTGCAGCAATGGTAGTGGCAGCACTAAATGGTAGACTAGAACGAACCTTTGGAGGTTGTCTCGAATGAAAAACAGCCCACAGTTGCACTAAATTATGTTTATTTTAAACCTTGACCATGGTTTCAGGTATAATTATATAGCCTTTTATATTATAGAAGTCTGATATATTATTATAGCAGAAACCACGGTTGTTGTTGTTGTGGTCTTCAGTCCTGAGACTGGTTTGATGCAGCTCTCTATGCTACTCTATCCTGTGCAAGTTTCTTCATCTCCCAGTACCTACTGCAGCCTACATCCTTCTGAATCTGCTTAGTGTATTCATCTCTTGGTCTCACTCTACGATTTTTACCCTCCACGCTGCCCTCCAGTACCAAATTGGTGATCCCTTGATGCCTCAGAACATGTTCTACCAACCGATCCCTTCTTCTAGTCAAGTTGTGCCACAAACTCCTCTTCTCCCCAATTCTGTTCAATACCTCCTCATTAGTTATTTGATCAACCCATGTAGTCTTCAGCATTCTTCTGTAGCACCACATTTCTAAGGCTTCTATTCTCTTCTTGTCTAAACTATTTATCGTCCATGCTTCACTTCCATTCATGGCTACACTCCATACAAATACTTTCAGAAACGACTTCCTGACACTTAAATCTATACTCGATGTTAACAAATTTCTCTTCTTCAGAAACACTTTCCTTGCCATTGCCAGTCTACATTTTACATCCTCTCTACTTCGACCATCATCAGTTATTTTGCTCCCCAAATAGCAAAACTCCTTTACTACATTAAGTGTCTCATTTCCTAATGTAATTCCCTCAGCAGCACCCGACTTAATTCGACTACATTCCATTATCCTCGTTTTGCTTTTGTTGATGTTCATCTTATAGCCTTCTTTCAAGATACTGTCCATTCCGTTCAACTGCTCTTCCAAGTCCTTTGCTGTCTCTGACAGAATTACAATGTCATCGGCAAACCTCAAAGTTTTTATTTCTTCTCCATGGATTTTAAAACCTACTCCGAATTTTTCTTTTGTATCCTTCACTGCTTGCCCAATGTACGGATTGAATAACATCGGGGAGAGGCTGCAGCCCTGTCTCACTCCCTTCCCAACCACTGCTTCCCTTTCGTGTCCCTCGACTCTTATAACTGCCATCTGGTTTCTGTACAAATTGTAAATAGCCTTTCGCTCCCTGTATTTTACCCCTGCCGCCTTCAGAATTTGAAAGAGAGTATTCCAGTCAACATTGTCAAAAGCTTTCTCTACGTCTACAAATGCTAGAAACGTAGGTTTGCCTTTCCTTAATCTAGCTTCAAAGATAAGTCGTAGGGTCAGTATTGCCTCACGTGTTCCAACATTTCTACGGAATCCAAACTGATCCTCCCCGAAGCCAGCTTCTACCAGTTTTTCCATTCGTCTGTAAAGAATTCGTGTTAGTATTTTGTAGCTGTGACTTATTAAACTGATAGTTCGGTAATTTTCACATCTGTCAACACCTGATTTCTTTGGGATTGGAATTACTACATTCTTCTTGAAGTCTGAGGGAATTTCGCCTGTCTCATACATCTTACTCACCTGATGGCAAAGTTTTGTTAGGCCTGGCTCCCCCAAGGCAGTCAGTAGTTCTAATGGAATGTTGTCTACTCCCGGGGCCTTGTTTCGACCCAGGTCTTTCAGTGCTCTGTCAAACTCTTCACGCAGTATCGTATCTCCCATTTCATCTTCATCTACCTCCTCTTCCATTTCCATAATATTGTCTTCAAGAACATCGCCCCTGTATAGACCCTCTATATACTCATTCCACCTTCCATCTTTCCCTTCTTTGTTTAGAACTGGGTTTCCATCTGAGCTCTTGATATTCATGCAAGTGGTTCTCTTTTCTCCAAAGGTCTCTTTCATTTTCCTGTAGGCAGTATCTATCTTACCCCTCTTGAGATAAGCCTCTACATCCTTACATTTGTCCTCTAGCCATCCCTGCTTAGCCATTTTGCACTTCCTGTCGATCTCATTTTTGAGACGTTTGTATTCCTTTTTGCCTGCTTCACTTACTGAATTTTTGTATTTTCTCCTTTCATCAAGTAAATTCTGTATCTCTTCAGTTACCCAAGGATTTCTACTAGCCCTCGTCTTTTTACCTACTTCATCCTCTGCTGCCTTCACTATTTCATTGCTCAAAGCTACCCATTCTTCTTCTACTGTATTTCTTTCCCACATTCCTGTCAATTGTTCCCTTATGCTCTCCCTGAAACTCTGTACCACCTCTGGTTCTTTCAGTTTATCCAGGTCCCATCTCCTTAAATTCCCACCTTTTTGCAGTTTCTTCAGTTTTAATCTACAGTTCATAACCAATAGATTGTGGTCAGAGTCCACATCTGCCCCTGGAAATGTCTTACAATTTAAAATCTGGCTTCTAAATCTCTGTCTTACCATCATATAATCTATCTGAAACCTTTTATAACCTCCAGGGTTCTTCCATGTATCCAACCTTCTTTCATGATTCTTGAACCAAGTGTTAGCTATGATTAAGTTATGCTCTGTGCAAAATTGTACCAGGCGGCTTCCTCTTTCATTTCTTAGCCCCAATCCATATTCACCTACTACGTTTCCTTCTCGTCCTTTTCCTACTGTCGAATTACAGTCACCCATGACTATTAAATTTTCGTCTCCCTTCACTACCTGAATAATTTCCTTTATCTCATCATACAGTTCCTCAATTTCTTCATCATCTTCAGAGCTAGTTGGCATATAAACTTGTACTACTGTAGTAGGCGTGGGCTTCGTGTCTAACTTGGCTGCAATAATTCATTCACTATGCTGTTTGTAGTAGCTTACCCGCACTCCTATTTTACTATTCATTATTAAAGCTACTCCTGCATTACCCCTACTACCCCAATTACCCCTATTACCACGGTCAATGTTTAAAATAAACATAATTTAGTGCAACTGTGGGCTGCTTTTCATTCGAGACAATTTCGTAATGGTTGCTGTTGTCGCTGCCATGATGAAAATAACCTTTGGAGGGTTGGGAGCTGATCCGTGGTAAAAAATTGCTGTTTTGAAGAGCGCGCCACAGCGCGCAGTGTGAATCAGTCGCCCTCCGTTTCTGGCGGTGGCGCCGCTGTGGCTATCGCAGCTTTGGTGTCTCCCTCTGGTGTGGAAAGGTTGCCTGTTCACGTGCATTTAAGGGGCACTATGAGCTCGCCAGTTGGTCAGTCTGGGTCACTCTCTCGTCCTCAGATTGATAGTATGTCTCTCGTCCGCATTTGTTAGGCAGTTAGTGTCTGTCTGTCATTCGGACTGCTAGTATGTCTGTAGTTCGGATCAACCTTTAAAGCCGGCAAAATGAGAGTCTTTCCACTGCGCCAGTAAGAGAACTCAGCGAGTGGTCGCCCGGTCGAGGCTTAGTTCCTGCATCTGAGACTGCGCGTTAGGCCGCCAGTCTGCTCGAGTTTGCTCAGGCAATGGTCATTAGCGGTTGGATCGATTGGTTGGTCGGTCGCGCACTGAGACACAAGATGATACGTCCGTCTTGAGCGTCGGCGCATGTGAGGTCGCCACGTGAGTCCAGTGGGCCGCGGCGTATAGCGAGGGGTAGTGACTTTGCGGTCGACACGAGAGCAACAGGAGTCAACCCACGACATCAGTCTGACCGGTGGTAGCTGCGACGCCGTGAGACGGGAGATCGGCGCGCCTCCTGCGTCCGTTGAAGCGGCTAGCAGCGGACGGTTCGGGTGAGCGATTTGGGGGTGTTGCGCCAGGTCTTCTCGAGAAATCGCAGTTTATTAGAAGTTAAGTTTTTGGTGATATGTTGTTTGATTTACTCTTGTTAAATTCTACTTGTTTTCTTGGCGAGGTCACCAGCCGTTTTTCTTTGGGGTCGTCCCACCATTTTTCTCCGTTTGTGCACCCGCGGGAAGGTGGTTGTTTATAAATTGGATGGTCCGTTTTTCCATTGTGGAGTAGGGGCGGGTTAGAGCAACCTGCAGTTCGGGTTGTTCGTGATCTCCCTATCAATCTACCATACGTTAGTAGCTGCCTCTGTCATGTTTGTCGGATTTGGTGTGTTAACGAATTTATTGCTGGGAGTGTAACGGCCTAAAACCTGAAATATGTTTTGATCCTTGGAAACTTTTATATTATTGCCTATGATTTTGAGAGGCGGTATTTGTGCACTGTAGAGCATCTTAACTATTGTTTGGTCATCCTTGTTGAATTTTATATAAGATTGCATTTCAGGGGCTTTTATTTAAATGATCATTTTAGTATATAAAGTTGCCACCCTTTTACTGTAAGACTTTTCCTAGAAGTTAAAATCAAGTTGCACCTTCGGTGGCAAGGTTAATATTTTAATTGTTAGTGTTTTGTACCATTTCCATCCCTCCTACGGTGGGGGTGCACAGTTTGTGTGCTTGTGTAAATTGTTAAGACTCTTAGTTTAAAATAATTTGTTGTGTTGCAGATTTGCACCAGTGTAGTCTTTCAGAGGCTGTTGTGAGCGGTGTGAGGGAGCGGCAAGGTTCTCTGCCCGAAAGCTCATACAGTCAAAATTTGTTTCTTCCTGCCTCTGAATAAATTGTAACTTTGATATTTAGAGGGTGCTTTCTGATTATAATTTTACATCTGTTTCTTTTAAAAAAATGCTTTTAGGCACTATTAAAGTGAATAAAATTTCTATTTCTTAAAAGGAATTTCGTTATGATTTCATCAGTTACTCCCTGGCAACTACTTCCATGCTTACATAGTGTGATTAAATGTGTTAATGTTCTTGATGAATCGCTAGTAAATAAAATAAATTCTTAAGAATATTCATTGAAAGTAAATCACGGTTCAGGAGCTTTGCAGCTTTAGCTACTATGGCCTTGTCCGATGTTTCGGGAGGAAGTGTTGTCTCTGAAGTAACTGCAGTAGCACAACTAAACTGACAGACGCACGTACTAGACCTGACACTAGAAACTAGCAGCATCAGTTTTCTGAACTGGCTGGTTAACAACTGAAGCAAAGGAGGTAGCGAAGTGTGAGGCCGCATGTCCTTATAAATCTTTTTGGCATCACCGTAGGCGTAATGAAAATATTGCAATGGTCACCCGTGGTCTCAGGAGGTCAGCGGGCTTCGAGATTGTGCAGGTGAGGTGGCGATGCGAAAAGTATCGAAGAGCAAACTGCTGTCTCAGGCGTCGGAGAGAAATGAAAGACATAGCACTCCAGCCGCTCATTTAGGGAGAGTGGGGGCTAGCGAGGTGGTGCGTGGACACGCCCTTGTTGTTGCGACGAAACGATGGGCCTCAACGCTCTCGAAGTTGAAGCATGCGCCCCTGCTGCTAGCATTCGTTTCTAGGAATGATCCCGGTGTACTCGGATTCCTGAACTGGGGACCGGTAAGCGCCTCCAGTCCTCTGTTACTGTAAGCTCTGGGCAGGCTTCAGCGACCACCATGCGGCGCGTTGGTGGACGTTGTGTGTCACAAGGAATGGGGACCTAGGCTTGATCGCCCAGATCGCGAGGATGATAAAAACCTGTATTAAAAAAACCTTAATCTCAAGGTGTCCTTTGCACTGATGACATGCATGGCTGTTGAGGTGGAACAGTTGTTAGCGGGAAACCTCTGCACACATTTATATCAGACTTACCTAAGGCATGCGGGTCTCTGTCTTGGTGGGCCTTTATTTCTCTTGATGTTCGTGGGATCGAAATTTTTCCTTCCTCCTCCCAGAGAAAAGCGAGGGACGCTCTAAGGTACCAATAACCAATGTAACAAGAGGGAATGTGAAGACAGAACTGTTTCAAAAGTCCAGTCTGTGCAGTAACTGAATACATGCCACTAGTCAGACTGTAATTTTGTTAGTTAAAATGAAAGATGGAAGCTTTGACATGGTCTCACCTTGTTATATTC
Source organism: Schistocerca americana (assembly GCF_021461395.2). Taxonomy (NCBI): domain Eukaryota; kingdom Metazoa; phylum Arthropoda; class Insecta; order Orthoptera; family Acrididae; genus Schistocerca; species Schistocerca americana. The sequence continues at coordinate 182,275,434 of NC_060125.1, read as the reverse complement.
AAAAGAATTTTGAGGGCACTGTAGGTACATTAAAATACGTTAAACAGTTCCGAAATGGGACGTTGTTGGTTGAAACCTCAATCTGAAGGAGAATTAAAACCCTTGGGGAATTTGAAAAGATTTATGTCCATACCACTTGAAACTACAGTAAAGGTGTTGTGACGTGCAAAGACCTAGCGGACATCCCCAAAGAAGACCCGAATACTGAGTGGGCCCAAGAATGCATTATAGATGTATAGAATATTATGAAAAAGTGTGGAAGACTATTAGGATTAAACCCAACTCGTTCATACTCACTTTTAATAGCACAAAAACTTCCAGAAAGTATTAGGGGGGTTTTCTTTTATTATGTATACTGCCCTACGTCCTCTACTCAAAGCGCTGAAAGAGGAGAATTCGATTACAGAGTAATCAATGATGGAGTAATTCTCTATAGATGGAAGGATAACAGGACAGTGAACATGACTTCTACATATCATCCACCATCAGATGTTTCCAAAGTAAGTCACAGGATAAAAACGGGACACTAACCAATATCACTTGCCTCTTGTGTTGAAAGATTACAATTGTAGTATGAACTATTATGGATAATTATTATGTACTGATGTCAGACTGTACTAGAAACAGAAAAAGCAAAAAATGGTGGGTGAAATAGTTTATTCATTTTGTAGACTGCAGTGTGACAAATGCATTCTTTATCCACAAGGAGACTGAAATGAAGCAATTTTCCATTGAAGACGTTCGTCGAGAGATATACAAAAGTTTGTAGGCTCCAAAAGTATTTTCAGTGGCTACTGCTTCACCCTCTGTAAACCCAAAATAATTTATCATCTGAGATCAAGGAACACAAGCAATAAGTGGACTAAAGTTTTCTCCACGACAGCAGTAAATATCAGCCAATTCACTCATCATCTAGAAGATGTGCAGTTTACAGTTCAAGAATTACTCGGTCCGAACTGCCTGGATGCGTTCAGAATGCAAAGAACCTTTGTGCCTGCAGAACTCAAGAACTGTCAAGAGACACCATGAAAATTTAAAGGAAGGTATACTAAAGTTGGACCACCAACTATAGAACTTGTATACCGCAATGTGGCGATGGATAACTGCGTTGACCACATTTAACGCAAATATTTTGTCGTTGTTAAGGTGAAATTTTCAATAATCAAACTAAAGTGTTACAAGTGGATCAGATCAGAAATATGTAAATTATTTTTCACACCCCTCTAGTGTAAACTTGTATGGCACCTCAAAGAGTTACTGCATTTCCGCAGTAAGTTCATCTTAACTTCAGCATCAGGCAAAATATTTAAATTTATTATTTCTTAACTTTTAACTATTGGCAACCCAGTTTTCAAACGGCATCCATATTTACCTCTAAATACACCTGCAAAACCATCATCATACGACACATTTCAGGAGTTATGACTAAGATGCGCGAAAATCTATCTGTTTTGTAGGCGTGAGTATTGGAAATGGGTATTCGAGGTTGATTCTAAAACTGCAGTATGATTTTCGACTCTGAATCAACAAGAATACATAGTATCTATATTTAAGGGAAATTCATGTGGCCCACAACGGTGATGTGTATATACTGGCAATCCCAGAAGGCTTTAGTGAAATGCAGGAAGATACGAGTATCAATGGTGGTGCAGAAACTGTCATGTGTCATATGTTATTACGCACACATTTGAAAGGTAACCAGTTTGGCCTACTTAATTGATTGAGAATGTTGGCAAAATTTAGTGTACTAACAAAATTTATTTTACCAGACAAGAAATAAATTATACTAAACAAGTTATAGATTGAATACCCTAAAGCCGAGCTGTTCTAGGCGCTGCAGTCGGGAACCGCACAGCTGCTACGGTCGCAGGTTTGAATCCTGCCTCGGACACGGATGTGTGTGATGTCCTTATGTTGGTTAGGTTAGGTTTAAGTAGTTCTAAGTCTGGGAGAATGATGACCTCAGATGTTACGTCCCATAATGCTTAGAGCCATTTGAACCATTTGAATACCCTAAACAAGTAACAGATGATTTAATACCCCACTGGGCGGATCCTGATTCGTAAAGACAGTTTAACCAGGTGATCAGTGAGTCAAGTACTCTGCCTCTAAAAATTTGGATAACACAAGCTGAACTGATCTGACGCTGAGCAGACTTTCAATGATCAAATCTACTGAAGTTTGCCTACGTATGTGCGGCTGAGAGCAAGTGGCGATTGAGATCTGTACGCCCTGACAATGCCGCAGCGGCAGTACATTACCCTGTTCTTTTTTTTTTAATCCAATAATATCATACATAATAACCCACCAGCTTATACGTTAGTGGATCTTAATATCTCCAATACAATTAATGATGTTAGCAGCATTTTCCAATTCTAGTTTTAGTCTACTTACATGCTACAGGAAATGATGGGTTGTTTACTTAATGGGTAAGATCTAGTCTCTACTCTAATCTAACTATTCTAAAAGCTACTTGCTGCAGCTTTACAGGCGTGTCACTTGTTGTATAAACCTACTATGTGGCCGTGCCCACCGAGCTAATCCCAGTGGGCATACCCCTGGCATCGGGCTGGCGCTTAGAAAATCGCTGCAGGTTCTGTTTGGAGACGTCTTTTCTACTTCCTACTGAGAATTATCTATCTAGTATGTCGCTATAGGTGTGCAATTGTCAAGTTCGGGTGTTAGCGCACCATCCCCCTGTTCCAGGACGTGGCGGATTCCTACCGTCACGGCGATTGGCCAATCCACGCCCTGGCGGAACTGGATAGGTCGCATTGAGTCATGTCGTGATCAGTAGTTCATGTGTTCTCCCTACGATACTCTCGCAGGACTTTTGCCGATACGTCGCTGGCAAGGCGGTTTATGATGTCAAATGTGGTCGGGTTTCTGATTAAATGATAGGTGTCATTGTTTGGTAGCTGGTTTCTTAGGTCACTGGCTACGTCATCTAAGATAGGGCACTCGTAGATCACGTGATCCGGAGTACCCTTTTCGGCTCCGCAGTTACACGAGGGGGTAGCCCTTTCCCCGAACCGGCAAATATATGCCGGGTACGGTCCATGACCTGTGAGGAAGTGCCGCAGTCCCTTACTTGGTTGAAAATGCGAGAGTTGGAGACGTTCTTTGATGTTTGGGAGCAGTTGGTAAGTCCTTCTGCCTCCCTGTCCCAGAGTTCTTGCCATAGCTCTTCTCCTCTTCTTTCAATTTCAAACTTATCCCCCACCCGCACCCTCAAAATGTTCTCAGGTTTTTCTATATCTCCCCTTTTTACCCAATACCAGGCCGCCTGTTCCGGAATTTTGATGTCCAGGGGGCACACCCCCATGAGTATTAGTAGTGCCCCTCCCGGAGATGTTCTGTATGCTCCGATAGAACGTAGAAGCATGTTGCGCTGCACCCTCCTTACGGCCATAGCTGGCACTACCCTCGTGAGCCTGTGTGCCCACACTCCGGGTCCGTAACCCACGATGGAAGCAAGAATGGTGTTATGGTATAGCTTTATGAGTTCTGGTGGAAGGTGAAATCTGCTCCTATCATGATGAGGCTGTTCAGAGCTTCTAGTGATCTTTGAGTTGAAACTTCCTGGCAGATTAAAACTGTGTGCCCGACCGAGACTCGAACTCGGGACCTTTGCCTTTCGCAGGCAAGTGCTCTACCTATCTGAGCTACCGAAGCACGACTCACGCCCGGTCTCACAGCTTTACTTCTGCCAGTATCTCGTCTCCTCCCTTCCAAACTTTACAGAAGCTCTCTCCGGCAGGAGCTTCTGAAGTTAGTGCTTTTCAAAATTTGAGCGTCACTAATAAACAGCACGAGATAATGAAACTTCCTGGCAGATTATAACTGTGTGCCCGACCGAGACTCGAACTTGGGACCTTTGCCTTTCGCGGGCTGTGAGACCGGGCGTGAGTCGTGCTTCGTTATCTCAGATGGTAGAGCACTTGCCCTCGAAAGGCAAAGGTCCCGAGTTCGAATCTCGGTCGGGCACACAGTTTTAATCTGCCAGGAAGTTTCATATCAGCGCACACTCCGCTGCAGAGTGAAAATCTCATTCTGGATCTTTGAATTGCCGTTTCAATGTGCTTGGCCAAACCACATCTTTCATCAATTATCACTCCTAGATACCAGCGACGTGACCTACAGCTGGCGAGATTTGTGTAGCGAAGGAGGTGTCATGTGGAGGCGGCACCTCTGAATCGATCGCGGCCACGAAAGAAATGCAAATATCTCACGGTCTAGCGATCAGGCAAACGGATCGCAATTTACTCTCTACCAGAGCTCTGAAATCATGGTACTTTTCAGTGTGTGACACACTCGTTCGCTGGTCGTACCATGGATCAATTTGGCTCACTTACACGACAGAGCACACAAGGATACCAAACATTAAGACTGATAGACCAAAAAGTAATAAGTGTAACCATGGCAAACGAGTAGTCCAAGACGTTTGAAGTCACACTGTCAATACAGGAAGAGTTTCATCACAGGCTCCTCAGTCTAAACTACTCGCAAGTAAAGTCAGTCTCAGGACAGGTCCCAAGTACCAACCATACTTGCCAGAGCTTCGACTAAAAGTCCCTTACCAGACCAAAAACCCGCACCCCAGTGTTCACACCTCTCCAGAAAAAAATCCGTTTTCCTGCAAAGTGCACGAACGACACCGCCTTCACCCCTTCTTGAGCCAATCACAGGGCTCTAGAGGCGCCAAACCAACCCTCCCACACGACAGCACAAACTCATGTCGAAGTAGGGCAAGAGTTAAGAAATCTGCGTCTCAAAAAAAAAGAAAAAGGAAACAGCCAATTACTGAGTTTTTTAAGTTTTCGAAGAGGAGAAAAGAGATGATTTTCTCTGAAGTCGTGTCGCTTTTCACGGCAACAAGTGAACGCCTGAGGCTTGGAGCTTGTTAGTCGTAGCTCTGAGGTGTAATAAAGATTCTATCTCTAAACGTATCTTAAATGCTAGAGTTTACTTATACAACAGTGGCGGCCGAGGGAAGTGATTCACTGGCATATTTGCACTACTGACAGACACGAAAACATGTGAACTTTTATTATGCAGGGCTCTGCACACAATGCCCGGTTTACGACTCCACTGAGTAGACGCGTTCCTTTAGGCTTCTGCTGACGCCGCGGTATGTATCGTGGCATTATTCTGCCGGAGCCCTCTCCTGACAAGGGGATGCCCTGTCTGCCCTGTACGGCTGTGGGCCCGTCCGTCTAGAATTACTAAGGTATGGGCTCGCCGCCAGTTGCTTTCAACTCCGAACAAGCCGTTTCTATGAGTTAAAAATCATAAAAATATCTCATACTTTTAGCGCCCTACCAGACTCCATCAACGTCTGCTCAGGCCGTTAACTTTCTGTAGTCTCACTCAAGGTGTGTCAGGTTGTAATAAACTCTTTAATAATTTTTCGTATGCGAAAAATAGGTGAGAGAGTAACGCTATATTCGTTAAGTGCGCTTCTGTGTTTACACCACGTCTTCTGCTACTCACGGTTTGCATGCACTCCTGTGAAAGACGATTCAACAAAATAATTTCAGATTTGCTTGTATGTAATAGTTGTTCAATAAATATGCGCTTTGAAAAGCTCTTGTACAACACAGATCCTGTTATATCTCACTCACATAATCTCTGGTACGCTGACTACTAGCAGGTGTCAATAATTTATTCGGGCTTAACTCCCCGTCTGCCAATAGTGCACTCCCAGGACGGACCCTTACTTCTACCAATAAAGCACATTGATCTCACTCGTTATGTCGCTAAGGACTCAATACCTAGTTCAACGCCACTGCTACAATACTTGGACAGTAAAAAACAGCACAATAATAGTATGTTTTTACACTTCACAGACAGAATGAAAAAATGTATCTTTTTGACGGCCTGCTGTATGTTCACTTAACTGTGGAAAATTTACATAGAATTCAAATTTCTTTCTTACTAATATTAATATTGTTCATCAACATATCTAATCGAAGAAGCTTGGTGTTCTCTAAAGCTTCCTATTAAGATATTTTCATTCGATAGAAGAATGCAGCTAATCAGTTTCAACGTATTTCGGGTAAATTACATCAAGTAAGTCACGAAAAGAATGAAAACTGCGGGACTTACTGTTTCATTCATATATAACAGTTATATATGTTCCCAAATTGAAACTTTTTTTTTACGGTAAGTACTTCTGGTAATTGATGTTAGTATTTATTCAAGGTTCCGCTAAACTCTCGGGTTATTAATGACGTCGCTTTTTGACATCTACAAGTCGTTTTTCATACACTGTGGGTGGGTCAATTTTATTTCCATGATAACAAGATACACGACCTAAATTCTGAGATGATCGCCTTCTTCACTGAACTTTTCAAGGAGGTTAAAATAAATATATGCTTGAAGCTGCCATCTGCTTTTAATCCTCGTTGATCGCTAATAATCTGTCCGACAATGATATTCAGCACATTTAATTCCAATAAACGTAAAACGCTATTTTGTTTGAAAATTGTATGTTGTGCACAAATCTACTCCCAACGATTATGCTATTCTAAGAGTTGAAAACCGGGTTGGGGGAATGACAGTTAAGGATGTGGTGGGATTTTTTTCTTTACAGAATTCACTCACGTATTGATATTTGTGGTGCGGTCACAGTCACTGAGATTTATTGACCTGTTTCTGCCCATTTATTGAGCAAAAGGCAGTCTCACTTATTAAATAACGCCCTTACTAAGGTTTAACAACACTATTTATTCACAACCAAATCCATTAAACGACATTAGATATTAATGTGACCCTCGTTTCTTAACAGATGACTCCAACATAGGGTGCAGATGTCTATGGAGTGTGCAAAACAGAATTTTTGTGGCCAACATACATTGACTACAACAGTTACCTGGCTAAGGAGCGGCGTAAGGTTTTCCCGAAGTACCCTACTCATCCTGAATGTAATCAACATCACAATTACAGACGTATTTCGCGTAATTACATCGCTAGTACAGCCATATCCCGCTCAACAGTAGCCTTTGTTTTGCAATCGAGATTCATAAACATCTGAATAACATGCATTCTATGTTTGGAATGAAATTCGTTATAGCACTTAGGATATAAGGCTACTTTTTGGTAATAAGAAAAGTAGGAAACGTCGTCGTTATTCAGAGGATATCTACTACACTTATACTACTGATATGTCTCTGCTTATGTAAATTATGCCGCGATGAAATTGCGAAACAGCTTGCTGTTACGCCATAGTGAAAACATAGAATTTGTAGCTGTATGGTGCAGCAGAGTCTTAAGTTTTTACTCTCTTTGTGTTTTTATACGTTTAATCTTTCTTGATTCTGCGGTAAGGTGAAGTAGTAAAGCACACAATCATTTACATGTCATGGGTACTAGTACGACAGTATCTCTCTCTGTTGGCTTTAAATTAAGGACAATGGTTTGGAGATTTGTATAATCCGCAGATGATGTCTGAGATTGTTATCTGCAGGTGAAATTTTCTCGAAACGTGTTACGACATTGACTAGTAGCATTCTCCCACACTGCACAATTTTTGTAGGACTTGTCAATATATGACACATATACAACTACGATTTGCAAGGTGCAATATTTTGTGGTTTACGTATTCTAGGATTGAAGACAACTGTGAAAGTAGAAATGACATGTTTAATGTCGCAGTATTAGCACAAAAATACACGCTTTTCACAGTTTTCAATGTGACCAAAAAAAAAAAAAAAAACAGCTGTCAGGATAACGCATCTCGTCAACATCAAAAAGTGAAATAATGCAAAACACAACAATATTAAACATTAACTCTCAGAAGGTTAAATTATCCTAAACACTATAATATTAAAGTTTAGCTAGAAGTTTCTTTACAAAATTGTTCCTACACTTACATTATGATGTTCGTTAGTACTACGAAAATCGTGCGATTCCGTTTCAAAGTTCGGTACTATTTTTAGGATGACATTCAAGTCAATGGTGGATGATTAGTTATGTGACAAATTGAGCAAAAGATTACCCAAGGTCGCACAAGTTTACACTGGACGCAAACTGGTGGACCAACGAGTTTACGCCTCTGCACGCGATATTTATCTTAAGTTGTGATGAGCTGTCGTCTGCTAGGCCACTCTCTTCCACTGAAGTTCCTGTAAAACTAATTACACCTTTCCTGAATTTTCCAGCAGAAACTTTCCCTATGTTTCTCCTTATGCGAGAGAACATGTGCTCATCCCTAGTCTTAGAATGTGGCGATATACACGTGCATGGTTGGAGCAGTGTGCATATTATAGTGTCCCCCCGCCCCTCCCAGTTCTCGCAAGAACAAGTAACTAATTGGCTGATTCGTTTCTTCACTGTTAGAGCTAAACGATGCTACAGCTAATTTCTAGCTGGATATCAGCCTATTTGAAGTCAGTGTACACACAAATTAGTCCTCTGCATCGTACGGTGTGCTATGCACTCTGTTCTGCACTTGACGCCAGTTCAGAGAAGAGGCCCGAAAAGTTCTGTCTTGTCTTACTCATAGCAGAATGGTCTTCCCACCTAGGTTCTTTTGTGTTTCACGTCACGGCTTTTTTCGACCAATTGGAGCGTTCCTCTTATTTTGTGGAAACTCTCTCTATCAATCGCTAGGTCCCTACCACTAAATTGCGTCGAAACTTTTGCTCTTTTCTCCTTCCTAGTTTTTTCCATCAATCGGACGTTTTGTGCCCGTTCCAGATGCCTAAAAGCGTACATTGACTCTCTCACGCGTGTGTGACTCATTGGACATGTGATCAAAAATGCATCACTGGTCTTGTTTCGTATGCATTTGGAATTCTGTCCTCCCTCAGATGGGCCATTATACTCACTCTCCCCATCTGAGTCACCTGTTCGGTCATTGACATTCCACCTGGGACACCCCTTTAAGTGGTTTCCTTCATACCCCTTGTAGTGCGGCCTTGCCTCTGAATTCCAAACTAAAACGCCTCTCGCTGCTTGTTTCACCTTCCGCTCAAACATGCATTTTAGGAACGGTGCTTTAATTACCGTCAATTGAATGTCATCCCCTTTTGCATTACATACCGCTAGACACATTTGCTCATTACCGCCGAATTAAGTTAGGATCCATTTTCACCTTCCCGTTGTGATGTATAAAGCTCTCATGTAAGGTGCGAATCTGATCTTCATTTATTCTGCCTCCTTACAGATTGTGTGCCTTGATTACGGTTTATCCTGCTTTCAAGCAAAGCATGAAGGACCTCTTATTGGTATGATAACGATAATAATCCTTTGTGGTACTTACCTACTAAACATTGCCTTTCTTCCCTGGACTGATTTCGCATTGCGTCAGTAGCTGAACCAATTCAGTACTGGTTCAAATGGTTCAAATGGCTCTGAGCACTATGGGACTCAACTGCTGAGGTCATTAGTCCCCTAGAACTTAGAACTAGTTAAACCAAACTAACCTAAGGACATCACAAACATCCATTCCCGAGGCAGGATTCGAACCTGCGACCGTAGCGGTCTTGCGGTTCCAGACTGCAGCGCCTTTAACCGCACGGCCACTTCGGCCGGCCAATTCAGTACTGTTGCTGTATTTATAAATGGCTATGTAAAAACAGAGTAAATACGTAGAACATTAAAGTTTACATCCTAGCGCCATATATAAACAATGCTATCATGTGACTATTTCCGTTTGATTTTGGCAATATGCACAATATGCTTTGTTCACTCCATACTCATTGTTATTCTGTGGTCTCAGATTCTCAAGCTGACATTTCCATGGCTACAGCTGCCTCTCGCATCTGAATAATTCGCAGATACTAACAGTAACAATTTAATTTTCCTGGGACATGGATCATTAATTAGTTTACAGTTAAGTTTCACTTTCTATGGAACATACAGGGTGTGAATGCAGAGTCTCGTGGCAATAACATTGAATAAAATGTTCTAGAGTTTCCAACGGTGTCAATTGCTTAAACCTACAATCTTCAGGCCCCCAACGAACATCCGTCAATTACTGAGACCAGTTAAAGATGCAGTAGGTCTCAGAACACGTGGATTCTACGGAATACCTTGTGAGTGTGGCCAGAAGTACATCGGACAAACAGCAAGCACTGTGGAACAACGCAGGAAAGACCATGAGAGGTATTATCGCCTACGCTATCCAGAGAAATCTGCGTTAGTTGAGCATGCGTTAGAAAACGGTCACCACATAAAATTTGGCGATACCTCTGTCGTGGCTCGCACTATCGGCTTCTGGGACAGTTTAACAAAGGAAGCTATCGAAATAAAAATTACCGCACACACCCTGAATAGAGACGGTGTCTTGCAGCTCACCGTTGCGTGGAATCCAGCGATCGCGCGGTTGAAGAGGGCACATCGAACGCCGACTCAAGACATGCCCATATATGGCAATGTCACGGGCACCAGTGACGTCACAGCCCTCAGCTAGAGTATATAAGGGCGCACCAACAGCCTATTGGCACTCATATCACTTGACAATGGCCAAGGAGTCTTTGGCCGAAAGCTCGTGTAGTTTTAAGCAATTGACGCGGTTGGAAACCCGAGAACATTTTATTCGATGTTATCGTCGCGAGACTTTGCATTCATACATTACGTACCCCTCCGGGGAGTAAACGTGGCGCAGCGTAAAAAACGTCTCGGAAAGCTGCGTGTCAAGAAGGCAAATTTGTTAAGTTCGCTAGCCTCCCTACTGCGCTGCCGCGACGTAAAGATCATTCCACGATCTGCTGTGGTATCCCATTATATCAACACCGCTGCCACCAGGAGGATATTTCGTCGTGCCAGCTTTGCATTGTTACGACAAAGGATTCACAACAGAAGGCAACTGCTGGGTGCAAATGGACGTGCTCTTATGACCTTGCACTAGCATTTATCATGAACACTCACAGCTTTGGACTGGGAATGGGTCGACGCTGCTACGGTTTCTCAACATACGTCAGCACAGAAACGAACTACAGAGAAGCAGAAAGGAAAGTTCGGCCGCCTTTCGCAACAACTACATGGTGCGGACCACAGATCTTCAGAACGCACCGTCATCAACTTGACGGCGAGAGATGTAGACGCGGGTGCAATGTCAGCACTCAAGAAAGGACTTAGTTTCGCACCTTCACCGCGGGACATTCCAGTCTGTGAAATAATAAGCGGTGTTGAACTGGCGGTCCACATGCTCCCACATGAAACAGCGGGCGACATACGGCGAGAAACCAGCCGTATACTGACAAAGGCGCAGTTACCAGCATTCACCATGACCATGGCTGAGCGCAACGGCCTTCGAGCACTACGTAATGATGAAAGCATTGTGGTACTTCCTGCTGACAAGAGCAATGCCACCGTAATTATAGAGTTCAAGGACTGTGATACGAAGATCTGTGCGCTACTGTACGAAGATACTTATCGGAAGCTCCCACGCGACCCGACACCAAGAATAGTAAGAAAAAGTCAGAACTTCTTAAGCGATCTTCAGTGGAAGACAGTGTGGTTAAGAATCTTCTCCCACAGGCGCCTAGACCACCTACTGCTTGTGGTTTACCGAAGATACACAAGGACGGGACGCCATTTCGCCTTATTGTCCACAATAGGTTCTCCAACATACAAGCTGGCGAAGTACTTGGCTAAACTCCTCGCTCCACATGTGGGACACTGCGAACATCATATAGAAAACTCAGCAGAATTTATCAGCAGAATCAACCGTCTACGCTATAGTGAGGATGATATTATGGTCAGTTTTGATGAAGTGGCGCTGTTTACGAATGTGCCTATTAAAGACGCTTTGGACCTAATTTCCCAGTACTTTGTAAGTGACGTGATTGATCTATTTAGGCAAACACTTGCGTCCTCCTATTTCGTGTACAACGGCCAGTATTACGATCAGACAGACGGCGTAGTAATGGGTAGCCCGTTGGCTCCAGCTGTTGCAAACCATTTCATGGAGAATTTTGAGGATATCGCCAAAGCTACTGCGCCATCGAAGCTGAAGTGTTTCTTTCGATGCGTTGACGACACTTTCGTCATTTGACCACACGGACGCGAGAAACTAGACGAGTTTTTGGAACACCTCAATGGCATCAACGGTAATATCCAGTTGACCATGGAGGTGGAAAAAGATAATGCATTGCACTTCCTGGAAATCCTCGTCCACCGTAAACGAAATGGGTGCCTTGGCCACAGCGTCTACGGAAAACCCATCCACACAGACCTGTACCTGCAGGCCACCAGCCATCATCTTCCAGCACAGAAGCGCACAGTATTACAAACATTGGTACATCGCACAATAGTAATATTAAACGACGATAACCTGCCCCATGAACTGAGCCACATACGCAAGGTTTTCAGGAATAACGGCTACAGCGTCCATCAAGTGAAAGAAGTGATTTCTGAGAAATATCAGATTAAGGTCACCGACGAAGATCAAGAAAAGAAACTTGCTTTGCTGCCATTCTGTGGCTCTGTGTCGGGCAAGATAAACCGCTGTTGAAAAGACACAAGATCAAATCAATCTTCAGGCCGCCAACGAAAATCCGTCAATTACTGAGACCAGTTAAAGACGCAGTAGGTCTCAGAACACCTGGAGTCTACGAAATACCTTGTGAGTGTGGCCAGAAGTACATCGGACGAACAGTGCGCGCTGTGGAACAACGCAGGAAAGAACATGAGAGGTATTATCGCCTACGCTATCCAGAGAAATCTGCGTTAGGTGAGCATGCGTTAGAAAACGATCACCACATAAAATGTGACAATACCTCTGTCGTGGCTCGCACTATCGGCTTCTGGACACTTTAATAAAGGAAGCTATTGAAATAAAAATTACCGTAAACACCCTTAATAGTGACGGTGGCTTCAGCTCAGCGCTGTGTGGGACCCATCGATCGCACTGTTGAAGAGGGCACATGGAACGCCGACTCAAGACATGCCTATATATGGCAATGTCACGGGCACCAGTGACGTCACAGCCGGGAGCTAGAGTATATAAGGGAGCACCAACAGCCCACCGGCAGTCATATCACTTGACAATGGCCAAGGAGTCCTTCGCCGAAAGCTCGTGTAGTTTTAAGCAATTGACGCGGTTGGAAACCCGAGAACATTTTATTCAACGTACATGTATATACATTCTGTATTGCACCAATTATAAACTAAAAAGATATGAACGTTGATGACATTGAATTTTAAATGACTTCCTCTTTCATGAAACTCAAGCCGCGATGGCGAACATGACCAAAAAAATTGGCAGTGTTATAAGAAATGGTTTTACTTGAATACGTAAATAATTATAGTTGCGATCGAAAAATGTGAAATGAGGCAGTAGCAGGACTTATACAAGTCTACCGATTTCCTTTTTCGAAGTAGTGATTGTTTATTTACATTTCAAGATAAATGGAAAAAAAAGTTGTTCAAATGGCTCTGAGCACTATGGGACTTAACTTCTAAGGTCATTAGTTCCCTAGAACTTAGAACTACTTAAACCTAACTAACCTAAGGACATCACACACATCCATGCCCGAGGCAGGATTCGAACCTGCGACCGTAGCGGTCACGCGGTACCAGGCTGTAGCGCCTAGAACCGCACGGCCACGCCGGCCGGCGATAAATGGAAACACCGTTACAAAATCTCGTTATCATTCACTTTATAAATCTCGTTAACATTCTAGGTACTGTACTTTCTATTTGTTGCAAGTATAGCCCGCTGCAACTCAACATAGTATCTGCCTGAAAAATTACAGAAAAGAAGAGTAATTATTTTTAGACATATAGCGATTCCTTTCTAAAAGAGACGCTCTCGATAATAGGCTAGATCTTCCCAGCATATGGCCGAACAGTAACGGTTTTAAGCTTGTTCTACATGTACATCTACAACTACATAGATACTCCGCACGCCACCGTACGACTAGTGGCGGAGGGTACTCTGTGCCACTACTTGTCATTCCCCCTCCTCTTTCAATCGCAAATACAGCGAGGGAAGAACGACTGTCAATGCGCCTCCGTATGAGTCCTTATTTCTCGTACCTTATCTTCACGGTTCTCTCGTGCGATGTATGTCAGCGGCAGTAGAATCGTTCGGCAGCTAGATTCAAATCCAGGTTCTCTAAATTTTCTCAATAGTGTCTCCCAAGAAAACGCCGTTTCCCTCCAGGGATTCCCATTTGAGTTACAGAAGCGTCACCGTAAGACTTACGTGTTGTTCGAACCTACCGACAATATATCTGAATTGCCTCGAAGTCTTGCTTCAATCCGACCTGGTACGGATACCAAATACTCGAGGAGTACCGAAGAACTGGTCGCACCAGCATCCTGTATGCGGTCTCCCTTACAGGTGAAACACTCTTTCCTTAAATTATCCGAAGAAACCGAACTCGACTATTTGCCCTCCTTAACACAGTTTCCACGTACTCGTTCCACCTCATATCGCTTTGCAACGTGACGCCCAGATATTTAAACGACTTGACTGTGTCAGACAGGACATTACAGGTTTATTCTTCCTACTAATCCGCCTTAAGTGGCATTTTTTCCACGTTTAGGGCTAGCTGCCATTCATCATACCGACTGGAAGTTTTATCTATGTCGTCCTGTATCTTCCTACAGTCCCTCAACTTCGACACCCTACCGTACACCACGGCATCATCGGCAAACAACCACAGATGGCTGCCCACCCTGTCCGCCAAATCATTTATGTATATAGAAAACAAATGGTTCAAATGGCTCTGAGCACTATGGGACTTAACATCTGTGGTCATCAGTCCCGTAGAACTTAGAACTACTTAAACCTAACTAACCTAAGGACGTTACACACATCCATGTCCGAGGCAGGATTCGAACCTGCGACCGTAGCGGTCGCGTGGTTCCAAACTGAAGCGCCTAGAACCGCTCGGCCACCGCGGCCGGCGCTTATCGGCTTCCACAAGCCATTAACACTGATGGTCGAAACCGAGTGCATAGCCCAGTGCAGGATGGAAGTCCTCCATCTTGAATAAAGATAAACTACTGCTCAGTGGAAGCATCCTACCTCTGAAAATGGGCAACTGCTCCCTTCAATCCACACTGTACCGGCCGGCTATATAGAGAACAGCAGCGGTCCTGTCACACTTCCCTCGGGCACTCCTCATGATATCCTTTTCTGTGACCTTCGTTAACAGTTTGCAAAACGGCACCGCGTCAGATGCTTTCCAGAAATGTAGAAATATGGAATCTGCCTGTTTCCCTTCATAGTTCTCAGAAAATCATGCGAGAAAACGGCAAGCTGAGTTTCACATGAGCGATGCTTTCTAAAACCATGCTGATTCGTGGACAAACTTCTTAGTTTCAACAATGTTTGTTATACTGGAACTGATCATGCATTATGCAGCAGACAGAAATTAGAGATACTGGCCTGTAATTTTGTAGGTCCGTTCTTTTACCTGCCTTATATACTGAAGTCACTTGCGCTTCCTCTTCAGTCGCCAATGCCGTAGGGTACTCTTTGTGAAATCGAACTAGATTTCCATCTGGATCTGGTGATTTATTTGTTTTCAAATTTTTAAATTGTTTCTGTACTCCAGGTATGCTTATTGCTGTGTCTTCCATATGGGAGTTTATCCGATGGTCAAATGACGGTAAGTTTGTGCGATTCTCCTGTGTGAAAGATTTCGAGAACGCGAAATTTAAAACTTCGCCTTTCGTTTTGCTGTCTTGAACTGCCATACCAGACTGGTCAATAAAGGACTGAGTGGAATCCTTAGACCTGCTTAGTGATTTTACATCCGACAAGAATTTTCTCGGGTTCTCTGTCAGATCTTTTGCTAAGGCGTGGCGGTGGTAGGAGTTGTATGTTTCGCGTATTGATCTTTTCATAGAAGCACGAATCTCTACTAACCTTCGCTTGTCATCATTGGTGCGTTCCCTTTTGAACCGAGTGTGGGAGAGCCTCTGCTTCCTCAGTATCCACTGAAATTCGTTATTAAGTAATGTCGGGTATTTCCCATCCTTTATCCACTTAATAGGGACACAATTCTCAAGACGAAGATTTAGAATTTGCTTAAACGTTGCCCATAATTCCTCTACATTCATCTTACCGGAACTTAGTGATGCCAATTCCCTGTCTAAGTGAGATGTTTATAACCGGATGCGCAGGCGCGGTTCTTTCCGTCCCTTTACGACGAACCTGCACCTACCTGTGAACATTTTCTCTGCAGATCATCGGTAGGAAAGCCGAGTTAAACCTACTGTACTTCGACGTGAACCAGGCTGCAATTTAAGTCACTAATCTACGTTTCGGGAGAAAGTTTTCACACAAATGAAAGGTTGGAAATTTTGTCCTCAATTAATATATTCTGAACCTTAGGTGAACAAGTATCGCTGCCAAGCCCGTGATAGTCTTAACACATAATCCCTTTCACTCACGTTAGCAAGTTAAGGTTCAAATGGCTCTGAGCACTATGGGACTCAACTGCTGTGGTCATAAGTCCCCTAGAACTTAGAACTACTTAAACCTAACTAACCTAAGGACATCACACACATCCATGCCCGAGGCAGGATTCGAACCTGCGACCGTAGCGGTCGTGCGGTTCCAGACTGTAGCGCCTTTAACCGCTCGGCCACTCCGGCCGGCTAGCAAGTTAAGGGGTTGCATTTCCCGAAAACGTAATAGCTACAAAAATACTGATTGTTTTTGATTGATAATGCTCGCCAAATATTAAGTCTGTCTGTACCAAATGCAGTCACAGGTTTTAGCCCCCAAGCTGCTCAATACGCCACGCGAAATATGTGTTTTCTTGTCAGAAACTTCACTTAAAAATTCCGAAATTTCTACACAATCATCGTAATAATTATGCCGTCACTTTACACTTTAGATGCATGAAGTACTGCTAGATCCGGCAACTTATCATTTCCATCGGAACTACTACTACTACACCCGTCCAAACTGTTTGATGGCTAGGCTCCAATTCTTCTCTAGAATACTCTAAGTCTTCTCTACCAGCAGAGAAAGGCGCGCAAAGAATATTGCCTTACCATTGGTCAGTTTACTCAACAGCCAAGAGCAAAACAACATTCTCCTGCGTCAGTCCGCGATTTTCATTACTAACCAATCGCAAAATAGTGAACCTAACGACTGCACTTTTTACCGACATAATTTTGTAATATGCTTAGGTTTTGTTTATGGATAAGGTTATTTACTATTGTTATTTATACCTAAATTAACTTTTCTCTTTGTCCATATCCATACGTCTTCGAAATGTTCCCACACTAAATCCCACTACATAACTCGTTAAACAATTATCTTCAGATTAACCTTAAACCACACTCACGCATCATTCATACTGATAAAACACATTTATAAAATTTTACCTACATAAAGAGACATAACGCTTTATGAAAATATTAGAACAGTTTATGAAAAACATTCTATTACTTTAGCGCATTCTAGTGGGCACAATCGAAACTAAATCACAGTTCCCCTACCCAATACTGTTCTCTATCGGCCGATACATAAACTACGTGCGCGTCCAGTCTCGCGTCACCATCTGTCACTGCCCAGCTCTGAGACACATCTCCCACTTAACCAAGGCAGGATCGGTATACGGCGCTACGCCTCACGGCCGCTGTGGCCGAGCGGTTTTAGGCGCTTCAGTCCGGAACCACGCGGATGCTACGGTCGCAGATTCCCACCTCGGGCATTGATGTGTCTGATGTCCTTAGGTTAGTCAGGCTTAAGTAGTTCTAAGTCTAGGATACTGATGACCTCAGATGTTAAGTCCCATAGTGCTTAGAGCCACTTGAACCGTTTGAGATGTTTACAACGGCTTATCTGCTCTATCTACCAGAAACACTCTCCTCACCTTCTTGACTGATAGATTAACTATCATAATGTTGCTAATGACACCATGACACCATGATCGCTAATTCCTATTTCTATGCTGACATTGTCGATAAGTTTCGGTCTGTTTCTAGCTTCAAAGTGGGCTGTCGAGATAGCTGCTCAAAACAATTTTCAGTAAATGTGTTCAAACGTGTTTCGTAAGAGTGTCTGTCTGTACATCTCGAAATGGATCCATAGACTCGACAGGTAAAAGTCACCTCCAACTGGTATTGCTTGATCTGGGTACCTACGCGCTATTGACAGTAGATTTTCTTTGAATGACTCTAGAACTCTCACAGCGGTATCGGGTGGCAAGTAAAAATATCCAAAAATTAACTTAGTTTCACCTACACCTCTTATATGCGCCCACATGACTTTGGTATCACACTCAACTTCGAACTCAATAGAGACAATATTTTTGTAAACTGCAATGAACACTCCACCCCCTACGACCTCTAATCTGTCTTTCCGATACACGTTGCTTGAATCGCTAATTGTCTCAAAGCATTCCACTTCGCCAGCTCTCGGTCCCAGTAATAATTTGGTGCAAGGACTTTCTTGGAGCGCAGTAAATTCGGAATTTTTCTACGAATACTTCGCTAGTGTACGGATAAAACTGTGACAGTAAAAGTGTCTTTATTCTGAACGCCATTTCACTTCCCTTGCTGAGAATCGACTGGGTGTGTTCATCAGAGCACTTCAAACTACCGCCTAGCCTAAAATGCCACCATGTGCAGTCCACAAGTAGTCTGCTACCCGAGTAGCTGCTTCCTTTGTGTAATTCACCCCTGACCTATCAAGGGGAGTACTACAAATCCCCACACGATAACGCAGGTCTTGAAATTTGCAGCCAAAGTAGGCAAAGCCTTTGACTGACGCTCTCCACTCGTTTCCAAACCAAAGGACCCCGATCAACTCTGGGAACGGTGTAACATATTGCGAGATCTGCTTGCACCCTGCGCGAGGCCAACAGTCCTTACCACTTCCGCCAGCAGCCTGTAAGAACTGAGGATCGCCTCAGATCTCAAGAGACAGGCGTCGTTTGCACCTACGTGAGCCACAACTTTGCGGACTACTACACCCTGCGCTCTCGGTAGCCACAGGCAAGGCCGTCTCCACAATGCGGATGAGGCCTGCCGGGAGAGATACCGAGTGCACACTGGATTTCTTCCCAGTCTCAACTTTGTATGCATAAGGCGCTCCATAATGCGCCTAATATTGGAGCTCCCAATAATCACTAAACCCCTCCCCCGTGTGCCTTTTCGGACCCTGCTGAAGGAGCGGCCATCTCTCCACACTTGCCCTGCGCCTCGAGCGACGCGAAAGCGTTACCAGCTGCCACTCCCCCTGCTGTGAGGGCGGATCCACCGCGTCTGGTGCACAAGGATGTGCCTCGGAAGCAGAGCCCGTGAACAAGACAAGTGACACCTGAGATGTCCCTTGTGACGCTCCAGCTACTCCGCCACCGCTACACGCAGAGGGAGCAGTCTGAGGGTGAGTGACCGTAGCCAACAGCACGCTCAGCTGTTCACGAACTGCGGCCAGCTCTTCCTGCGTCCAATGATGTTTGGGTTGTTGGGTGCTCAACTGCGCGGTCATCAGCGTCCGTTCAAACTCCCAATGTTTAGACAGCCCTATTTTTTTACACGGTCCAGTCCAGACACTGTCACGAATGATGATGATGAGGACAACACGAACACTCTCCAACCCGACCGGAAATCGAACCCGGGACCCCGTGGAGGCAACCACTCTAGCCACTAGACCACGACCTGCGGACCCTCTTGCGTCCGCACACAGCATGCTCACATCCTATTCATACTGGCAAGACTAACTGAAGAAGTGAACTATAAAACCAGATAATCCTAGGTATGCAATTTGCCACCCTCCTGATGTGTCAGCAAAGGACGCCGATGCGTTAAAGAGCTACAAATCCCTTCTCTGTGAGAAACTACTGCGCTACAGACTGAATGAATTTAAACTTACAAAAACGCGGAATTAACCCTCTCAAACAGAGAAAGACTCAAGAAATTTAAGAAATATACTACGTGGAAAACAAAGAAAAGGATAAACACTTAACTTGCCGCTCTGTAGACGTAAGTGTATCACAGCCGAGAGCTGGAGCCTGACTGACCGGCTTACTAAACGAACGGACGGTTGCTTTCAAAACAAAACAAATGAGCAACTACAGCGCTGCACACTGAATGAATTTACGCTTACAACAACGCGAGATTAGCCCTTTTTGAACAGAGAAACACACACAAAATTTAGTAATTATACTACGTGGAAAACACAGAAGAGGATAAACGCTTAACTTGCGCTCTGTAGATGTACCACAGCCGACAGCTGGATATGTACTATCATACTATTAAATAATTTTTACGATTTTATTCATTGTAAGAATGAAAAGTGACTCCGAATCCTTGCACTATTTGGGTGCGTTCCTTTAAACTAATTATCTGAATTTTTATTTCCTGAAATTAACTTTTAAACAAAGAAATTGCTGAAATTTTTCCGTTAGTTAAAAAAATATTCAGCTGTCTTCAGGAGTCGAGATAACTTTTCTTAAATGTAGTGGGTACAGTTAACATATTACAACGATGTGCTTGATGGGAGTTAACATTGGATACTTTTATTTTCGGAAAAAAGAATAGTACAATATTGATTTTTAGCCTTAGCAATTGCGTAATAAAGTGAAACATGCAAGCGTGCAGTGCGTCAGCTAGAGAGGGCTGCGGAGTGGGAGGTTGGGGGTGCGGGGGGGGGGGGGGGGGGGGGGAGGAACTGACCCGTGTTCGCACTGGGAGCTGATTTTGAACAGCCTCCCTTTTCGTAACCTTTGATATCCTGACTCGCTTGGTTGCTTATTCCGGAACCAGGAAAATCCAGAAAGGCCCGGCGACGGCAAACATTTTGGTCAGTATTAGTATTTTGAAATATAATGGCTTAGAATTTGGGAATAGTCAACAGAAAGAGTCTACACATGAAAATTTAGTACACTTATGTTTCGTTATCTTACTCCACCGCTAAGCTCTATTCCATCATTAGTCAATTGCTATAAATTGTTGCAACAGTAAGTTCACAAAACATTTGTGTAGGGAACTTCTGTGTAGAAAATATATTTGCAGTAGTTTTTCGTGCAGCAGATATGCCATTGGAGTTTATTCGTATTTGTCTCGTCAAGCTACCCCAGCGCAAGTACAAAATAATTCTTGTACGTGGTCCAGAAACTGAGATATCAATGACTATGCTGGCGCGGACCATTTAGCATCAGTTCTCAGGGCGAGCGCTCGCCGGTTCCCCACAATTTTCCGCTGTTCCAGCTGACGCATTCCGCGCTTGGACATTTCGTTTTATTACTCAGTTACTAATACTGAACATGATTGAACATACCCTACTATTTTTTCTCGAAACTATAAGTATTCAATATTAACCTCCGACAAACATTTCTCTGTAAAATGCATCCACGAGACTTTAGAAAAGAAAATAAGGGACAAATATTATCTCTGCTGGTCGTTGGATATCATGTCAAGTACCAAACGGAAACTGCAAATCTGGTAGTAATATTCAGCACCCGCCACAAAGCAACAGTTGACGAAACGTGGGTCTGTCACTGAGAATCAAGAAGTGGCAGAGCACTGTTTCGAAAGATTCATCTACAGCTGCAGCAAAAAATCTTTAAAAGTCAAGTTTCAGGTCGAAAATAGGTTATGACAGTATTTTGAGATATGAAAGATCTGCTGGTTTAAATGGTTCTAATGGCTCTGAGCACTACAGGACAACATCTGAGGTCGTGAGTCCCCAGAACTTAGAACTACTTAAATCTAACTAATCTAAGGATATCACACACATCCATTCCCGAGGCAGGAATCGAACCTGCGACCGTAGCAGTCACGCGGTTCCAGACTGAAACGCCTAGAACCACTCGGCCACCGCGGCCGGCTGATCTGCTGGTGATACATTACACCTCTAGTACTGAAACAGCGAACAGTGTCAACTACTGTCACTATTGTGATATCTGAAACTCAGTATTAAAAAGGAGAGGGATTTCTAATGTTGTGGTTTCGCTCCTGGATGATTCTCGCATACACACAGCTGTTGAAAAGCTATCTATTAAATGGGAATAAGTGATACAGCAATATTAATTTATTCATAAAAATATAGAAAATACCAGGTAGCCAGAAGCAACAAACTCTTGAAAACAATAAATTATATTGAACCACATAATGACACAGCAGCAATAACAAATTATATCTAACATAAATTTAATTTAAATCTGTGGAGGAAAGGGCATGTGGTTACGGTTATGAAAATAAATACAATGATCTTTCTCCTGACGCAGCAAAGCGTATTCGTCTGCTTTAACTGCTAAAATTAGTCTTTACTTCATTCGTAAAATTCTAGGCGGAAAGGTCAGACCATTATGAACTACACGCTTAAGCTCTGTGGTACGCAAAAACACATATTACTGTTAATAAAATTCCCACGTTGCCCAACCTGAAATCTAGCAGTCCTAGCCCACGCTGCTGACTCAAAATTTCGGATTGCACGCGGTTCTACCTGGATGATTACGGCTGCAGTCGATGTGATGCGGACTGCTATTCACGCCTTCGATGCGTTCGCGATTAGTATTTGCTTATCGGCTTCAAATAGTTCAAATGGCTCTGAGCACTATGGGACAACATCTGAGGCCATCAGTCCCCTAGAACTTAGAGCTACTTAAACCTAACTAACCTAAGGACATCACTCATATCCATGCCCGAGGCAGGATTCGAACACTGCGACCGTATCAGTCGTGTGGTTCCGGACGGTAGGGCCTAGAAGCGTTCGGCCACCACGGCCGGCGCTTATCGGCTTCCACAAACCATTAACACTGATGGTCGAAACCGAGTGCATAGCCCAGTGCAGGATGGAAGTCCTCCATCTTGAATAAAGGTAAACTACTGCTCACTGGAAACATAACATCCTACCTCTGAAAATGGGCAACTGCTCTCTTCAATCCACACTGTACCGTGAGGCTTCTTACTGCAGAATCGGACAGAGTCACTCTGTATGGCCCGACATCTGAGCTCAGAGTAGTCCACCCTTTCAACTCCCATGACCAACTGTGAGGCAGACGCGAGAAGCCGCTTCCAGAGAAAGAATTAACAATAATGTTTAGCCCCACCAGTGAAGTCAGTACAAAAGAGCCAATCCATCTAGTTCCCGCCTGAAAGAGATGCAAGCCTAAACTCACCCCACCAGGTTCTCACATAAGTGCCGAGTTCTTCCCTAACACGACTGCATGTCAAAAGTCAAATACGTAACTTTAAGTGCCCTATACTTTAACGAGACTCTGGAAAAGATGTTATTTGTCATGAAACACTCTGATGCCACATTGCTAAGAATCATGTTTTCAGCAGACAACGTTTTCTGGCTTCTCTTCGGTCAAGTGAAGACCGGTGAATGCTCAGTTTTAATACCCAGAGGGTCGTTCTGCATTGCTCACTCTTCATTTCTGAAGAGAAAGCGTCCCCTTGCGAATCTGCCGACCATGGGCAGCACGACACGCTCTTCCATTCTTAGGCACAAGTGGGCACCGCAGTGCCTCAGCAACTGCCCTGGCCAGACGATGCATAACTCCTCATCCCATATTCTCAGCCCACCGTAACTTCTTCTCTTTCCACTCAGCCGAGCGATAGCCTGCTGCATGCTTTACCACGTGCACCGATGTCTCGCTAAATGCAAGAAGGAAGTAAGCAGATGAAAGCATCTGGAGAGCACACTGCATATGAATCTGTTAATCAGTAACCTGATATCAAATAAGATTAACCTCACATATATTCGAGGAGGAAGGCCAGAAAAGGCTGACACCTCTTAATTTCAACTCTCAAAATTATCTATGCATGTACCAAAAATATCAAGTTGTACCACGGTCAGCAGTCCACGTTATCCAAGTAAGTGACACTGAAAAAGATGTATACCACTGGACTTAATCGCTGTTTACTATGTGATAAGAAAATGTGGTTATGCCTTGAGCAAACACAATTTTTCTTTTTTTACTAGCCAAAGATATTTCAGAGAAGTTGTAATTAGGCTGTATAGGTTTTTATGTTGGTAACCCCACGTAGCGCTCTGTATGAAAATCACTGACAGTGCTGTGTGCAGTCTGAGGCTGGTCGGCATTGTTGTAATATTTGCTATTGTAGTGTTGGGCAGTTGGCTGTTAACAGCGCGTAGCGTTGCGCAGTTGGAGGTGGGCCGCCAGCAGTGGTGGATGTGGGGAGAGAGATGGCGGAGTTTTGAGAGCGGATGATCTGGACGCATGTCCATCACAGACAGTAAATTTGTAAGACAGGATGTCATGAACTGATATATATATATATACTATGACTTTTGAACACTATTAAGGTAAATACATTGTTTGTTCTTTATCTAAATCTTTCATTTGCTATCTATGCCTCTCAGTAGTTACTGACTTCAGTAGTTAGAACCTTTCATTTAGCTGGCAGTATTGGCGCTCTCTGTATTGCAGTAGTTCGAGTAATGAAGATTTTTGTGAGGTAAGTGATTTGTGTAAGGTATAGGTTAATGTTAGTCAGGGCCATTGTTTTGTAGGGATTATTGAAAGTCAGATTGCGTTGCGCTAAAAATAGTGTGTGTCAGCTTAGTGTTGACCAGAATAGGTAAAGAGCGAAATGTCTGAGTACATTCAGTTCTGCTCAGCTGTTTGAAAATCAAATAACGTAAGAGGTTTATAAGCACAGTCATTCATTAAATTTTCTAAGGGGACGTTTCATAAAGTCTCTCCATCTTCAGTGGGTTTTATTTATTATCTGCTGAACAATATACAAAGAATTTATGTATTGTGAAATTAATCAGAATTTTGTGGTTATAGTATTCTCATTACTATAAGTATTGACAAAATATTAACATTAACAATAAACAAATATTTTATTATTACATATTGGTGTTCACAACCCTGTTTGGTATTTGGAGCACAACTACAATGATTGATTAAAGAGAACAACACAATGAAATTAATTAATAACCCAACACAAAGCTGCCAGAAAGATGCACAGATATCACTTATAGCCACAAAATAGAAAGTAAAATGACTCAAAGGAATAACAAGCCACCGACACTATTAAAGATCCACAAACAGAATATACAAATCGGCCCCTCATAAATTACAGAAGTGCACCCTCATGTCACCTAGCCAGTGAAATGCACGCACTCTTACAGATACTTATACGTAGAAACAACAGAAATATACGCAGTAATGAAGACTTGTAGAAAAGATCAAACAAATCGATATAGCAATAAGAGCCAAGCTCACATTAAGTGACTTCACATCCTTGTATACCAATATCTGCATCACAGAAAACACCTACAAACAAAAATTAGAACAATAAAAAGTCATTCCCAAACTCCACATAAAAGAAATAACGAACATTCTGAAATTACTAATCAGTGTAGTCTTAGCCAACATTTTTCTAATCTCACAAAGCATTTGAAACCATATTGCAACCCGAACAGTACTCATTAATATACTGCTATCGTTTTGTAGATGACATCATATGCCTTCTGGCTAAAACGTCTGACAGCATGTAACAACTCCACAATGATATAAATACAGTTCACCCGCAAATGAGATTCAACTTACAATCTGAAATGGAGGGAAAGTAAAATTTCCTAAGCTTCACAATACACAGAAATAATAACCAACACCAATTTTCCATATTCAGAAAACCAACAATCATCAGCACATTAAAACATCAACAACCAAATCACCCCACTACCCACAAGGAAGCTGGGTTCCAACATATACGCTGAATGAAACGCCCCTCAGCTAAGACTACTACAGTACAGAGATGGCTGAATTCCTACCCTATAAAGATGTGAAAGATAACAGCTGTGACCCAGCCGAATGCGAGTTACAAAAGTTGTACGACGTCTACATAGCTTTATTTGGGACAGCCAGGATTTTCGCGGGATGGTCGGTTGTATTACAGCATAATGTTGTGATATCTCCCATGTCTGTGACCATTCTTGATGTACGTTTTACTTTACGTACTGTACTATTCGTAATATCAACCAAAGCCATACTTTGAACAGTAGTAATCCTATTAAATATCTAGTTGAATGCGGACCGGAGGAATCTACTGCTAGGAGCCTCAGCTGAAGGTTCGACACATATTTTGTCGCTGTCTTACACCAAGACTATTAAGAAAGCATCTTAGCTTTAAACCAGTCCAGAACTTGTGTATCTGAATGTAATAACCTTTATTATTAGAAGGATAAGAAGCGGCTGTCTCCCTGATGATATCCAGCGCGCTAGATCGCACAGTGATATCCATCTCGACAACGGAGGCAATCCATGTCCCTTTAGTTTCAAGTAGTCCACTTCCACTCTCCACGTAATATCGTTTCTGATATCCTCCACTTCTTACTCGAACAGTGTACCAGCGAAATTTAATAACTGTGCCGGAGAGAGCGTTCCGACATCCGCGTCCGTCCTGCGCGACGTATTTGGTCACGAGATGTCGCCTGGAGCGCGGGCGGTGCGCGTGGGCGTGGCGTGTGCGAGTGTGTGTCCACAGGCAGCTCGTCCGGAAAAAGAGTCGTCGCGGCGCGGGGCGGGCTCGAGGCGGGAAGGCGGACGGTGTCTGCAGCAAGGTGGGCCCCGGGACGCGGGCTACAAATTTGATTGTAGGCCAGTGGCGGCGGCGGCGTCGGTGGCGGCGGAGAGACGCCGGGTAAGGGGGCAGGGGCGCTGGAAGGCGCGGAAATTGGAGGCGCAGCGGGCGACAGCCGCCTCGTTACCGACGCAATCTGCGCTCCGCCCCCGCTGCCGCCGCCGCCGCCCCCGCTGCTGCCTCCGCCGCGCCTGATCGCCCCGAGTGCCCAGATAAGATTCAGGCCCGCCTCTCTTCGCGCTGGAGTGGCGGCCGGCGAGCGGGCAGCGCTTTGCCCCAAGCGGCCGTCCGCCCACAACGAGCCCACGTCAGCCTCTCTGGATCATCACTCTCGAGGCACATGTGCAAATGAGCAACTCTAATATTCGGCGAAATCCTGAAAGTCTTTTTGGCTTTCTCTTAGTGACCAACCTGTTTACATCTCGTGTGAAACTCAGCTTTCCCCTGTATCACATGATACAGTGCGAAGTATCGATGAAGGGCAACAGGTACATTCAACATTCCG